>NC_135668.1:53833454-53931491 GCF_964188315.1 Podarcis muralis
GCCTCAGCGGCTAGGACTTGCCGATCGAAAGGTTGGTGGTTCGAATCCCCGCGGTGGGGTGCGCTCCCGTCGCTCGGTTCCAGCGCCTGCCAACCTAGCAGTTCGAAAGCACCCTCGGGTGCAAGTAGATAAATAGGGACCGCTTACCAGCGGGAAGGTAAACGGCGTTCCGTGTGCGGCTCTGGCTCGCCAGAGCAGGGATGTCACGCTGGCCACGTGACCCGGAAGTGTCTGCGGACAGCGCTGGCTCCTGGCCTCTTGAGTGAGATGAGCGCACAACCCTAGAGTCTGTCAAGACTGGCCCGAACGGGCAGGGGTACCTTTACCTTTACCTTTAGGTGGGTCTTCAGCCAACTGGGTCCTCAGATAAGGCTCCCTGAGGGAGCATCTCAACCCCCATCATTCTGCCCGGATACTGAGGGCCTTCTGGAGGTTCCCTCCCTGCGAGAAGCCAAGTTACAGGGAACTAGGCAGAGGGCCTTCTCGGTGGTGGCGCCCGCCCTGTGGAACACCCTCCCACCAGACGTCAAAGAGAACAACTACCAGACTTTAAGAAGACATCTGAAGGCAGCTCTGTTTAGGGAAGCTTTTAATGTTTAATAGACTATTGTATTTTAATATTCTGTTGGAAGCTGCCCAGAGTGGCTGGGGAAACCCAGCCAGATGGGCAGGGTATAAATAAATTATTATTATTATTATTATTATTATTATTATTATTATTATTATTATTATTATTATTATTATTATCATCATTATCAGCAGCAGCATCAGCAGCATCATCATCAGCATCATCATCCCTGGACCAAAGGAGCAGGATATGCCATGTTTGGGCTAGGATGCTTTCTTCCAACAAGACTCATTTCCCCAATTTCCATGAGTGCTGCAATGTGGCAGGAGACTTTTTCAATAAGATGCATATTTCTTATCAATCCTGTTGCCTGTTTTCCTATGGCTCTGCTTGCAGTGAGGGAGATCGATATGGAGCAGAGACACTCTTCCCGGTCTATTTCAAACAGTTTCCCCGGGTTCTCCAGGAATGGGATTTCCCCCGGGGGCCTAGTATGCAGGAGTTTCAGCTGCCATGGGGCAGCCTGGTTGCTATCCTGGCTGGAATGGTGGCCCCGGAAGTGACGGCAGGAGTCTGGTGCTTGCAAGAGGCAAGGAATTTTCTAAATACAAAACTCAAACCCTTGTTCTCTAAGGCAGTCCGTAGTATGGAATGGCAATAGGTTCAGGGGTGACGTCAAAGATTGCCCTTGCTGCGCACAGCAATAGAAGGACCTACGTTTAGCATCCTTCTGTCTTGAAGAGGGGATAAGCACCTTCATCCATATGTGGTGGGGAGTGCAAGAAATTAGGAGAATTATGGGATGTCATCTATAACAAATTGAAAATGTTTAAATTCCCTTTCACACACACAAAAACCCCCCCGGAATGCTGTGGTCCCACAGGGAGCCACCCTCTTCTTCCTTGCTGTGTTGGCTTGTGTAGGAATTACCGGTATTATTTATTTTCCAGACAGCTATTGTCTCCCAAAGTGGCTCACGTCACTAAGGTAGCTCTGTCCCCAGGCTTTCAAGCCTCAGGTTGTCTGGATAATAATAATAATAATAATAATAATAATAATAATAATAATAATAATAATAAAGTGATGCAGGAAGGGACCCCCTGTAACATGGGAATCACAGCCTCGGGCATCCCTGACGGACGGCTATCCTTGAAGGGAAGGCAGGATAAACAGGTAGATGATAAAATTAAATTATTAAATTTATAGCCCTCCTTTCCTCCAGCGAGCTCTATCCCCCCATTCTATCCTCACAACAACCCTGCGAGGTAGCATGGGCTGAGAGTGAGTGCCTGCCACCACCCCACCCCCCGGAGCTTCATGGCCAAGTGGGGATTTGAACCCTGATCTCCCAGGTCCCAGTCCAACACTCTGGCCACGACTCATGGCCCTGAAGCTCACTGAGGGAACTTGGACGCCAACCAGCTACCTCTCCCAGCCTAACCTCCCTTGCAGGGCTGTTGTTGTGGTAATTAAATGAAGAGCGGTGGGGGAGAGCCATGAAGAAAAATGGTGGGACACGAACACTACAGAAGAACCACAGCAGCCACAAGCGGCATCCACATTTTGTGAAATAAAAGCATTGATGGTGGTGAAACAGTGGTTAGAGCATGGGGCTGAGAACGCCAAGGTTGCAGGTTCGATCCACGTCTGGGACAGCTGCAGGGGGTTGGACTAGATGATCCTCAGGGTCCCTTCCAACTCTATGAGTCTATGAACTTGAGGCAGCTGGCTACCTACCAATTTGACAACAGGGGTGGTGGGGCAAACCTTTAATTTGACTGTCAATCTTTGCAGTGTGATGGGGGGGGGTATGAAATTTGCCAGGTACTCTGCTTGGCTTTCTGGTGGGGGGGGGGGGGAGGATGCATGCAGCAGGTTGGTGGGAGGGAGGGGTCGACAAAAGGGGGAGGGGAGAGGAGGGCAGGGAAGGGGGTGAGGAGGGGAGGGCAGGGGGACAAGAGGGGAGGGCAGGGGGAAAGGGAGGAGGGGAGGGGGAGAAGAAGGGAGGGGAGGGGTAAAGGAAGGGGGAGAAGATAGGAGAGGAGGGGAGAAGAAGGGAGGGGAGGGGTAAAGGAAAGGGGAGAAGATAGGAGAGGAGGGGAGAAGAAGGGAGGGGAGGGGTAAAGGAAAGGGGAGGGGAGGGGGAAAGGAAGGGGGAGGGATGAGAAGGGGAGGGCAGGGATGGGGTGAGCAGGGAGGGGAGGGGTCTGTCTCCGGGCCAGGCTCCCCCCCTCCTCTGAGCCCTCCCCTTCCCCTCCCGGACCCGCGATCCGCCGAGGTTGCCCGGAACCGGCGTCGGCGTCGGCGGGGCGATGGGGCTGCGCGGCGGGGCGAGGCCGGCGGCTCCGTCCGGGCAGCGGCGTCCTCGGGAGCAGCGGCGTCGGCACTGGCACTGGCGGCGCTGAGCTGGACCGGCGAGCCGAGCGGCGGCTGGAGGTGAGGCGGCGGCGGCGGCGGACCTGTTGGCTTGCAAGCGGGCGCCGCTCTTTTGTCTTCCTTGGGGGGGGGGGCGGACAAAGGGGGCTGCAAACCGGGGGGGGGGGGTTGCCGAAAGCCGCGGCTGCTTCTCTCCGTCCCAAGGAGGGCCCCCCGGGGCGCCCCCTAGTCCTCGAGGAGGGAGGGAGGGGGAGGGAGGCTGTCCCCCTGCCAGGGGACCCCGAGGGCGCAGCATAGGGACCCCTTCTGGTCCCCAAAGAGGAGAAGGGAGCCAGGTATCCTTTGCCATTTTAAAAAAGGAGGGTGTCTATGAGCATCTCTTGTAAGCCTCGTCTCCCCCCTCCCCTCCTAGGCGCCCCCGAAGAGATAAAGAGGTTGGGGGGCGCTGGCCAGACTCCTGCGCCCCCCCTTGCCCCGCTTCGGTCTTCGGAATGGGCAAAGCGAATTGGCTTTTTCGGACAAGGGCGCGCGCGCTTGGTTTGGGGAGAAAGTGAGCCAGGATTGTGCAGAGGGGAGGGGGGGTTGTGTCTCTCTTTCTCCCCCCCCCCATGTCCCAGTGGACGAAGAGTTGGCTTCCTTCCAAGTAGACACTCCTAAGAGCCCCCGGAGCCTGCTTACACGCAAGTAGGTCCCATGGAGTTCCCAGGAACCGACACCCCCCTCCTGTTTCTTCTTCTTCTGTTGGTGCTGCCCTTGGTGCTGTTCAGCTTCCTCCGAGAAGCGGTCCAGCAAATTCTGCCTCCCTTGGATCCCCCAAACCAGCCCTGCGAGGAAGGCTAGTCAAAGAGAGAGAGAGAGTGAATCTGGCCCCCAAGGTCACGCAGGGAGCTTCACAGCTACCTAGCGCCTTTTTTCGGGGGGGGGGACGCATACCCCCAAACATTTTGTGAATCTAAGTTTGTCCTCATTGAGGGCCAGTATTTCAATATGAGTTGGAAAATGAGAGTACCCCGAAACACTTTTTTTAAAGAAAAAAAGCACTGGTCCTAGGAGAATTTGAATTTGGATCTCAGCCAGCCATCTCACCTGGCCTGGCACCTTCCAGATGTGTTGGACTACAACTCCCATCACCTTCTCTTAATAAATTCCCAAGTTAAGGTGCGTACGGGTTTTGGGGTGACTTCACATCAGGTTTGCAAACCCACACCACATGCACAAAAAGTTGCTCACCAGTCGGGATTTTTATTAGCCAGTTTGCCTTAAGCGGGTTTATATTGGTTGCTTGCGGCACGCGCATGGACTTGCAGGCTCAGCGTGGGTAGAGGGGGAGATAGAAGGAGGACCCGGTCCCCTTCTTACTTTAAAAAAGCTGATTGTGAGTAGGTGATCTCCGTTCTCCATAGGCGAACAAGGAAGTGGCTATTTAGATGGTTGGCATTTGTAAGGTGGGTTGGATATCACCCACTGAAGTTTGTGCCACAATGAATGCATTAATCCACCTTGCTGGGCTGTATACAAGCAACGGTCAAAGTGGTTTACAGAAAGATAAAAGGAACAAAATATTATTATTATTAACAAAGTACAACGATACTTTAAAGCATGCAAAAGTTTGAAATGCTAAAACACACTAAAGTGTCCTTAACTTTCTAAGTAGGCTTCGCTAAACAAGAATGTATTTTAGCAGGCACCTAAACGAGAACAGTGAAGGCACCTGCTCGACATCAAGAGGCAGGGAGTTCCAAAGTGCAGGAACCAATGCATTAATGTTTAAGTTGCCGCAAGACTCTGTAGTTGCAACAGAGCAACCTAGGGCACTCCTCTGGGAATGGATTTGGGCTATGTTAGGTTCCCTCCCCGCGATTTACACAGTTCTCCGAAAAGTCTAAAAGAGAGAAACACGCTTTCTGGTATTATGCTTACCGTATTTTTTGCTCTATAAGACGCACCAGACCACAAGACGCACCTAGTTTTTGGAGGAGGAAATCAAGGGGGGGGGGAAATATTCTGAATCCCAGAAGCCAGAAAAGCAAGAGGGATCGCTGCGCAGCGAAAGCAGCAATCCTTCTTGCTGTTCTGGCTTCTGGGATAGCTGCGCAGCCTGCATTCGCTCCATAAGACGCACACATATTTCCCTTTACTTTTTAGGAGGGAAAAAGTGAGTCTTATAGAGCAAAAAATATGGTAGCTATCTTCCCTAGCTAACATGGTGCCCCTCAGAAGGACTACAGGCCCCCACCCCCGTGCAGCTGTGCTGGCCGAGGCCCTTGGGAAATGTAGTGCAAAGCGCCTGCTGGTTAGTGATGACTGGCTTAAAGTGAGGCAGCACAGAGGGTGTCATCCAAGAGCACCTTTTGATTGCAAATCCTCTCTGGGTATCCTTGGCCGAGCTGCTTCCTTTCAGCCTGACGGACCTCTCTGGATTGTTGTAAGGATAAAGGGGGGGGGGGGATGTATAGTATCACGAGCTCCTTGGAGGAAGGGGTGCAGATGAAAGAGTAAATGACACAATGCTTAGCTGGTATCCCTGTGCATGCTTTCTCAGGATCCAGCCCCGCCGGTTCCCAATACAGATTACTCCCATGGCCGATTTTGCAAACCAAGGGGTCTTCTGGCTGTGTCGAGCCCTTAAAATGTATGGGGTTTTGTTCCCCACACGTTCCAGTCTTGGGTAAACATTTTGTTTTCTTGTGACCACCCAAAACAGAAGTGTCACCTTTTATTTATTTGGGGTGCCCTTAGGTCATCTGCCTCCCATGTTTTCGGGACAGATACCTTAATAAATTCCAAAATACAGCCAAGGAAGAAATAGCAAATTCCCAGCAACCTCGCAGTGCTTCTCTTCCACCCAATTCACAAGGAGAGCCTTGCAGATTTCTTGGGTTGGTGTAGGGGATGGGCTTACTTTGAGTAAATGGAAGGGTCTTTGCTTCATCTTTACCTACCCAGCTTCTCCCCACTGCAAGGCTGTGAATACTCCCTTGCCTGTATCTACTCATGTGTAGCCATAGGTTTTTCTGGTGCATCACAGGCGGGTTGGACTGGGTTACCTTTGGGGTTTCCTTACAATTCTACAATTCTATGAATTGCCTAACCTCAAAATAGGATGTAGCAAAGGCTCTGTGTAGGTTTCTGGTAGCTGTTGGCCTCCTATGGGCTTGTTACACAACTGTCTATCTTAGAATGAAATCCCTCTCGTTACACCAAGGGGAAGTTGAGTCTGCAGCCGTACAGATGTCACTGGACTCCTTAACCCCCTGCCAGGTATGAGGGGAACTGTAGGCTTGTGGTCTCTAGAGAGCGGCACCTTTGCTCTCCCTGATTCACCTGTTCAAGGGGTGTTGGAGCAACTATAATGTCTTCAGGGCCTTGGTGAAGTTGGAGACCACCCCTCTCCCTTATGAGTTGAAAAGGATGACCCCCAAAAGGCAAAGTGATCCCCCCTGATAGAGCGGGTCTCATAGCCCCACAGAAAAATGGAAGGATGGCAAGGGGCCTTAGCTCTGAAGGAGAATGGGCGTCCGGCATCAATCCCTGCCACCCCACTCAACACAGCCGGCCCTATCATTAGACAGAATGAGGCACCTGCCTCTGGCAACAGGTTCACAAGTAATAGGCTGCGCTGGGCACAGAGCAGTCTGCTCCATGGGTCTCTAACCCCAGCTACTGTATGGTGGACAGTGCAGTCAGAGGTTCCACTGCCTGCCTAGCTGACTCTCAAAATAAATAAATATGGATTTGTTAACAAAAAGAGAGAGCGCGCAAATGGAACAAAAGGGATGAACATTCAAGAAGTTAAACCACAAAGCATCACAACCCAGAAGGACAAAAGTGCAAAGGTTCAGCACAGCTCCAAAATGGAAAATAAAAGTATTAACTCATATGAATATCCCCTTTGCAAATACAAAAGATACGTGAAAACAGACCCCTGCAATGCAGAAATGCTGTTCCATCATTCTTGAGAATAAAGGTTCTATATAATCTCAAATGAGCCAGACATCTGCATATACCACGTGCCGCAATATTTCTATAAGAACTAAAATCATGTCATGTATATATAAAAAAGGGTCATTTGAGCTCTGCCCTTTTGATACTTCTAGTTCATCAGATCATTTTAGTTTGTGAGATGCTGTCTTGGTGGCTTCTGTATGTGGGATGGTCCCCTGGACCAGCATCCGCTGACCAGATGCTCTCCAGGTGTGTCGGCTAAGACCAGTGGGAACTGTCGTCCGAAACACCTGGAGGGCACCAGGGTAAAGAATCGTGGCTTCGGTGTTTTTTGCCTTCTGTATCAAGATGTGCATCGATGCCAGATCTTAAGTGCTGCGCTCTTCCACACAGAAAACTGCCCTTCCTAACCACACGTATTTTAAGATCATAGAAGTGACATTTTGGAAGCAACAAAAAACCTCTTGGGTCCCACACTGAGAACTAAGAGCAGCAGCACTTGAGGAAGAGCAGAACGTCAGAACATTGTTGTGATGGCCTGGGACTCGGCTCGGACTCGGAACCAGAGGAGTCTCATTCTGCACCAGATCCTTTGCCTCAGGCATCACCTGAACCAAGTCTGGGGCCTGATCCTGAAGAGTCCCAGTCTGCAAAGTTTCCCCTGCAACAAGCACCAGCTGGGCCGAGTCAGGGGCCTGAGCCCGCCCTGGCTCCAGATGTGGGGATTCCCTCGTTGCCTTCAGCTGGGCCATCACTTACAGCTGCTCTGCTACCAGTGGGGTCAGGGGAGGCTGAGGCGGCCTCTGGGTCTAGTAACCCACCGACATCTCCCGAGCTGCAGAGACTGAGGTCTGAGAGAAGGAGAGACTTGAGTACTCGCAGGAGGCGTGCTCACCTTCGGGTGAAACAGGGAGGTGAGTCACTGGGGATCAGGACCAGCCGTTACCCCGACAAAGATAAAAGGCTGTCGGACCCTGCCCCAGGTTGCGGGAACAACATTGCTGTATGCCAGATCCTGCCTGAGATCCTGTACCTGTCCTTGCCTGGTTTCCTGCCTCATGTCCTGCCTTGGCCCTGTCGGACTGACTCCTAGTGGAACCTTCAGATTCTGGACCAGAACTGGACCGCGTTTCACAGGTTACCCCTGGGCCCAGCACAGTCGTCTCAAGACCATCAGGGACAGATGGCCATCCAACCTCTGCTTTAAAAGTTCTTCCTGACGTTGAGCTGGAATCTCCTTTCTTCTGACTTGAAGCCATTGGTCTTCCCCTCTGGAGCAGGAGAAAATAACATCTTCCATGTGACAGCCTTTCAGATATTTGAAGATGGCTCTGATACCACCTCTGTCTCCTTTTGTCCTGGCTAAACATACCCAACTGTCTCCACCGTTCCTTCTAAGACTTGTCCTAAGTACGTCTCAAAGCACACTTCAAAGTGTTGGTGCTGACCTTGAAAGACCTAAACGGCCTCGGTCCTGTATACCTGAAGGAGCATCTCCACCCCCATCGTTCAACCCTGGACACTGAGGTCCAGATCCAAGGGCCTTCTGGCAGGGAACCAGGCAGAGGGCCTTCTTGGTAGTGGTGGAACACCCTCCCATCAGATGTCAAGGAAATAAACAACTATCTGATATTTTGAAGACATCTGAAGGCAGCCCTGTTTAGGGACGTTTTTAATGCCTGATGCTTTAATGTATTTTTAATCTTTTGTTGGAAGCCGCCCAGAGTGGCTGGGGAAACCCAGACAGAAGGGCGGGGTATAAAAATTATTATTATTATTATTATTATTATTATTATTATTATTATTATTATCCAGACCCTTTATTATCCTTGTTCCCTTCCTGCACCCATTCCAGCTTGTCAATATCCTTCTTCAACTGGGGTGCCCAGAATTGGACAGAGTGTTCCAGGTGGGGTCCAGCCAGGGCGGAATAGAGTGGTGCTATCACTTCCCTTGATCTGGACATGACTTCTTTTCTGGCACCAGGTTAAGATGTTTTATTCACCCAGACATTTTAATCCGTCTCCAATTTGTAATATTATTATTTTTGTCTGCTGCCTTTTATTACGGTTGCTGACGTGAGTGTTTTGCTGCATTGTTCTTCCTAATTTATTATCTATGTCGCTGTGTATTCCACCCGGGAATCGCTTTTGATGGGCTGAATTCTAGAGAAGGCATATAAGAATATGAAGGGATGGTGGAACTACTCTAAAGGTCACGCTTGGGCCCCAAGCCAGGCTCCGCTGGGTTGCTTTGCAATGGCACTGGACGGAAACAAACTGAGGCCCGTGTTTGGGGCGAAGCATTTGCACAACCAGTTCACCACTGATTCCTTTTGAGATCAGAACACAAGCAAACAGCCACATCCCAAGCAAAAGGTTATATAAACCGGCTCTGTGAATTTTTAAAAGAGGTGCATGAAAATTAAAAAATAGTTTACCCATTCTATTTCACATGCCTTTTGCTTATTGCACAAATCCTATTGTTTGCACCTTCTATTTCACAAGGAGTTGATTCATGCATTCATTCATGCTTTCTGCATGATGCCCCGGTCTAGACTACCCATGAAGGGGGAATTTTAAAAAATCAGTGCCTGAAAAGCACAATTAGCTTATGTATTTGCCCACCTTATTACTTAACAAATAAGCAGAAAAGTCCTGTGGCACCTTAAAGACTTAACACATTTGTCATGGCATGTGTTATGTACTGAGTTGAATAGGATCCAAAATGCAGCAGTCTGATTGGTCCTAGAACAATAGGATTCAGAAAGCAGAAGTCTGATTGGTCTGCAGGAGCCACCCAATCCAGTTCCAGGTGGAAGTGATTCTGTAACCTGATTGGCCTACAGGAGAATCCCAGAATTAGCCAATCATGTGGGGCCCATTGTGTAAATAATGTATATAAAGCAGACGTTTTGGGGAAACTTGCATTCCTTGCCCCTATGAGCTGAATAAAGAGCATGAAATCCACACTCGACTCCAAGCATATTTCAGCATGGGCTGGTTCACTCCAGTGGAGATCCTTCCGTGGGCTGGCTCGCGCCCGTGCCTGTGATTTCTGGCATCTGTGTTTGCACAGATGCGATTTCCAGCACCAAGAAAGCGAAGGGGTGGCTCGTGGGCTGGTTAAACGACCCCCTTAGGCCGCTTGTGGCCCATGGGCCCTAGGTTGCTGACCCCTGGCATAAGCTCTGACGGGCTTGGAGCCCAGCAGGACAGGCTTAAGACTTGATGCCTCCATAAACGTGTTGGTCTTTAAAGTGCCAAGGAACTGCAGTCTTCTTCTTGTCGCAAGAGATTAACATGGCTACCCCTCTGGATTATTATTATTTTAAACCCATTTGGTAAAACGACTCTTTTTGAAAGTGTAAAACTGGGGCGGGGAGGAGTGGGGGCAGCTGCTTGATGACATGATGGGGGGGTGTCAGTCAATCAGTTCTGAACCGCCCTGAGATGTTGTGTGAACCATTCCTGAGATCCATGGGCACAGGGTGGGATACAAATTTAATAAATAAATTTAATAACAAATAGGTAGCGTACACAGCTGGCTTCTGCTTCAGGCTACCAGAACCTTTTGCTTTCTCCAAAGCTCAGACTTTTGGGGACAGGTACATTTTGTCCTTCCAGGACAGCTTGGCTGAAATATCAGCGCAGAACAGGTGTGATAAGACGTGCCAGATTTTTCACGCCAACCAAGAGCACTGCTAGGGGTTGACAATCCCATCCACCATACCCATTTCCAAGGCTGTGCCCGTGAAATGCGCCTGGTTCATGCCTGCGATATCTGTGTGTCTGCCACCCTCCCGGCCATTATTCTGCTGCATCTGATCTCAAACTGGGCAGTGGAGAATCTGCTCCAGCCTCAGATTGGAATCGAGGATAACCAAAGGGAGTTTGTCAAACGTGTCCGCGGAACAAAACACATCCCAGTTGCCTGAATATTGACAACGAGCGTTAGATAACAGGTTTTAAAATAGGGTTGCAATATAAAAAGCAAACAGCCCCACACCTCTTTTGCGGTTGCTGTGTATGGAAATCATTTCCTGTCTGGCCTTATCTTGGTTGCGGCTTTTCTTTTTATTTTCCTATCGAGGATTTGCAGGCAGCAATCTCTCTCTCTCCCCCCCCCCCCCCGCCTCTCTTAATACTGGCTGTTTGTGTGCTTTTATTCTTCAGCTGAAGGGAGTTAACGTGGGGTTAATTAAGCACATCCAGGAAAAAGCGCAGAGAACATCTGTACTCCTTCCTAGCGACAGCTGAGGCTGTAAAAAAAAACCAACCAAGGCTGCTTTTCTGGTAGAGACCAGCAAAGCGTGCTAGATAAGGTAGAGAAAGAGGCTTGCCTGACGCTCCCGCTTTCTGATAGATGAAATAAATTTGTTACCTAATACAGATTTTTAAAAAGCATTGAGGTTAGGAGCCTTTGATAGCCCTCTCCTCCTCCATGAATTTGCCCAGTCGTCTTCTAAAACCGTCCAAGTTGGTGGCCAATGCTCCTGTGGCAGGGAGTTCCACAGTCTCCATAGTTCCGCTTAGACTTTATCTCTCCTGAATCTCACAGCATTCAGCTCCGTGCCCACAAGTTCAAGGGAGGAAAGCTTTTCTCTGTCCGGTGGTCCACGCACTTTGCACTCACTCTCGCACGCCAGTATTTAAAAGACTGCAGGAAAGTAATGCAAATCTCACGCCAAGACGCTACTCGCATTTATAGTTGTGTAAATGGTGCAGTTTTTGCATCTGTGATCTGCATAACAGGCCTGTTTGTGCTGGCCTTGGAGAGAGCCAAGGAACTACATATGGACGCTCATAACCAGGGGTCAGCAAACGTTTTCAGCAGGGGGCCGGTCCACTGTCCCTCAGACTATATTTTGAAAAAATAATAATGAACGAATTCCTATGCCCCACAAATAACCCAGAGATGCATTTTAAATAAAAGGACACATTTGACTCATGTAAAAACACACCGATTCCAGGACTGTCTGGGGGCTGGACTGAGAAGGCGATTGGACCGCACCCGGCACCCGGGCCTTAGGTTGCCTACCCATGCTCTTAACTCATAAAACTATGGAACTCACTGCCGCTGGAATCAGGGATGGCCACCAACTTGGATGTCTTCAGAAGAGGATTTGACAAATTCATGGAGAAAGCAGGCTATCGATGGCTTTTAGTCACAACGACTGTGTTCTGCCTCCACGGTCAGAGGCAGCAATGCTTTTGAATCCCAGTTGCTGGAAGACGCAGGAGGGGAGAGTTGCTCTTGTGTTCGATTCCTGCTTGCATGCTTCCCGGTTAGGACATCTGGTTGGCCACTGTGAGCAATGCCAGATTTATGTAGAAGCTAAACAAGCTATAGCTTAGGGTCCCACTCTCTTGGGGGCCCCAAAAAAATTTAAAGGGAAAAGACTAGATGTATATTTCCAAAAGATAAGATAAAAAACAAATAAAATAAAATCTACATACGGCAACAATGTTTTGTGTTGTGTAGGCTCCTATGATGTAAATCATGGGCCCTGCCTGCTAGCCTGCTCCCTAAAATATCACTGGTTTGCTCTTTTCTATAATAATAATAATAATAATAATAATAATAATAATAATAATAATAATTTATTTATTTATTTATTTATTTATTTATTTATACCTCACCCATCTGGCTGGGTTTCCCCAGCCACTCTGGGCGGCTTCCAACAAAGTATTAGAATACAGTGGTCTGTTAAACATTAAAAACTTCCCTAAACAGGGCTGCCCTCAGATGTCTTCTAAAAGTCTGGTAGTTGTTGTTCTCTTTGACATCTGCTGGGAGGGTGTTCCACAGGGCGGGTGCCACCACCAAGAAGGCCCTCTGCCTGGTTCCCTGTAACTTGGCTTCTTGCAGTGAGGGAACCACCAGAAGGCCCTCGGAGCTGGACCTCAGTGTCTGGGCTGGACGATGGGGGTGGAGATGCTCCTTCAGGTATACTGGGCCAAGGCCATTTAGGGCTTTGAAGGTCAGCACCAACACTTTGAATTGTGCTCGGAAACGTCATGGGAGCCAGTGTAGGTCTTTCAAGACTGGTGTTATATGGTCTTGGTGGCCACTCCCAGTCACCAGTCTAGCTGCCGCATTCTGGATTAGTTGTAGTTTCCGGGTCACCTTCAAAGGTAGCCCCACATAGAGCGCATTGCAGTAGTCCAAGCAAGAGATAACCAGCGCATGCACCACTCTGGCCAGACAGTCCACGGGCTGTCAATTGCTGCCCCAAGTGCAACTGAGCAGCTCAGTGATTTGCAAGGTGTGTTGGGGGCACATTGCCCGCCTAGCTGTCTCTACTTCTGCTCTCGTATTCTCTCTCCCCACGCATAGGGCCAACCAGCCATGGGTTCCGTGGGGGGCGAGCACTTCAAGGACCTCAGCCCCGTGGTGACTCCCGAGGGGAACGTGGTGATGAGCTTCAGCTTCGACAGCTACCAGCTGGAGGAAGAGGAGCTTCAGGCCAAAGGCTGCCAGGCCAAAGGAGTCCTCACCTTCATGGAACCAGGTAAGAGCCCCGGATGTTGTTTCCACGCAGGGTGTCGTGGGTCGTGATCAAACTCCTCACCTTATGCAGTTGGCTTTGCTTCCTCAATAATGTCTACTTTTGCAGACTGCAGACGCTTTGGACCATACAAGGGGGGCCCCTGTAATAATAATAATAATAATAATAATAATAATAATAATAATAATAATAATAATAATAATAATAATAATATATCCCTCCCACTCTGGGTGTCTATATTTCCCAAAAGGAGACGTGGGTCTCCCTTGCCTGGCACAGTAAACGTCACGTTTGGCTCTGGATCCAGACCACTTTGCTCCTCTCAGGCCGGGATGAAGGAAACCACGCTCCCCAGCTCAGCCTTAGAGGCAAGCGCAGGATAGTGGTTTGTTTTCTCCCAGGAAACTGTGACCTGCAGCCCAGATTTGTTCTTGGTTTATTGATGGTGGTTTCTTGGAGCAAAACGAAGCAGAAACCTTGGTTTGGTTGTGGAAAACTTAGCCAGGGATTGTGATTTGCTTCTTCTGGGTGATGCTAAACCACATAACTCCGGTACAGCGTGACCAACGGATTTTGCGTTTCCTGTTTGTTAGACTCTGTTAATCTCTCTGCATATATGCTGGTCTTTCCACGCTCCGTGATATGTGATTTGGAGACGTTGCACAGCTAAGATCTGGTATTTGAGCACCTCCTGAGTATCCGCCGAAAGGTTGCAATTTGCTGAATGGAATTTAATCAGACTGGTATTTATCGTCTTGAGCGTGCATCATCCCCTCAGGCGCTAGATACCCTGCAAGAGCCTGCCGCTTTCGAACATTAATGCCAGCATCTTAAAAATTAAAAGCAGAGAGGGGTGGTTAAATCCCTTTTCCAAGCTGGAATGAGTTTTCTGCTCTGGAACATCTTCTGTTTTTATCCTCTAGGAGCCCATGAACAGAGATTTATACCCCTGCCTTCTTCATAACAGCTCTAATCCTGTGCACGCTTACTCAGGAGAAGGCCCAGTGAGCAGAGTAGGCATTATTTGTGAGCAGGGTTGCAATGTTTAGTTGGCTGAATGAATTAAATATTTTATTGTGACGGCACCTGCACACTGTACAGTGGTACCTTGGTTTTCAAGCGTCTCAGAAGCTGAACGTTTCGGAACCCGAACGCCAAAAACCCTGAAGTAATTGCTTCTGTTTTCGAACACGCCTCGGAAATCAAACGGCTTCCGCTGTGTGTTTTTCAATTTTTTCAACTGAACTTGCAGCCAGACCTTTGCACCTCACTTTTCGAATGTTTTGGAAGTCAAACGCTCTTCCAGAGTGGATTACATTAAAAAACCACTATACTCTTTTCAGCACCTACAAAAAACATCCCTGCTTGGGCAAGCCTACCCAGATATCCAGAATGCTGGTGGGTTTTTTTGTTTGTTGCTGGCTTTCAATTTTTGAATCATTTAATTTCAATTTTACGAATCATTTAATTGCCCTATTCTCTTTGTGAGCTGCTTTGAGGTTTTCTTCACTATAAACGCCACAAAATAAATAAATGTACCGTATTTTTCGCCCTATAGGACGCACTTTTTCCCCTCCAAAAATGAAGGGGAAATGTGTGTGCGTCCTATGGGGCGAATGCAGGCTTTCGCTGAAGCCTGGAGAGCGAGAGGAGTCGGTGCGCACCGACCCCTCTCGCTCTCCAGGCTTCAGGAAGCTCTGCACAACCCTCGGGAGACCGGCGCCACTTCGCGCCCGCCTCCCGAGGGTTGCGCAGAGCTGCCTGCAGTCCCGGGGTGAGCGCAGCTCTGCGCAGCCATCAGGAGCAGGGCGCAAAGTCGCGCCCGCCTCCCGATGTCTGCGCAGAGCTGCCTGCATTCCGAAGCCTGGGGAGACCGGCGCGACTTACCGCTGGCCTCCCTAGGCTTGCGGATAGCAGGCTGTTCTCGGGGCTGGGATTGGGGGAAGCTCGGGCTTCCCCTGCGCCAGCCCCGCGCCTGGGGGGGAAATAAATTTTTTTTCTTTATTTCCCCCCCCCCCAAAAAAACTAGGTGCGTACTATGGGGTGGTGCGCCCTATGGGGCGAAAAATACGGTAGCCTCTTGCTCACCATTTCTCCAAACTAAAAAAAGCTCCAGACGTTGCGACGTTTTCTCATTGGAGAGTTGCTCCATCCTTTTGATAATTTTGGATGCCCTTTTCTGAATCCCTTTTTCCAACTCTGCAACTTCCTTTTTGAGATGAAGCGACCTTTTCTAGGTCTCCCGCAATCACGTCCCTCTCGTTTTCTCTCTTCTTTCCTGGCTATAGTCTGCGAAGACCCTGAGCCCCAGGATCGCTACCATGGGATTTACTTCGCCATGCTGCTAGCAGGGGTCGGTTTCCTCTTGCCTTACAATAGCTTTATCACAGATGTGGACTATCTCCATCACAAATACCCAGGTACTGTTTCCTCAATATTTCAGAAGAACATTCTGGAAGGTCCAAATATTCAGGTTTAGGCTGTTTTCCCAGAGCCAGTCATTCCATCCCTAGGCATTCAACACTCCTTCAGATATATTCCCCCTCCCTCCTTTCCTTCTTAAGTATTTTTTTTTTAATTCTATCCATACTATCCAAATAACAAAACATGAGACAAACATGTGAAAACTAAACCGAATCGTTCCAGGCTGGCGTGGGATGTTAACATTTACAAAAAGAAGTTCTAAAGCTGCTAAGATCGTATATGAGACGAGTTCTTTTGACTATTGGTATCATCAAGACGATGCAGCGACAATATTATTATTTATTCTTGTTTATTCAATTCATAGAATCATATAATCATATAGTTGGAAGAGACCACAGGGGCCATCGAGTCCAACCCCCTGCCAAGCAGGAAACACCATCAGAGCACTCCTGACATATGGTTGTCAAGCCTCTGCTTAAAGACCTCCAAAGAAGGAGACTCCACCACACTCCTTGGCAGCAAATTCCACTGTCGAACAGCTCTTACTGTCAGGAAGTTCTTCCTAATGTTTAGGTGGAATCTTCTTTCTTGTAGTTTGGATCCATTGCTCCGTGTCCGCTTCTCTGGAGCAGCAGAAAACAACCTTTCTCCCTCCTCTATATGACATCCTTTTATATATTTGAACATGGCTATCATATCACCCCTTAACCTCCTCTTCTCCAGGCTAAACATGCCCAGCTCCCTTAGCCGTTCCTCATAAGGCATCGTTTCCAGGCCTTTGACCATTTTGGTTGCCCTCCTCTGGACACGTTCCAGTTTGTCAGTGTCCTTCTTGAACTGTGGTGCCCAGAACTGGACACAGTACTCCAGGTGAGGTCTGACCAGAGCAGAATACAGTGGCACTATTACTTCCCTTGAACTAGATTCTATACTCCTATTGATGCAGCCCAGAATTGCATTGGCTTTTTTAGCTGCCGCGTCACACTGTTGGCTCATGTCAAGTTTGTGGTCAACCAAGACTCCGAGATCCTTTTCACATGTACTGCTCTCAAGCCAGGTGTCCCCCATCTTGTATTTGTGCCTCTCATTTTTTTTGCCCAAGTGCAATACTTTACATTTCTCCCTGTTAAAGTTCATCTTGTTTGTTTTGGCCCAGTTCTCTAATCTGTCAAGGTCGTTTTGAAGTGTGATTTATATACCGCCCTTTATCAAAAGTTCCCAGGGCAGTGTACAACATTCAAAACACATCACAGAACATCAATGATAAAAACATAATAATAAATGTAGTACAAAAACATACTGATAGGCAGCCTAATAATAAAGCAATCATCCTGAGAAATATGCCAGAGGAAATATGCCCCTCCTCCAGCTGTGTGCTAGTGGGCAGAGACAAAAGGGTTTATGGGATGTAGGATTTCAGTTTGGATGATGTAAGCAAGGAAAATCGATAGTATTATTAGTTTCTATCATAATATTTATCATTTCTTTAAAAACTAAATTCCGAAAACCTTGCAGTGATATCAGTGTATTGAAGCTGAAATCACCAGGTGCGAAAACACTCAAAGCGCGATGGAGATAATTTTAGGAGGTCCAGCTGATGGGTGGAGTTCATAGCTGCCAACTTTTCCCTTTTCTTGCGAGGAATCCTATTCACAATAAGGGAATTTCCCTTTAAAAAAGGGAAACGTTGACAGCTATGACGGAGTTGCTCCCGTCTTGCTTCTGGTTTGAAGGCAGAGCTGGCGGCCAGAGAAAGCAAATCTCGTGCACCCGGGGCCTGTATCCTGAAAGCTTATTTTGCCCTCCTTGCTGCCTTCCTCTCCTTCTGCAGGGACCTCTATCGTGTTTGATATGAGCCTTACCTACATCTTGGTCGCCTTGGCAGCCGTTATCCTCAACAATGCGCTGGTGGAAATGTTGAGCCTCCACACCAGGATCGCGGTGGGTAAGTCTGGCCATACAAAGCTCATAATAGGCTCACCACTAATGCAGTGAACCTCTGTGCACAGCTTTCTTCCGTTTGTCAAAATCTTCCTTCAAAAGCGCAGATCTCGGGAACGATGTAGGCCATGTTTCGCCAACCTCGAGCGCTCCAAGGACTCAGCTACATTCGTTAAAAAACAGCGTTTTGAATGCGTTATAAACATGCAACACCAGATGGCAAAAAAAGAGGACTCTTTGTGATTTTCCATTGTGGTTTTCCCCCCTTTTGTTATAACGATTTAATTTCTGACATTTATAGAGCTTTTTCCCCAGTGTGTAGATCCACCCCAAGTGTTTTGTAGGACAAATCACATCAGTCCCAGCCAGATGTTTTGTAGTCCAGAACATCTGGGGGCACCAGGTTAGGGAGAATGCATGCAGCCTCCTAGATGATGATGCAGATGTTGATGATGATGATGATGATAAGTAAATATATATATGCTGCCCATCTGACTGAGTTGCCCCAGCCACTCAGAATAGCTTCCAGCAAAATATAATCTGGTTGACATCCATCTGCCTCAGGAGACAATGGAGGAGTGTGCCTTTGAGGGTGAGGTCAAGCTGTTGGACAGTTGCAGCACCTGCTGCAGTTGTAGAGACCGATAGGGGAGAGACATGTTTTGTTGCAGCCGGGGCAGATGTAGGCGTCCGGTTGCGCTGATTCAGATGCCCCAAGGTGTTTCTTCTCTCTGTGTTCCTCCCAGCGGTCATTCCTCCTCAGGTCACTTCTGTGGATCCAGGAGTTGTGGTTGTCTGCAAGGGAATCCCAAACAGCAGGGTTGATGTCACCAGCCTTCATGTCATGTTTGTAGACATTTTTGTAACACAGAGTTGGTCTGCCAACAGGCCTGGTGCCTGAAGCCAGCTCCCCATGGAGCGTGTCCTTGGGGATCCTGCCCCCTTTATTATTCAAATTTATATGCTGCTGTTCCATATAAATATGCTCAAAGCAGCTCACAACAGAACAGTATTAAAAGCACAACTTTTAGTAAAAAGAACATATTCTGCTGATAGTCCCATGAAGAACCTATTCCAGTAGTGCTGCCTTCAGATGTTCTTGTTCAGATGTCCTTCCATTCTGTGGACCAGACCAAGCCAGTGTAGAGGTCATTGAGACAGGGGTGCAAACATGCTGGGAATGTGGACTTGGGGGAGAGCGCATTGTTGCCAAAATTTTAGGGGAGAAAGAAAGAGGCGAGGCAGCTGCTAAGTGGGAGGGATTTCCATCCCATAATCCCAGTTCTAGTTCAGGATTTACATCATCACCATCATTGTTAGTATTTTACAGTGGTACCTTGGTTCTCAAATTTAATCCATTCTGGAAGTCCGTTCCAAAACCAAAGTGTTCCAAAACCAAGGCACACTTTCCCATAGAAAGTAGTTCAAAATGGATTAATCCATTCCAGACTAAAAACAAACCCTAAAACAGCAATTTAACATGAATTTTACTATCTAACGAGACCATTGAGCCATAAAATGAAAGCAATAAATAATGTACTGCAGTCACGCAATCAGTAGCTGAACTGGGTTCCACACAGTCACAAAAACAAAACAAAAAAGAGCTGCAAAAATAAAACCACAGAATAAATGGCAAAAACAGACAGACCTCAGTGTAACACTCAAAATGGAAGTGTGGCACTCAAAACGGAGCACGTTCGGCTTCTGAAAAAAGTTCACAAACCGGAACACTTACTTCCAGGTTTGCAGTGTGTGGGTTCCAAGTTGTTTAAGTACCAAGCCGTTTGAGAACCAAGGGACCACTGTACTTATCTTGCAAAAAACTCAAAGCGATTTACTCCAAGAAACAAGCACATATCTTCAAACCAAAGAAAGCATGCCACCCACTCAAGCAGGCCACAGCTAATGAAGAGCCAAAAGCCTTGCAAAAAAAGGAAATGTTTTTCCTGGCACCTAAATAAATGTAACGACGGTCCCAGGCCAGCCTCTCTGGGGAGAGCATATTCCGCAAGCTGGGAGCCACCAGCAAAAAGGCCCCGTTCTCATGTTTCCACCCTCCAGACTTCACCCAGGGAACGAAGAAGGGCCTCAGGGGATGGACGCAGTGTCTGGGTCAGTTTGTAGGGTTTCAGAGAATGTGGTTGGCTTGCAGCTTGAAGTCAAGTCAAGTAACCTTTATTGGCATCACATAAGAACATTCAGAATAGATAGGCCAGTGTGATCTCGTCGCCACACCAGCGGCACAGTCACCCGCCAAAGGGCAGAAGGGGCAAGCAATCCGCCTCATCTCTGTGGGTTTCCAGCAAGGGCAGGATCCTGTAGCATAGTTCGGCAACAAAAAAATGAAATAGAGGAATTTAGCTACTGTCTTTGTGAACTCCTGGTCTCTCTCCTGTAATTAGAAGCGCATGACCTCTGTCTCTGGTTTCCATGTTGGGATACATAGATGGTCTAGAAACTGTTGGTGGAGATCATCATACACTTTGCATTTAAGGGCCATGTGAGCTGGAGTTTCCACCAGGTGGGCATCGCATGGGCAGATCCTATCTCCTTCTGCCAAACCCGCAAACCTACCCCAAAGGAGGTTAGAAGGATTAGAATTGAACCTAGCCAGCGAAAAAGCCCTTCTTTCTTGCAGATTAAACAAAAATTGTAAATAATTAAGATTAAGTTCCTGCGTTGCAGCTTGAAGCTCCGGGCACTTCCTGCTGAGAAATGATTCCTGCCCCCCTTCTCTGTTCCAGGGTACCTCTTTGCCTTGGGCCCCCTCCTCTTCGTCAGCATCTGTGACGTCTGGCTGGACCTCTTCACCCAGGCGCAAGCTTACGCCGTCAACCTCATTGCCGTGGGCGTGGTGGCCTTTGGTTGCACAGGTAGGCGAGGGGCGGGCAGGGGGCAGCCAGCCTCACAACGGACACGATAATCATAATTTATTATTTCTACCCTGCCCACCCAGCTGGGTTCCCCAGCCACTCTGGGCAGCTCCCAGCAGATTAAAAACAGAATAAAACACCAAACATTAAAAAATTCCCTAAACAGGGCTGCTTTCAGATGTCTTCTAAAAGTCAGATAGTTGTTTATTTCCTTGACATCTGATGGGAGGGTGTTCCACAGGGCGAGTGCCACCACCGAGAAGGCCTTCCGCCTAGTTCCCTGTAACCTCGCTTCTCACAGGAAGGAACTGCCAGAAGGCCCTCAGTGCTAGACCTCAGTGTCCGGACTGAACAATGGGGGTGGAGACTGTTAGGATTGTCCTACTCTCGTGTAGGACCCTGGTAGAGACATATGCCTGACTGGCATGTTCTCTCCCTCCTGGTCGATCGTTTGGGAGCTTCAAAAGCTTTCTTCAGCCTGAACATCACAGCAGCTGATACCAAAAGGCATCAACACACTTACGATTCTGCAGAGTATTGCGTAACAGAACTCAGTAGCACAGCATTTTGGCTAATCTACTTTATTTACATATAATACACTTGGAGCATTCTGGCTTAGCTCCTTCCTCTTCCTCATCAGACAGCAAAGAGAGAGAAAAACAAAGGACAATAGTCCCACTTCACGGAATACAGTAATACTGCATCACTTCCCACACTGTAGAATGAAAACATATACCGTCATGTGATAGACAACAATCCCATGACTACAAACATGGAGAAAGGATCCTAACTCCTTCGGGTATACTGGGCTGAGGCCGTTTCCCCTCCCCTTTAATTGCTTTAGCTGAGATTCCTGCATTGCAGAGGGTTGGACTAGATGACCCTCGGGGTCTCTCCCAATTCTACGATTCCACAATTCTGCCATTTTCCTCCCTGAATTCCTCTGCTCCCTGTAGGCACAGCCCTGATCAAAGGCAGGACTTAAATGTCACAAAACAAATCCAGAAAGCCGTTTCTGGAATAAGTCTGGAATCAAGCTTGAATTTGCTGGCAGCATTCTCCAACTTAGTTCCCTCCAGATTTGTGGAATTCTGCTCCCATCAGCCCCAGGTGACCAAGCCATTGTTGTCCAAAACAGCTGGAAACCACTAGGCTGGGAAGGCTGACAGAATAGCCATGCTCCTAATCTAGGGTTACCAGACGTCCCCGGTTCCCGGGGACAGTCCCGGATCTGCAAATCAGTCCCCGGACAAATTCCATCCCCGGAATGTCCCCAGATTTGCAAATCTGTCCCCAGAAAACGTTGCAGCGGCAGCCTCAGCAGCCTGGAGCCAGCCTGGTAGTGCAGTTGGCTCTGGCTGGCTTCAGGAGCTGCTTGCTGCCATGGCCCCGCCATTTTTCCTCGCTGAAAGTCCCCATATGATGTGTTGCGCACAAGACACATCATATGGGGACTTCCGGGAGGCAAACTGGTGGTTGCCACTGCAGCGAGCAACAAGCAGATCCTGAAGCCAGCCAGAGCCAACTGCGCTACCAGGCTGGCTCCAGGCTGCTAACTGCCACTGCCACTGCCGAAGGGGAACCAGGGATGTCTGGTGGTACAGATCTCTTGCCCCCTTCCCCTTTTGTTTTGACTGATTGGGGGAGGCTCGGGAGTTGCGGGCGGCCGGCTGTTGCCCAGTTTTTTAAAAACTCTGCACATTTATGTTTCACAGTCCGCACTACTGACTCCCTGTTGCTACTCAGCTTCAAAAAAAAAAAAAAAAAGGGGGGGTCCGCGGATTCATTGAAAGAAATCTGGTAATCATATCCTAATCCTTTCTTCTGTCTGTCTGTCTGTCTCTCTCCTCTTAAGTGCAGCAATCCAGCTTTTATGGCTACACCGGGATGTTACCAAAGCGCTACACCCAGGGGGTGATGACTGGCGAGAGTGAGTATTGCCCAAAATCCAAACCCCCATTTTTTAGTTGTTTTCACTTATTTACCGTATTGGCCCGAATATAAGCCGCACTTCTCTCCCCCCCCCCCAAAAAAAAATTCCGACCGTGAAAAGTTAAAGTGCGGCTTAAATTTGCGACCTTACAAAAATGGGATTTTACGATATCGCTGCTGGAACAGACGTGCGGAAAAACGGAACAGAAAAATGTTTCGTGGCCGATTTGTGAGGTCAAGACTGTTCCTCTGCCATTTGCGGGTGTGGGTGCCTGCGGAATTGTAGCAACCGATAACGATTTGCGATGTTAGCGATTGTACGGCAACTTTTGCGGGCTTGCAAGATCAAAGGCTTAAATTGGCTCGGAGTTACAATTCTACCAACCGCAGCGATTCTCGGCCTGTAACCCAATTTTAAGGGAGCTGTCGGGTACTGTCTCCCCCCACCCTGAATTTTAAAGGTGCGGCTTATTTGCGGGTGCAGGTTATATCCAGGCCAATACGGTATATAAGAAGCAAGAATCAATATTCAACAATCCATCTGTCAGGGATTATCTGTGATTCCTGCATCGCCAGGGGGTTGGAATAGATGACCGTTGAAGTTGACAAGCAATCATTTGAAGTATTTATTTCAATAGTGTGTATGAATGTAAATACAGGGCTACTCCAGGGGAGAAATTGCCAACACAGTGCCCACTCCAGGTGCCCACCATCCCTGATCATGGGATCTGTTCAACCACTGTGAAATCAGGATGTGCTGGACTGGATCAGCCACTGGCCCCACCCAGGAGCCTCTCCTTATGATCTTATGTCAGCTGTGCTGCCATCATCAGGTGAGGAAAGAGATTTGAAGTCCTGTTTCTTCAGGACCAGCTATGTGTCTGGATATTGAGATCTCCTGATGATGCTTTCCTTAAACCAGCGGTTCTCAACCTGTGGGTCCCCAGATGTTGTTGAACTACAACTCCCATCACCCCTAGCTAGCAAGGCCAGAGCTCAGGGATGATGGGAGTTGTAATCCAACAACATCTGGGGACCCACTGGTTGAGAACCGCTGTCTTAAAACGATTGTGCAGGAAGGAATGGGAAACAGCCCAGGTGTGTGTCTGTGCAGGTGAAATCCTTCCCTGATCAAAACCACTCTCCCTCACTCCCCACAATCCTAATAATAATAATAATAATAATAATAATAATAATAATAATAATACTTTATTTATATGCCACCCACTCAACTGGGTTTCCCCAGCCACTCTGGGCGGCTCCCAACAACGACAACAAAAGGTAAAAACACAATACAACTTTGCACCCTAAAAACTCCCCTGCTTTTTGTGGGGGGCAAATGCTTTCCCCCAGGGAGGAACTAGAATGGTAAGAGCTCTTCTTACCATGAACAATTAGTTACTGGAGGAGAAGGAATTGGTATTTTCCTTTGCTGCACTTCTGTAGGTTCGTGATTGTAGATTTCTCTCCTACAGAGAAGCTGCTGCTGGAGCTGCCATTGATTTCCGTGGGCAGTAAACGCTCCTCAGTAGTGCAATATTAATCTGACTAATAATGAGCTTGAGCTGGAAGATTAATCAACTGAAACTCCGGAGAAGAGGGGAAGGTTGTTAGATTTCTGCAGCAGGCTGCTAGGAAACCTGCCGTTTCTCTGTCTCGCGAGGGAGGTCGTCTTACGGGGCTGCTGCTTGAGAGCGTCACAGCCCTGTGGCAGAAGAGTCAACCTCTGAGCCTAGCTGACCCAAATTTTGGCCCCAAGGAAATCTAGATTCTGGGGCTGCGGTTAAATAAGGCAAACCCAGGAGATTGGGAAGAGGACGTTCCTGGCTTTGAGGCATTTTGTAATTTGTAAATGGAATAGAATACTGGTCTGTTTCCAGGCACAATTCAAAATGCTGGCTCTTGTCTATAAAGCCCTGCACTGCTTATGTCCAGGCTATCAGAAAGACCAGGGTTTCCCAAACTTGGCCCTCCAGCTGTTTTTGGACTACAACTCCCATCATTCCTAGCTAGCGGGACCAGTGCTCAGGGATGATGGGAATTGTAACCCCAAATCAACTGGAGACCAAGTTTGAGAAACCCTGAGAAGGACTATCTTCCGTCATGCACCCGGCACCCTCAGAGGACCACTTGGTGGGGTGGCGGGAGAGGGCCTCCTCGGTGGTGGCTCCTCCCAGGCAACTTTGGAACTCCCTGCCTAGGGAAGCCAGACTGGCTCTTGCCATCCTTCTGCCAGCAGGTGAAGACCATATTGTTCCAACTGGCTTTGGGGAACTGGCTGCTTTCATGAAAGCCCTGGCGCTATGCTATTTTAATAGATCAATTCAGACACTGAGAGATTGTATTAATGTTTAATTATTTTAAATGATTGCGGGTCTGGGCCCCCCCATGTTTTTGTCTGTTTTTGTCTTATCTTTGAGCTACTTTGAGTCCCTGCCAGGGAAAAAGGTGTGGTATTATTATTACTATTATTAAAGGTAAGGATGCTAGCAAAGGTAAAGTTAAAGAAGCCCCTGACCATTAGGTCCAGTCGTGACCGACTCTGGGATTGTGGCGCTCATCTCGCTTTACCGGCCAAGGGAGCTGGTGTTTGTCCACAGACAGTTTTTCCAGGTCATGTGGCCAGCATGACTAAGCCGCTTCTGGCGAACCAGAGCAGTGCACGGAAACGCCGTTTACCTTCCCGCCAGAGTGGTACCTATTTATCTACTTGCACTTTGACGTGCTTTCGAACTGCTAGGTTGGCAGGAGCAGGGACCGAGCAACGGGAGCTCACCCCGTCGCGGGGATTTGAACCACCGACCTTCTGATCGGCAAGCCCTAGGCTCTGTGGCTTAGACCACAAAGCCTCCCGCGTCCCAAGGATGCTAGTACAGAGGCCAAATACAAGTGTTTTTGCACATGCATGTAATAATAATAATAATAATATCTTTGGAACGTAACCCCCGTGCAAGATGCGACCATATTGAAGTCTTAAAGTCGGAGGTTTCTGCAGCACAGATGAGGCTCAGGGTTGCATCTGGCTTGCCAGGGTCCCCTTGCTGTATTCCCTACCTCCTTCCCCCTTCTTTGTAGAACTGTATGTGGGAAAGTTAAGGATAGTAAAAAAGGTTATCTTAAATAAGTATTATCCTTCCTTCACTCACGCTAGTAAGTGATGTAGCAGAGCAGATTCCCCTCAATATAGCTGGAAGCTAGTGTGCAGATTTGTTTGAATCTCTTAGATAATATTATTTCCCGGTGTCCCCTTTAATCCCACTTAAAAGAATAAGGACAGGGGAGTCCCTTTCTGAGTACAGTGGAAGCTCGTCTTATGTACCATCCTCCTTGTGAACGCTGCAGGTTACGAGCTCCACTAAGCTGGAAGTAGATGCTCACGGTTGCGAACTTTGCTCCGGGGTGCGAGCAGAAGTCGTGCGCCAGTGCCAGCAGCGGGAGGCACCATTAGCGAAAGCGTGCCTCAAGTTATGAGCAGTTTCAGCTTAAGAACGGACCTCTGGAACGGATTAAGTTTGTAACCGGAGGCCCCACTGTAAAGTCACAAAAAGTTTACTCACATTTCAGTTCACGATTTGATCCCTGAAAGGCAGAATTTACAGTGGTACCTCGGGTTAAGAACTTAATTCATTCTGTAGGTCTGTTCTTAACCTGAAACTGTTCTTAACCTGAAGCACCACTTTAGCTAATGGGGCCTCCCACTGCCGCCGCACGATTTCTGTTCTCATCCTGAAGCAAAGTTCTTAACCCGTGGTACTATTTCTGGGTTAGCAGAGTCTGTAACCTGAAGCGTCTGTAACCCGAGGTACCACTGTGCTTGGTAGTTACACAAAGAAACTGTGAGTTGATCTCATATGGAGACTGAACTCAGGTGCTGCTGGCTGAGAGCCAGCAGACAGCAAAATTATGTTGAAATAACAAAATGGCTGCAGGAGAGCAGCGTGGCAGCAAAAGACAGAGCAAGACAATAGAAAGACAAAACAGAATGAGAAGCTGGCTACAGGACTTGGCTCTTTATGGAGTCAGCCCATCTCCCAGGTCACATGCAGGGGGGAGATGCTCCAGGAAGTTACCCTGACTGGATGTCCCCTTGCCTGTGCCAGCTCTAGGGAAATGAGGAATGCTGCATTTGACTGCACCAGCGGATTACGTCCCACACTGTGGAGTTGGAAGGGACCCTGAGGGTCATCTAGTCCAACCCCCTGCTTTGCAGTAATCGGGGTCTGGGTGTTGTTCGGTTGTTTCTGTTTTTATTTTCATTGTGTACAGTGGACCCTCTGGATACGAATTTAATCTGTTCCGGGGGCCTGTGCGCACCCTGAAAAATCTGTATCCAGAGGCCAGAGGTTTGCTGCTTTTGCAACCCGAAGTTGCGAAACGTAACCCAAGGGTCTACTGTACAGTCATACCTCATGTTACATTTGCTTCAGGTTGCGCGCTTTCAGGTTGTGTCCTGCGGTGACCAGGAAGTACTGGAAAGGGTTACTTCTGGGTTTCATCGCTTGTGCATGCACAGACACACAAAATGACATCACGCGCATGCGCAGAAGCAGCAAATCGCAACCCGCGGGTTGCGTTATTTTCAGGTTGCGAACGGGCCTCCGGAACAGATCCTGTTCACAACCAGAGGTACCACTGTATTTGTGTTTTTATATTGTAACTTTAACCTGTGAGGCCTGAGGGTATAGGGCGGTATATAAATTTAGTAACAGCAATAATAATAACCGCCCACTTTTCTGCTCTCGCTTCCTCAGGCACCGCCGGGGTCATCATTTCGCTGAGCCGCATCTTCACCAAACTCCTCCTGTCGGACGAGAAGGAGAACACCATCATCTTCTTCTTCATCTCCATCACCCTCGAGCTCCTCTGCTTCATCCTCCACCTCCTGGTGAAGCGGACGCACTTTGTGAAGTACTACACGGCCCGCTCTCGGGACAGGGGGGCCCCCGAGTGCAGGGGGGCTGGGGGCCACGGCTCCGGGTACAGGGTCCACCATGACGTCACGGCCGAAGACATCCGATTTGTAAGTGGCCCCTTCCCCATGCAAAGTGAGCCCACGTGTTGAGCAGGGGGGGTCAGGCTTGAACCACTTTTTCTCTATTGCATTTGAAAATTCAGATTATTGTTGTTTTTAATTTTAAAACAGCCATGTCTTGAGCAAATAATTTAAATAGACAGCGCGTATATGATATCGAGCGACAGAATAATCTGGCCACAATAAGGAAATTTTGTCCATGGTATGATTATTTTCCACCTAATCATTTCTACATCTCTCTCTCTGAGAATATTGAATTAAAGACCTTGGTAAGCCATGAGGGAGGGGGATCAGATTCCCTGAAGGACAACAGGTGCTGAGGCTGGTTGTTTCCTCCCCTTTTGCTCTCTCAGGAGAACCGGCCGGGTGGGCAAGAGGCCTCCCCCCCAGAAGCCTTTCGGCAGGAGGGGGAGCTGGCTGGCGGCGGAGGCACCTATGTGAGATTTGACGTCCCTCGGGCCAAATTTCAGAGGAGCTGGCCGAGCTTCAGAGGTAAGGGCGAGGGGTCCCTCCCAGGGGCGTCGCAAGGGGTGCGTGGGGGTGCGGTCCGCCCCGGGTGTCAGGCCTGGGGGGGTGACAAAATCTCCCCGGGCAGATCAGTGTGGCGGTGCTCGCACTCCCGGCGGGCAGATTTTGGGGATTGGCGCAGTTGTTGGTGCAAAAATACGTCCGCTGATAGTGCAAATACACCCAGCGATCAGTCTGGCACCCCCCAGGCAGACAGCGTTTGTACCCCCCCCCCCAATGGGAGGCTCTCGCATCCCCAGTGGGCAGTTTTATGCAATCGGCAGTTGGATTTTCTCGCTTGGTGGGCAGCGCTGGGTAACCTTTGGGCAACCTTCCCTAAAAAAAGCTCAACTGAAGAAAGCTCAACAATAACTCTGGGCAACGTTCCCAAAAATTGCAATGGTGGGGGGGAGGGTGACAAAAAAAATAATATTGCACCAGGTAACACCTGACCTTGCTATGCCTCTGATCCCTCCTGGGGAGAAAGGTGCCCAAGACTTTTGTGGGTTCAGCCGCTGCCCAGCCTTTCCCCACAATGTTGTTCCCTGCTGTGAAAACCCCTGTCTGCCCCTTTGTAAAAAGGATGCAAACTCCCCAGTCCCAGTTACACCGCGACCCCCACCTCCTTTGCCGCCCCTCCTTTGCAGACATGATGCTCCACCGATACATCGTCTCGAGAGTCATCTGGGCGTACATGCTCTCCATCGCGATGACGTACTTCATCACGCTGTGCCTCTTCCCCGGACTGGAGTCAGAAATCCGGAACTGCACCCTCGGGGAGTGGCTCCCCATTCTCATCATGGCCATCTTCAACCTCTCCGACTTTGTGGGCAAGGTAGGAACTCGCTGCCCCCCCCCCCATCCAAAGTAGGTACCCAGCGCCCCACTGAGAAGAGGGATTTTGAGTTAATTTATTTCAGACATTGGCAAACTCTGGCCCTCCAGATGTTTGGGACTACAGTTCCCATCATCCCTGACCACTGGTCCTGTTAGCTAGGGATGATGGGAGTTGTAGTCCCAAACATCTGGAGAGCTGGAGTTTGCCTATGCCTGATTTATTTACTCCATTCATGCGCCACCTTTTTCTCCAAGTAAAAACATAATAGGAAAAAAAACCCCAATTTAAAATACAGGTTAAAATGCAATTTAAAATGCAGCCTCATTTTTAAAGTAGCCCATAGATCAAAATCGTAAGGCGAGGGAAACATAAGGGTCAGACTGAGTCCAAACCAAAGGCCAGACGGAACAGCTCTGTCCTGCAGGCCCTGTGGAAAGATGTCAAGTCCCGCAGGGCCCTAGTCTCTTATGACAGAGTGTCCCATCAAGTCGGGGCCAGTACTGAAAAGGCCCTGGCCCTAGTTGAGACCAATCTAACCACCTTGCGACTTGGGACCTCCAAAATGTTGTCATTTGTGGACCGCAAGATCCTCCACGGGGCATACCAGGAGAGGCGGTCCCATAGGTACGAGGGTCCTAGGTCGTATAGGGCTTTAAAGGTCAAAACCAGCACCTTAAACCTGACCCTGTACTCCACCGGGAGCCAGTGCAGCTGGTTTAGCACCGGGTGAATGTGATCCCGCGACAAGGACCCTGTAAGGAGCCTCGCCGCAGCATTCTGCACCCGCTGGAGTTTCTGGATCAGTCTCAAGGGCAGCCTGCGTAGAGCAAGTTACAGTAGTCAAGCCTGGAGGTGACCGTCGTGTGGATCACTGTGGCCAGATCAGGGCGAGAAAGGGAAGGGACCAACTGCTTAATATGCCACCTTCCTCTTTGCCCTTCCAGATCCTGGCTGCTTTGCCTTACGACTGGAGGGGCACACACCTCCTCATCTATTCCTGCCTGAGGGTCGTCTTCATCCCGCTCTTCATCATGTGCGTCTACCCCAATGGGAAGCCCGCCTTTGGCCACCCGGCCTGGCCCTGCATCTTCTCCCTCCTGATGGGCATCACCAACGGCTACTTTGGCAGCGTGCCCATGATCCTGGCAGCAGGCAAAGTGAGCCCCGAGCAGCGGGAGCTGGCAGGTAAGCGGGGGGGGGGGGGGGAGCCTGCTGCCCTGCCCTGCAGGGGCGTCATCGTGGAGGAAGGGGCTGGCAGAGTATCCACAGGGCCTTGCAGAGCCAGGCAGAGGCCCGGGCCAGGTAGATAATGTGCCCCCCCCTTTTTTTAAGCATGGGGATAACTGAAGTCTTATAAATAAGTAAGTATATAAATAATTTTCACAAAAGTTATGCTGACAAATAATTTTATTTCAAGGCTTGAACTGTATCTGCATATAAAGACAAAATGGAAAATATAGATATACAACAGTGCTTTCTAAAAATAAATAGGGAAAAGGATAATTTTATGTATTTACATTTAAAAATGCTTTCCTAGCTTTCTTTTCTGCAAATTATTGAATTCTATGTACAGTAGTTTTTGCTCTATAAGATGCACCGGAGACGCACCTAGTTTTAGAGGAGGAGAGCAAGAAAAAAAATGTTCTCTCCCTCTCTGCTCAGCGCCTCTCCAGCAAAGCGGGAGGAGAAACGGAAGGGGCTCCATTTCTCCTCCTGCTTCGCTGAAGGGGCGCTGCGCAGAGAGGGAAGGCTATTATCCCTGAAGCCAGGAGAGCAAGAGGGATCGATCCCTCTCGCTCTCCTGGCTTCAGCGAAAGCTGCGCAGCCTGCATTCGCTCCATAAAACGCACACACATTTCTCCTTACTTTTTAGGAGAGGGGAAGTGCATCTTATAGAGCGAAAAATATGGTACTCCTCGGGTGTAGGTAATATTCCTGGCCTAGTCAACAAAATTTTAAACAAATGTCCACATCTTCATCAATTTTTCACAATTATTTTTTTTAAAAATTAGCGATAAGAAAGCCAACACACTTATCTTTAAGGTACGTGTGGTTTTAATTTTTGGCAAACAAGATTTCAAACAAAAACTCACCAACTTTTAACAGCATGAAAAACATGGCCCACCATCACGTTCACGGCACGCTGGCTGCTGGAGCCTTGGTTGCCTCCAAACACCCTGCGCCCCTTCCGCGCTCCTCTGCGGAGCCAATCACAGGCCCCGCCCTGGACGCTGGGGAAGCTTTTCTCTCGCGCTGCCAGCCAGGGCCCCAAGGAATCTGCCCACTGCCACCCCCTCCTTTGTGCCTCCATGTTCTCCCCCGTGTATCTCCTGTGATTGTGAATATGCTGACCGAGGCCCCTTTTGGAATCGGAGGTCAGGGCCGAGTGGCCCATATGGCCCCCCCTCTGTCTGGGCCTGAGTATCCACAAAGGGAAGATTCGCACCTGGGTCCCATTGCACCGGCGCTCATCTCGCTTTATTGGCCGAGGGAGCCTGCGTACAGCTTCCGGGTCATGTGGCCAGCATGACTAAGCCGCTTCTGATGAACCAGAGCAGAGCACAGAAACGCCGTTAACCTTCCCGCCAGAGTGGTACCTATTTATCTACTTGCACTTTGACGTGCTTTCGAACTGCTAGGTGGGCAGGAGCTGGGACTGAGCAATGGGAGCTCACCCCGTCGCAGGGATTCGAACTGCCGACCTTCTGATCGGCAAGCCCTAGGCTCAGTGGTTTAACCCACAGCGCCATCCGCATCCCAAGAACCAAGGTACCACTGTAATAATAATTTTTATCGTTTTTTTTGGCTGGCCATCCGTCAGGGAGATTTTAGCTGTGGCTCCGGCATTGCCCAGGGCTGGACTAGATGACTCTTGGGGTGCCGCCCTGTTTAACCCTTTGCCCTCCTTGTCTCCTTTCCCTCCTTCCCAGGTAACACCATGACCGTCTCCTACATGTCGGGCTTGACTCTGGGCTCGGCCGTGGCCTATTTCGCTTACAGCCTCACGAGCCTGTCCCACAGCACCTGCTTCCGCACCGAGACCTACAACAGCTCCATCACGCCAGGGTACTGAGCGGAGGTTCCCCCCCAGGGCCGCCTCCGCTTCCTCATCTGAATGGCAGGGTCCCAGGCGAGGTGGGGAGGGGGAGAGAGAGAGAGATAGAGGAGGGGTCTCCCATGAGGCTGCCGTTCTGCAGGAGCAGCTGCCACTGGACCGTGTTAGGAAACGCAAAGCGACCATCTTCCTCACTCCGGCTGAGAAGAGGAAGGACCAGCAGCGGGGAAGCGCTCCTGCACAAGGCTTGTTGGAATTGGGAGGGCACCCTCAGGGGTCATCCATCCCAACCCCCTACAGTGCAGGAGCTGGAACTGAAGAGTCCCCGACAGGTGGCCACCCAAAAGGAATCCTCCACAGAAACAGAGTCCACTGCCTTCTGAGGAACTCCATTCCAGTGTCAATCAGCTCTTACTGTTCGGTGCAGGATGATTCCCCCAGGGGCCAGATCCCTGCTCCCATCTTGCCCCTTTCCTCGGGGGTAGGAGGAACACCTCCCACCCCGATGCAAGTTCTCCTGCCACCCTTGAGAGGTAGGACCCCTGACGAGTGCTGCCGCTCACTGGGCTTGGGGGTGGCCCAGCTTCTGTGAATTTGTGGGGAAGGGGATTCAGAAAGGGTTCGGCTTTGTCCCAAAGTGGGGAGGGGTATGGATTTGTCCCCCCTGACTTTGGAGGGGGCTTCGACTGGGGTGGAGGCAGGAACCCCGAGACAGCTTGTTCACACACCAGCCTTTCCTCCCTGAAGCCGATTGGTCCCGTCGTCGTAAATTTTGTCCTGTCGTGAGACTTGTCCAATCGAAATTAAAATAGGCGCACTGCTTTTACATTGCAGAGGAGAGTAAGTGTGTGGTTTGGCTTTGTCTGGATCACACTGCGCAAGGCTGCAGGGGAACGTTTTTTTAAATTTGAAAAATATTCAGTTCAGAATCAACAGCTCCCTTCACATAGAAAGCTAGCATGTTGAAGGGCCTAGCCGGGTCTTCTCCCTGACTTGCTACCGGTGCAATTTTTCTAGAAAAAGAAGTGCTGGAACTCACCATTGTTCTCTTAGAATGGCAATGGTGCCAACCCAAGAGGGGCTGGAACTGAGTTCCAGGGAGCTCTGGGTGAAAAAAGGCCTTACTTGCTACCTTTCTAAGTGCAGGGCAGTTATGTGAAAACTGAGATTTCAAACAGGAGATTTCCCACCTCCGCAAGTTTCTAAAGCAGAGACTGCCCTGCCGGAAGTATAAATTGGCTGTTATCTCTCGGGGGCCAGAAAGGTCACATGGATAAATTATCTGGTCATAAGAGTTTTAGGAATCTTTACTCCAAAGTATTAAGGGATGGGAGAAGCAAGCTAGTGGTTCTGTATCTCCCCCATGTCTTTTTATTGAGGAAGCAAACCAGCTAAACCCAAAAAACTGATCCTGCACCCAGGTGGACAGTTTTACTCCAAGGCCTCTTCTGTCCTAGTTGCAGACCCCGCTCCATTGGGCTGTCTCCAAAATGAGCTTGCCTAGAGCAGAGATGCACGAGATGTATCTCTGCACAAGTCAGGACAGCTCTCCTTGCTTTGTAGAAGCGCCAAACTTGTATCTCTTGGGTGCAGCGCCATCGTGATGGCGGACAGCCTCTCTGAAGCCAGCTAGCTGCTAATAGCGGCTTGCTTTTCGCACCGAGAATGTCCAAGATGCAGATTGCCTTCAGCAATTGTCTTGGACATCTGGGGAAACCCCTCCCAATAGCTGCAGACGGAAGAAGGGGTGTGTGTGCACGGGGAGGGTTGCTCGGATATGATGTGGAGAGGAAAATGGCGGGTGGGGAAGGGTGCCGGAAGGGAAGCACCCCTTCCCTCCCGCCCTCAAGCTGTATCCTCCCCTCGGCTGTTTTGCAGCCGTTTTGTCCACTAGGCTCCCACATTTCTGTGTCTTCTGCCAAAGGTCTGTTTTTGTCTCTTTCTCCCACATGTGCAACCACCCCTCTCCCTGGCCCCCAAAGTCCCGCTGTCGGCCTCATTTCTGCACTTGGCGTGGCACCGGTTTTGCTAATCCGGTTAGCGTGCCACACCCTCATTGAAGCGCTGCAGCCTGGACACCGTTGCCAGGTCCCCCCTCGCACCCAGCTATGTGTGTCTCTTGTTCAACACAGCCAGCCCTCCGTGGCCTGCACACACGAGAGCCACAGGCCAGGCCACAGAACAGGTTCTTCGAGGAGGGCAGGGCGTTGTGAAGTCTTGTGTGCGTGTGGCGTGTGCATGTGTGTTTGCTGACAAATAAAACTGTTGGGTTGGGTATGTCCCCCCTAAAGAAAACGTGCAGTTCAGTTTTTCTGTCTCAAGGAGTGTTGGTGGAGCATCAAACTGGGGGTGCGCAGACTTCGTTCTTCCTGCAGAGGTGCCCTCAACACGTGGGAAGTGGGGATTCGAACCCTGGTGTCGCCCACATCTGACACTCTAAGCACTACCCCTCTGTGTGCAAACAACAACAACCATTTTATTATTTATATCCCACCCATCTGGACCACCGATCCCGTGCATTTCAAAGGCTTCTGTTGATTTTCCCCACCCCCGAAGATTAATCTCCAGCCATGTTTCTTTTCTGCGACCAGAAACCTGTGCGTTTTGTTGATTCTCCCAACCAGCCCCACTGATTGCAGCACTTGAAACAAATAAACTAAAAGGAGGAGGACCCAGGCGTTGCTTGCAGGACTGCTGGTCTGATCCAGGTGCTTTCATTTTCATGGTGAAAGGTCATCGCACAGTGGTAGAGCAGACAGGACTGGCAAAGACCTCTGCCAGAAAGAAGCGTCCCAGTTGCTCCTTTTAGGATTCTGGCAAGGGTCAAGGGGAAAGACACCTGCTCTGGGGCAGCAAAGGGCCCACGGCTGCCCCTTGCCAGCACAGGCAGTTGGGTCTTGCAGGGAAGGGAGTGAGGCAGGATAACCGGAGAGCCGTCAACAGAAAAGTGATTCTGAGCACCATGGGGCAGTAGCCTGACTCGGCCCCGAAAGTGGATTTTGCAAGTTAACCACAGGAGGCTTGGCTGGATGTTGGACAGGCCATGTCGATGCCAAGGGGCTGGGGGGCAGGGACCTTGTGGCCTTCCAGATCCAGCCAGCCATGTTGAGGGGGCCTGGCGGGACTCCCACGACATTGGAACGTCCGCAGGTTCCCTGTCCCTGTGTGAGACGGCAGTTTGGGATCGAACAGAAAGGCCTGCAGCTCAGCGGCAGAGGGTTTTCCTTGCAAGCAGGTCGCAGGTAGGGTTGGGAGAGACTTATACCTGAAATCCTGCCGCTCAGTGCAGGCAATGCTGAGCTCGATGGACCAGGGGGGTCTGTATAAAGCTTTCTATGTTCCGATGAACCACTCGGCCTGCCTCTGAATATGCAGCCCCAAGTATGCATACAGGTGGATGCAGTGCAGAGAAACAAAAATATATATGCACATTTTATCTGCAAGTGCCTTGGAAAGGAGCAGGCAAGGCAAGGCAAAAGTTGTGCAAATTACACATCAGACTGGCCTGCAAGGAAGAAGGGAGGCTGTAGCCCTTTAGCCACCAGATGGCGACGTTGCAGGCACCCATAGCCTAGTGTCTCCTAGTGGGTGCTGCTTGGGAAGAAGGTGTTGGGAACTGGGAACTTAGCCGCCGCCACTCAAAGCTTGCTCAGCTGGCAGAGGAGAAAAGTCTGCAGTGGATGTGGGGCAAAGGACTTCATACAGGTGTGAGGACTCAGAAGCAGCTGCCCACCGGCCTAGCAGGGCTGGGCCTCCACCACACAGCTGCGCCAGTGGGCACTGCAGCTGGAAGACACACCTTGGCATAATGTACTCACTGATGATTCTGGTTCACTCTTCCTGTTTCGGTACTGTGATGTCTCTTGCCAAAGCGGCAGAGCTTATGGCTGTCCCTTTAAAGATCAGGCGATGGTATAAGATACCCTTCGCACCTAACCCCAAACCCAAACTTGTGATGTTTCTAAAAGATTGACAAATGGGGTGGTTGTTTTTTGCTGGGGCAGGGCACACACACCAAAGGAAGACCAAAGTTTGGGGCGTGCTTTTCAGCAGGACAAAAAAGTTCTGCCTGAATTTGCAGAGATCCATAAAGAGACTATTCTTGAACTGCTAAAATACACATGAGAATAGTAAGTGAACTGTTTGTCAAACAGATTTCTTACTCTCCATATACCGTATTTTTCGCTCTATAACACGCACCTGACCATAACACGCACATCGTTTTTAGAGGAGGAAAACAAGGAAAAAAATTCTGAATGAAACAGTGGATGTATCATTTTTGTGCTTCATGCTGTGGCCACAGACATGTGATCTGATGGTGAATTTGGGGTAGCTCAATGCAAAGATCCTGAGGATCCATGTGGATCCATGCTTTTTAACCACATTTTTGCACCATTGCAGCCCCGGGCAACAGTGGGTGTGTGATTTTTGGGGGGCAGGCTGCTATGTGATCTGATGGTGAATTTGGGGTGGCCCAATGCAAAGATCCTGAGGATCCATGTGGATCCATGCTTTTTAACCACGTTTTTGCACCATTGCAGCCCCAGGCAACAGTGGGTGTGTGATTTTAGGGGGGCAGGCTGCTATGTGATCTGATGGTGAATTTGGGGTGGCCCAATGCAAAGATCCTGAGGATCCATGTGGATCCATGCTTTGTAACTACATTTTAAGTGGGGAGTGAAGGAAAAACACAGAAGGGACAAGAGAGCGGTGTGCAGAGAAGCAGCTGGCTAAGAAAGCAGGAGAGGGACTTTACGGGAGGAAGGAAAGAAAGGCAAAAGTTTCCACAAACCGAAGCCAGCTTTCTCTCTCCTCCTGCATGTTTTCTGGCTGCCTGCGAGGAGCACGGAGAGGAATTAGAAGGAAAGACCTCTGCTTTCCCCTCTGCTTGCCTGGAGGGGAGGGGATTTGCCTGCTCTTTGTTCCGTTTGAGCAAACACAGCAACGAAACAGAGGAGGGTGGGCAGTAAGACCCTGAGGCAGAATGCAGGAAAGCAACCACTTCCTCTTTTCAGGTTTCCCTCTCCGACACAACGCACGATTGATTTTTGCTGATTTTTGTTCCTGCGCTCCCCTAATCGGCTCCAGGGACCCCCCACATTCGCTCCATAACACACACAGACATTTCCCCTTCCTTTTTAGGAGAAAAAATCTGCGTGTAATGGAGAGAAAAATACGGTATCTATCAAATTTAACATTTGAGCCAATTCAAAGAAAGTCTTTGGTAATCTAAGGCAGGGCAAAATTAAATCACCTCTGTAATAAAAGAGAGTAATTATTTACAAACCCTAAGCTCCTGGGGCATATATATAAACATTTAAAGCAAACTGGAATCTCCCCCCCCCCAATAAGGTATGTCCTAAAAAGAGACACTTGAAATGTCAAAGGCTATCAAGAGGTGTGTCTTCTGCCTTCTCCAGAAGCTGTGCAATGAAGGCACCAGGCACTCCTCTGTGAGAAGGCAGTCCCACAACTCAGGGGCCACCACAGAGAAGGCCTTCTCCCCTTCGCCCCCCCCCCCAAGCCTTTGAGGATGGAGGAACAACCAAGAGGGCCCCCTCTGCCAATCTCAGCACCCGAGGAGGTCTGTAGGGAAGCAGGCAACCTTGAAGGTCTTTGGGGTCCGAGTCCTTCAGGGCTTCTGACATCAGCACCTTTAATTGGGCCCAGAAACAAACTGGCAACCAGGGCAGCTGTTTGAAAATGGGGGATATATGGACTGCAAAGGGAAGCCCAGACAGATTTATGGGACCAGTCAAACCTTCCATGTTGTCCTCCAGGGCAGCCCCATGTTGAGCTCATTGGATTATTGTAATCTGAAAGGTTATGGGAGCAATTTCAGGATAGGGTGAATTTCAAGGTGGGGGGTATTCGCTGCCCCCTACCAGCTCCTTCCTCCGAACACCTTTTATTCCCCAGGATGATGATGATACAGCCTTTTGAGAGTTGGGGCATATTTTGGCCAACTAAAGACAGTGGGAAGGAGGTAGGAAAGTGCCCTTGCCTGTGCTGGGCCTGGGGGTAACCCGAGTAACGCAGTCCAGTCCCAAGTCCAAGGGTTCTGCGAGGAGTCAGTCCGACAGGGCCAAGGCCGGACACGAGGCAGGAAACCAGGCAAGGTCAGGCACAGGATCACAGGCAGATTCTGGCAAACAGCAACATTGCTCCCGCAACCTGGGGCGGGGTCTGACAGCCTTTTATCTCTGTAGGGGTAGCGGCCGGTCCTGATCCCCCAGTGACTCACCTCCCTGTCTCGCCCAAAGGCGAACACTCCTCCTGCGAGTACTCAGGTCTCTCCTTCTCTCAGACCTCAGTCTCTGCAGCTCGGGAGACATCGGTGGGTTACTAGACCCAGGGGCCGCCTCAGCCTCTCCTGACCCAACCAGTAGGGAAGCAGCTGTAAGTGACGGCCCAGCTGGAGGCAACGAGGTCATCCCCACATCTGGAGCCAGGGCAGGCTCAGGCCCCTGACTCGGCCCAACTGGTGTTTGTTGCAGGGGAACCTGTGCAGACTGAGACTCTTCAGAATCAGGCCCCAGACTAGGTTCAGATGCCGCCTGAGGTAAAGGATCCCATGTAGACTGAGACTCGTCTGGCTCCGAGTCCCAGGCCGTCACATTGCCTTTTGCATCTCTCCTTGAAATTTGCTTTCGCCCCTCCAAATAGCCAACATTACTGCCCCCCCTCCCAGCCTGGCTCCCCCACTTGGAAAAAGGGTGTCGCTGCAGAAAACAAGGTGGCCTTGCCCCAGTGGGCTGGATTGTGAACAGATGCAGCAGGCATGGTGTGGCTCAAATGCTCATGCTGGGAGCACATTTTGCGAGAACTGCCAGGGTGAACTGTGGGGTTTCTCCACACACCCCCCCACTGTGGAGAGGTGGCCTTTTATTCCTTGCTTCCAGGCTGCTTGGCTCATTTGCGCCGTAACCCTTAGCAGGATGGGTGGAGGTATGGGGGGAAGCAGGCTGAGGGCCAGCCAGGCCTCTGAACACAACAGCCCCAGCCAGGATGAAGAAGGGACAGAACTCGTTTCACGTCTAGAAACTCTGGATTCTCTACCTGGCCACTCTCAGGGCAAACAGGGCTGTGAGGCAGGAGGGCACACGCGCAGGGCCATCGTATGGCTAGGAACTCATGGCTCCTTTGGCCCAAAGCTCTGCTGATGGTGGCAGCAGCAAAAAAACAACAAACCTCTGGTTACGTGAAAGAAACTCAATAAACACACAAGACGTAACCGGATGTACTTTTGAATAAACAAGGTATACTATTCATTGTATCAAATTGTAGATTTCAACGGAAGTCTCGTAAAGTTGAACGAAGAAAGCAGAAGACCCAGTGGATCAGTTCATGCATAAGGACCGTACATGTATTATTCCACCCGTCTGTTCATAGAGCCCAATAATCCACATGAAGGTTTGTTACAGTTCCGCAGAATCCTTTCACAGAGTCTAAAATATTAGCCTTGTTTCACCATCCTAGGCTTCATCAGTAGAACAGGCTCATATGTAATGTTACAGGATAGCGGATCTTATAGCATAGTACAGTGGTACCTCTGGTTGCAAACGGGATCCATTCCGGAGGCCCGTTTGCAACATGAGCAGAACGCAACCCGCGTCTGCACACGTACGGGTCACGATTCACTGCTTCTGCGCGTGGCATCATTTTGCGTGTCTGCGCATGCGTGAGTGGCGAAACCTGGAAGTAACCCTTTCTGGTACTTCTGGGTCGCTGCGGGACGCAACCTGAAGCAAACGGAACATGAGGTATGACTGTTGTGGTTGCAGTGTAACATTATATATGAGCCTGTACTATTGATGAAGCCTAGGATGGTGAAACAAGGCTAATGTTCCGGAAATCCTTGTCTTAGACTTTGTGAAAGTATTCTGTGGAACTGTAACAACTCTTCATGTGAAGAGCCCTGGTGGATGCGACCACTGCCCAGCATTCTGTTCTCACAGGGGTCAACCAGTTGCCCCAAAGGGATGCCCGCAGGCAGGATCCTGGCATAGGAGCCGTCTCCCCTCCTGCAGTTTCCAGGAGCTGGTCTTCAGAAGAGTTGACTGCTGCCAGCTATAAAGGGAGAGCATTCCCATTGTGGCGCCACTGAGAGCCTCTCCCTGGCTCCTGTTGGAGCCAAAGGAATTCCTTAACCAGAGCCTGTCCCGGTGTGGGTTTCTGTCGTGTCCTTGGGACCGTGTGGGTGTTTGGGATCCTGTTCCCCCCTGCTCCAAACCCAACTCCTTCCACCCTCTCCACAGGGGCTTTTAATGGACCTCTTTCTCAGTGTGGGGCAGCCACCTCCACAAGCCTTCTGCCCCATCTTAACAGCTCCTTCGGCTTCAGCAAATACAGGATCGCACCCTAATCATTTATTTTTTTTAAAGGGAGGGGGAAAACCAAGACGACAAAAGAAAGGCAGAGCTCGGGTTGTTTTTTTGTTTTGTTTTTCAATTGCTTTTTTTATGAAAAAGGATCGCACATAATTCGGCAACAAACAGAATGCAAAAGGGGGGGGGTGCGAATCGAAAACATAAAACAACAGGGGGGGAGAAAGGGACAAAATACCTGGCTCCTTTCCTCTCGATTGTCTGCAAAATATCCTTGTGTTCCATAGAAGGCAATGGGCAGTTAAGTGCTTTCTATTTAACATTCACATAAATTCTCTCTTTCTTTCTTTCTCTCTCTCTTTCTTTCTCTCTCTCTCTCTCTCTCTGTGCATCTCTCTTCAAACATCTGCTCACGCAAGGTTTGCTTCCACAGATACAGTACGCAGTTCGTGTGTAAGCAACGTTTTGGATCTCCTGTTTCCCCTGTGTTCTCTTCTCTCTCTTTTTTTACAGTCACAATCCAACGGGAAATAAAAAATAAGACTCTAAATGTCAGACTGTGTTTTGCTTTTATAATTTCATAATTTTTTTTCACAGTTTTTTTAAAAAAAGTTTATATATTTATATATATTTATATATTTATACTTTATATTTATAATTAAAAAGTTGAATCCATTTTTGCTTCTTCTCTTTCCCCCCCTCTCCTTTACTTTCTCTGTTTTTAAAGTTTTGTTTTGTTTTCTTTAAAGAGCTTATAATACAGGGATGGTGTGTGTATGGGTGTGTGTGTGTGTGTGAAAGGGGCACATGACGAGTCTTTTGGTACGTTAAAACTGTACAGAGTGACTGATGTTGCTTTTAGAAATATTATCCACCAAAGTCTTCGGAAAGCCGGGAGAAGGCAGGCAGTACAGCACCACTGTGGTTCTTTAAAAGGAGGGGATTGCAAAATTTGGGGAGATGGGATGGCGCCTCTCTCCGCGGCTACAGGTCTGTGGTATTTCTCTTTGTACCAGGTAGTTTAAAAAAAAATATATCTGTCCGAGTTAAGTGAAGTAACTTCCCTCTGTAGTGTTCGAATTGTACACTCTGTTCAGGGCAGAAACAATCGTGGCGTCTTGGGCTTGTAGTGTGTGAGGTTTAAGTGCAAAAACACTGTGTCGTCATTCGAGTCCTCTGCCTCTGTCCCTCAAAACCAACCTACTCCCTGGTCGTCCCTACTTCAAGTGGGCTTCTTACCCTGCAAAGTCCAGAGCCGTTGACCCAGAAAGGGAGGTGGAAAATGGCAGAGATCCAGGGGCGAATTAATGGACACTCACAAACTTTGGGGGAGGAAAACAATCTGATTCGGTGTGTGCTGGGTCCGCACTTAGCTCAGCGCAGGATCCCGCCATCCTGCAGAGGGTGGGAGGGAGGAAACGTGAGGTTTCTGCAAGTGCCAGTCTCCTCCTTGCCCTTCGTAAGTAGTGCCGGGGGGGGGGGGCACGGAGAAGTGGGGTGGGAGGCGAGCTGAGGCATCTCTTTCCGCGTGGACATCTTCAGAAGGCAGCTCGCCAGGTCCAGAAGATGTAAAAAAGAAAAGAAAAATAGGAGGAGGAAAAAGTGTTTTTCTGGGTTCCTGAAGAGGCAGCAGCAAATGACCACCAGCAAAACACGATTCTTCTCCTGCCAAACTGTGTAATATTATTTAGAGAATATCTGATGTTTCCAAGCAGGACTGGGCGACTTACATTCAACTTACACGAGGAAGGGAAATGCTGTTGTTTGGGAAACAACCTCCCAATGGTTGGAGAAGTTGGGCTGGCCCAAAAATAGAGGGGGGGGGGTTTCCCCCCGTGCTGTGAAAATGGTTCAGCACCTTATCTCCTCGCCCGTCTGCTTGGCTCCTCGTAACCTAAGAGGGATGTCGGCCCACAGTTCTTTGCGCCCAAGCGACCCCCTGCCCCTCTTGCGACCGGAGATTTCGGGGCTGCTCCCCTGTATCAGTGCCCTGCTAGAGAGCGGAGGAGGTCCTTTGAGGCGAGAGAGTCAACAACGAAGTGTTCCTTAACTGGCAGTCAACGCATGGTTTGCCCCCTCCCCGACCTGGCAAAAGTCGGTTGGCGGTTGGCGCGGGAAGGTGGGACGGGTCGCCTTGGAATTGGAAAGTCCAGGAAAAAACAACGACCGGTGTCCTGAAATATCCTATGGAAGTCTGAACCCAAGGGAAAAGTTCAGGGGTTGTGGCCACAAAGCCGAGGGGCAGAATCCGATCTGCCATTTCTTTCCCTGCAAATCTGTTCCCTTCTTCTGCAGGAGAGGCAAGCGGTTGGATCTCAGCTGATTTCGGAAAATCCCTTTGGGCAAGGCGAACCTCTTTCGTTTTACGGAACCTGTCTAGTCGCGATGCGGCTGGGCGCTTAAACAATCATGCTGTCGTCGGAAACAGGCACATTAACTTCTCTTCTGTCCCGCTCTGCTCGCTCCCCCCCCCCTCGGACAGGGGTGGGTGGGCTGTATTGATCCGAATGCTTTGGGGGTGTCGGGGTGCCTCCCGGAATTCCCTTTCCCAGAAGCGGTTAGCAGATGACCGGCACCCCGTCCGTGTTGAAGATCATGCCCGTGGTGGGCTCGTACGTCCCCGCTAGGTAGTAGAGGTCCTCACTGTCCTGATACTTCTTGGTCTTCAACATCTGCTCGTACTCCTCCAGGTCGACCACCAGACATTTGTGCGAGATGGTCTGGACGTCGTTCTCGTCCACGTGCGAGGACTGGTACAGCGCTCGCTGGGGGAGGAATGGAAAAGGGAGAGAGAGAGTTAGCAGGCAGTTTGGAACACACCTCTGGGCTGCGGGTTCCCAAAGCGGGAGGAGGGGGGGAAATACCAGAACCGGTCCACCTATTGGACAAAATGAGCCAATGGCCTCAGGCAGTGGGAGGCTCACTCCCCTCTTGGTGGTGGCAGGGAATCTTGGCTTTTTTTGGTCCCTTAGGCCTCTTAAGTACCTATCCTGCATAGGACTGGCAGGAGATGCCAGACAGCCTCACTAAGAGAAATGATGGGCAGGACAAGGCCCTTCTTCACAGTGGTGATAGATAGTTTAACAGTTTTCGTCTGGTGCCTAAAGATATTGCTGCTGCTGCTGCTGCTGCTGCTGCTGCTGCTGTTATATTGAAGGAGCCTCTCCACCCCCATCATTCAGCCCAGACACTGAGGTCTTCTGGCGGTTCCCTCCCTGCGAGAAGCGAGGTTACAGGGAACTAGGCAGAGGGCCTTCTCGGTGGTGGCGCCCGCCCTGTGGAACGCCTTCCCATCAGATGTCAAGGAGATAAACAACTATCTGACTTTTTGAAGACATCTGAAGGCAGCCCTGTTTAGGGAAGTTTTTCATGTTTGATGTTTTATCGTGTTTTTAATATTTTGTTGGGAGCCGCCCAGAGTGGCTAGCCGGATAGGTGGGGTAGAAATAAAAAATATTATTATTATTATTATTATTATTATTATTATTATTATTATTATTACTATTATTACTATTATTATTGATCTACCGCCCTATACCTGGAGGTCTCAGGGCGGTTCACAGAATAAGAAGGATTCATATGGGAGACCCTTTTCATTTTGGTGGTGATGCAGTTTGAAACTCTAGCCTGCATCAGTTGGGTAATGTAACGAGGGCACCAGGTGAGCCTCCCCAGGGAGAGCATTCTGCAAATGAAGAGGAAAGCCCCCCCCCTGCAATCTTCAGGAAGGAGTACAGCTCTGCGAGGAGTCGAGAGACCCTGGAACACATCCCAAAGACCAGTTTCAACCACCCACGCCAGCTGCCTTCTCTTACAGCCAGATGGGCGGGTTATAAATTCTTCATCATCATTATTATTATTATTACACACCTCCATGAAGTCCTTCCTCTGGCTGGAGGACTGGAGAGCAGTCGAAAGGCTCCTGCTGGATTTCTGATCCCAGCGCTGGCACCAAGCAGAGTGATGGGACGGTTGGGGTTGGCGAGGAGAAGAGAGGAACAAGAAAGGGAAAGCGAGATTAGGAGGCAAAGCCCAGAACTGTTCAAATCATTTTAACATTTCAAAACTTGACTTCCCTCCCCCTCTTTCTGCGGTTCCTTAAAAGTTATTTTAAAATATCTTTTGCATAACCAAATCCATTTAATTTTCTTGCTCATTTACCTACTTTAAATATATACTCTTACAAAACTGCAGGTTATTACAATAATCCTGCCAATGCTGTTTTTATCTGTTTGCAATTTATGTGTGAACATTCAATAAACCATTCGTTTATAAAACGTCTGTTATCTTGATTTCTTATTCTTCCGTTAAGTTTTGCTCCGAGCTAATATATAGAGACCTCCACCCATTGAGCAAACCCCCCAGTGATCCTTGGCTCGTTTCTCAAGGAATCCTCGGTTGATGGTGCTGCGAGGTCACGCCTGGGTCTCCTACCTTGCCTTCGTTGAGCTTCTTGCCAGGGTTGGTTTCTTCTGGGTGGTAAAACCATTTCACTCGGACAACCATGTTGTTCCCCCAGGATTCCCACATGCTCTGGATGCGGCCGATGTAGGGCAGGTTGGGGCGGCCGGCCGACAGGAAGACGGCGCAGTCTCCAATGCGGATGATCTCCTTTCCGCGGACAATGGCTTTGTAGAAGAGCTTCCGGGCTTTCCCCTTCATCCCACGCCTCTGTGGAATCGAGAGAGAGCAGAGTGGCGTGAGCTCTGAGTCTCTACTCATGTTTTTTTTAGTGTATGTGTTCGGGTTCATTGATATCTTAAGGGTGTAAAAATGAGTACTTCAAATTGTAAAATAGAAAATTTAATATATATCAAATTTTCTGTTTTACAATTTAAAGCACAGTAGAAGCTCGGGTTGCAAACGTGATCCATACAGGAGGCAGGTTCACAACCCGCAGCACCGCGTCTGAGCACGCGCAGGTTGCAATCCGGCGCTTCTCAACGTCGAGCCTACCAAGTGGCAATGGCGACGGCGAAGAGGGCCTTCTTCACCGCCTCCATTGCATCTGCAGAAAACAGCAGCAGGAGACTTTTTCAGGTAGTTCGCAATCTATCGGAACCACCTGCACCACCGGGGCCTGGTAGGGACCCCAAGATCTCCTGCAATGCTTTTGCAAAGTTTTTTGCAGATAAAGTCGCTCAGATTCAGAAGGAGGTAGACTCCACCGTGGGAGCAGAGCCAGGGTGGGAGAGTGCTGGAGTTCTGTCTGGTCCTGTTACATGGGATCAATTCCAATCTGTTACCTCCGAGGATGTGGACAGGCTGCTTGGACAAGTGAAACCGACTACCTGTCTCCTGGATCCTTGCCCATCCTGGCTGATAAAAGCGAGCCGGGAAGGGCTGGGCGATGGGCTCTGCGGGGTGGTGAATGCTTCCCTCTATGAGGGAGCCTTCCCAGACCCGCTGAAAGAGGCGGTCACTAAACCGCTTCTTAAAAAAACATCTTTAGACCCAGCCAATTTGGCCAACTATCGCCCAGTCTCAAATCTGCCATTCTTGGGCAAGGTGATTGAGCGGGTGGTTGCTGAACAACTCCAAGCACGCCTGGAGGATGCGGACCATTTGGATCCCTTCCAATCGGGATTCAGGCCTCACCATGGGACTGAAACTGCCTTGGTCGCGCTGGTTGATGATCTCCGGCGGGCTAGGGACAAAGGTGAGAGCTGTTTCCTAGTTCTGCTGGATCTCTCAGCGGCCTTTGACACCATCGACCATAACATCCTTCTGGACCGTCTAGAGGGGCTGGGAGCTGGGGGCACTGTTATACGGTGGTTCCGCTCCTTTCTCCTGGGCCGTGTCCAGAAAGTGGTGGGGGGGGATGAGTGTTCAGACCCCTGGGCTCTCACTTGTGGGGTGCCTCAGGGTTCCGTCCTCTCCTCCATGCTTTTTAATATCTATATGAAGCCGCTGGGAGAGATCATCAGGGGGTTTGGGCTGGGTGTTCATCAGTATGCAGATGACACCCAGCTCTACCTCTCCTTTAAATCAGAACCAGTGAAGGCGGTGAAGGTCCTGTGTGAGTGCCTGGAGGCTGTTGGAGGATGGATGGCGGCTAACAGATTGAGGCTGAATCCTGACAAGACAGAAGTACTGTTTTTGGGGGACAGGGGGCGGGCAGGTGTGGGGGATTCCCTGGTCCTGAATGGGGTAACTGTGCCCCTGAAGGACCAGGTGCACAGCCTGAGAGTCATTTTGGACTCACAGCTGTCCATGGAGGCACAGGTTAATTCTGTGTCCAGGGCAGCTGTCTACCAGCTCCACCTGGTACGCAGGCTAAGACCCTACCTGCCCGCAGACTGTCTTGCCAGAGTGGTGCATGCTCTAGTTATCTCCCGCTTGGACTACTGCAACGCACTCTACGTGGGGCTACCTTTGAAGGTGACCCGGAAACTGCAATTAATCCAGAATGCGGCCGCTAGACTGGTGACTGGGAGTGGCCGCCGGGACCACATAACACCAGTTCTGAGAGATCTGCATTGGCTCCCAGTACGTTTCCGAGCACAATTCAAAGTGTTGGTGCTGACCTTTAAAGCCCTAAATGGCCTCGGTCCAGTATACCTGAAGGAGCGTCTCCACCCCCATCGTTCAGCCCGGACACTGAGATCCAGCGCCGAGGGCCTTCTGGCGGTTCCCTCATTGCGAGAAGTAAGGTTACAGGGAACCAGGCAGAGTGCCTTCTCGGTAGTGGCTCCTGCCCTGTGGAACGCCCTCCCAGCAGATGTCAAAGCAATAAACAACTATTTTACTTTTAAAAGTCATCTGAAGGCAGCCCTCTTTAGGGAAGTTTTTAATGTTTGATGCTGTACTGTTTTTAATATTCAGTTGGAAGCCGCCCAGAGTGGCTGGGGAAACCCAGCCAGATGGGCGGGGTATAAATAATAAATTATTATTATTATTATTATTATTATTCTCTGCACGCGCAAAGTGTGATTTTGCGCTTCTGTGCATGCACAACAGCCGAAACCCAGAAGTAACCCATTCCGGTACTTCCGGGTTTTGGTGCGTCCGTAACCTGAAAAAACGCAGTCTGAAGTGTCTTTAACCCGAGGTATGCCTGTACTCATTTTTACATCCTTAAGATATCAACGACTTCCGTTCTTCTCCTTCCATGGTTCATTTTGCATATCATAAATTCCTGCATATTTTACAGAAACGATACCATTCAGTATTCCATTATTACATCCATCATAACTTATTTACACTGAGGTCCAGCTCCGAGGGCCTTCTGGCAGTTCCCTCCATGCAAGAAGCGAGGCTGCAGGGAACCAGGCAGAGGGCCTTCTCAGTAGTGGCTCCCGCCCTGTGGAAGACCCTCCCATCAGATGTCAAGAAAATAAACAACTGTCTGACATTTAGAAGACACCTGAAGGGAAGTTTTTAAAGTTTTATGTTTTATTCTGTTTTTAATACTCTGTTGGGAGGAGCCCAGAGTGGCTGGGGAAACCCAGCCAGATGGGCAGGATATAAATAATATATTATTGTCGTTGTTGTTATTCACCAAGGCTGTATTTACATTCAATCACATCCTGTGTCATGCAACCTTTGTAATGCATGCTAAGATAACACTCCTGAGAAAGTGGGGGGGGGGGCAAAAGGTCCCAGCCGAAGACGCAGAGACCAAAGGAAAGACAGGAGAAGGAGCTGACCTGGGTGGGCTTCCCAAACCACTTCCAGAGCTGCCTCGCAGGCAGGAAGGCCGCAATCTTGGGCCGGTTCTCCACGGAGGGCAGCCTCTGCCGCTTGGCCAGCTCCTTGGTGGTGGGCAGGTGGATCCCCTCGCGCTTCTTGGGGCGGGTCTTGCCCCCCGCCTGCTGTTGCTGCTGCTGTTTCTGCGCTGCTTGCTGCTCCTGCTTGGGGCTCTGGGGGTTTGCGGCCGAGCGAGACTTCCCTGCTTGCTTGGCCACCTTGGCAGGGAGGGTCTGCTGGGCGGACGAGGCCCCCGCCTGGGAGTCGGCCACCTCGTCATCCGAGCTGCAGGAGGAGTCTTCGTCCGTGGCAGAGGAAGACGACGACGAAGAGGAGGAAGAGCTGGAGCTGGAGGACGAGGAGGAAGATGTGGAGGACGAGGACGAGGAAGAGGAAGAGCTGGAGCTGCTGGAAGAAGAGGAGGACGAGGAGTTGGAGGAGGAGACAGGCGTGGAGGCCCGCGAGCTGGCCGAGCTGCTGTCGGGGGCTCCCCCTCCGTTCTTCTCCGCCTCCTCCTCCCCTTCCGAATCGGAGCTGCTGCCGCTGCTGTTGCTTTCCGACTCGTCTCCTGCCGGCCCGGCCTGAGCCTTGTCTTCTTGTTGCTTCGCAGAGTTCTCTCCGGAGCCACTAAACTTCCCCCCAAAGTTCTGGGCTGGAGATTCGCCGCCGGCCCCCTTGGCCCTGGATGCTTTCTGCCGCTTGGCGTCGGCCACGGGGGTGTAGCTGAGCCCCAGGATGCTTTTGGTCTCCCTCCTGCCGGCCAGGCTGGAGCTGCCCAGCATCCGCATGGCCTCCTTCGTCTTCTTGGTTTTGGGAGACATCACTCCTTCGTGGTCCAGCTTGATGAGGATCTCGCTGTCGGGGATCTTCCTCTGGGCTTTGGCCGCCGAACCAAACTCTGGTGACTCCTCTGCAGATTTCTCCTTCTTGGACCGGGCTTTGCCAGAGCAGGTGTCCGAAGAGCTGAAGGCCCCCAGGACGCCCGGGATCTCGGTATAGGACTCGTCCCCCCGGGTGTTGCTGAATGCCGGAGGCTGGAAGGCGGGCTGGGCTGGGCCGGGCATCTTGGAGGAGAGCTTCACTTTGCCGCCTTTGCTGTGATGTTTTTCTTCTGTCTGGGAGGAGGTCCTGGCGGGGATCTGCTGCGCTTTCTTTGAGCCTTTTGTGCTTTGCTTGCTAAGGCAAACGGGCTTCTCCGGCACAAGGGATGGGCTTGTTGAAGCTTCCCCCTGGCTTGCTTCTTCCTTGAGGACAGCATCTTCTGGAAAGCAGAAAAAGTAAAATTAAAACATTTTGGGGGGAAATGGCCTTTGCCCAAGGCCAGAGTGCCTCTAATCTGGATCCTGGAAGGATGTTGTCAAACAATGAGGCAGACTTCTCCAGCTCCCCCAGCCCCCAACCTGGTACCCTTCCGATCGTTGTTGGGACTCCAGCTCTCCCATAGTGCTCCAGCCACTGGCCGTGCTATGGCTACGGCTGATGGGCATCGTAGCCCAGCAAAAGATCTGGAGAACATCTGGATTGGAGAAGGCAGAGCTGAAGACCCAGGCACAGAAAGAGGTAAGTGAACAGAGACCTCTCTCAAAATACTAAAATCCAAATAGTGTTACAAAGAATGCAGAAGCTGACATGTATAACGAACACGTTAACACCGTTATCTGCATATATTATGATGTGATGTTTGAGAGTGCCCTTCCAAGATCCATTTCTGAAGTGCAGTTCAGTTGACTGTGATATACAGAGAGAGGTGAAGAGATACCCAGGTACATAGGGAAGAAAATCCTAGTTGATTTAATCATTTGAATACAACAATGGTTTTGAAGGAGAAAAATGCTCCCTCGCTATGCTTTTAGATGGCATGACTATTTATGCTCTCTGCAGACACTCTTCTGAGAAGGAGTATTCCTTCCCGCAAAAAAAGCAATGCTCTTCCAAGGTAGCCTCTGCCATTTACAGTTCTATTAAAAACAATCAACTTTTTTATAACAGTATGTTGCCTGATTAACTGAAGGTGCCTTTTCAGTCAATCAAAAGCTTTTTAACACGCCAACCTAGACGATCAGAAATTTTTGCTATTATTATTATTATTACATTTCTGTCCCGCCTTTTCCCCAGTCTAGGACTCAAGGCAGCTTAGAACACATTGAAACAACATAGATAAAATAAAAAAGCTAAAAACAGATCCAATGCAATCATTTAAAAGCAATTAAATAGAATTAAAACACTATAAAAGCTTATCTCTTAAAATAGAGGCAGTAAAAGCAGCTCCAAAGGCCTTTCCTTAAGAAACAGCTCCTGCAGTCATGTTGGAATAAAACAGTCTTCACCTCCCGGCAGAAGGACAACGAAGAGGGAGCCAGTCTGGCTTCCCTAGGCTGGGAGTTCCAAAGTTCCCAGCTACGGAGAGGGCAGTATGCAGAAGGTCCCAGGTTCAGGCCCCAAAGGCATCTTCAAGGAGCAGGTGATGGGAAAGAAATCCTTCTCTCTCTGTTTCCAACCCTGGAGAACCACTGGCAGCTCCTGACTCCAACTCCCATTGGCCTGGGCTAGACTAACCTGGCCTAAGGCCGTTTCCCGCATTCCCCAGGGTTTCGCCCTCAGTAGTTCCACCCGCTAAAGAAGCTGCCGCCTCGTACCAGCTTTCTGTTTGGTGCTTGGTTTTCTCCCACGCCCTTTGCCTTTGGACGCCGCTGGCTCCTCGGACCCCGTGCCACTGCCCTCCTTCCCTTCCCCGGTATCCTTGCTGGACTTGCGGCTGCGGCGTTTTGTGCTGGGCACCAGGAGAGCGGGAGATGGCTCAGCACCTGAAAGAGACCAACAGCTATTCTTGCCATGCGCTGCAAAGACACACACACAGAGAGAGAGAGACACGCACTCCACTCCCCCCCAGCTCAACAAGGATTTATTCAAATGGAGACTCCCACCTGCGGAGGGAATGCAGGCAAGTGTTCAATGTGGGGTGGCCAGCAGCTCAGAACCTGCATGGAGACCCACAAGTTATGGGGTTCCATTTATTAAGGGATTAATAAATGTGGACCTTATTAGGCTTATGTGATAGGCCTGCTAAGGACCCAAAAGACCAGAAATTGACTTCCCAGCTTTGATTAGTAGCCCAGCCCATTGTAGCAGAAATCTGGAAGAAATTTAGATTTTTATAATTTGGGTTGCTGGTAAGCAAAGGGTTTGGAGAGTAGCTTTCTTTGAGAAGTGAACCTGTAAGATGAGAATGCAAAGAGGTCAAAGAAAGCGCAGGCCTTTGGTTGATTTACACCCTATGCCCTCTTAAAATGTGTTTTTTTGGGGGGGAGCTATTGAATTGTTTTTGTTTTTATTACGTATTTTGTGGTTTTATATATTGATTTCATTCCTGGGACCCCTGGGGATAGGGTGGTATATAAATTCAATAAATAAGAATAAGAAAATCCATTTGTGGAGATCCTTTATTGAACATGTGAATGTGCAAACCACTAATAGACTAGCTCCAACCCAATTCAAATCTGGTTCTTTTAGGCATGATGGGTGTAGGAATTAGAATCACTGAGCTGGGAGGGAACCCCAAATGTTATCTAGTCTAACCTTGCAATGTAGGAATAACATTGTAGGAATTGAATCCCTTTTCTTCACTCTGATCCTGCTCCAATCAGGTACTATGAATATGCTTTGAATGTGCTAATGACATAAAGCTTTCTTGGGGAGGCAAAATGAATGCTTGGGGGGGGACACAAGGGGATCGTATGTTTCTGGGTTCCCATTACCAGCCTACTGTGGGGAAATGAGGGGCATCAGGAGGGAAAAGGGAATTGGGCTTCTGTCCTGTTGTGGGGCAGTGGGGAGGGCTGAGATGGGCTCTCAAACGTCTCTTCTAAATAAAATATAATAATAATAATAATAATAATAATAATAATAATAATAATAATAATAATATTTATTATTAATACCCCACCCATCTGGCTGGGCTTCCTCGGCCACTCTGGGCGGCTTCCAACAAAATATTAAAATACAGTAGTCTGTTAAACATTAAAAGCTTCCTTAAACAGTGATGCCTTCAGATGTCTTCTAAAAGTCTGGTAGTTGTTTATCTCTTTGACATCTGGTGGGAGGGCGTTCCACAGGGCGGGAGCCACCACTGAGAAGGCCCTCTGCCTGCTTCTCTGTAACTTGGCTTCTCGCAGGGAGGGAACTGCCAGAAGGCCCTCAGTGCTGGACCTCAGGGTCTGGGCTGAACGATGGGGGTGGAGACGCTCCTTCAGGTATATTGGGCTGAGGCTGTTTAGGGCTTTAAAGGTCAGCACCAACACTTTGAATTGTGCTTGGAAACGTACTGGGAGCCAATGTAGGTATTTAAGGACTGGTGTTGTGTGGTTTCGGCGGCCGCTCCCAGTCCCCAGTCTAGCTGCCGCATTCTGGATTAGTTGTAGTTTCCAGGTCACCTTCAAAGGTAGCCCCACATAAAGTGCACTGCAGTAGTCCAAGCGGGAGATAACTAGAGTATGCAGCACTCTGGCGAGAAAGTCCGCTAGCAGGCAGGGTCTCATCCTGCGTACCAGATTGAGTTGGTAAACAGCTGCCCTGGACACAGAATTAACCTGCGCCTCCATGGACAGCTGTGAGTCCAGAATGACTCCCAGGCTGCACACCTGGTCCTTCAGGGGCACAGTTGCCCCATTCAGGACCAGGGAGTCCTATTCTGCAACAGAAGGGCCAAACTCACACTGGATCTTGTAATCAGGCGGAAGGAGCCGGATGTGGGACAAGGGGATCCGGCCGGTGTCGCCATCATCGAACTCCACTGTTATCAGATCCCCGTCTTCCTCCTGATCATGAGCCCCTTTGGATAGAAAAGGAAATGATTGTCGTCAGAACACACACACACCTTCTGACTGCTAAGTTCACTCTGCAGTCTTGGGTGATGTACTTCGCGGAAACCTTCTTGAAAGTCCATTGCATTAAGTGGATCACAAATACCTACATGCTTTCTGACACTTCCGATGGACATTCCCTTGGAGAAGCCGTGCTGGTTCTGCTTCAGCAAGGCTTGTTATTCTATGATGATTTACCCTTAACAATCCTTCCCATTTTCCTGGAACTGACGTTAAACTAGCCAGCCTGTAATTTCCAGTCCATGCCCCCACTTCCCAGATCCCTTTTCTAAAAGCAATTGGTGTTACATTGGCTACTTTCCAGTTCTGTTATGGAGGCTGAGGGACAAGTTGCGTATTTTTGTTCGTTAAAATTTCACATTTGCATTCAGACCCATCCAGGCCCAGTGTTTATTTTGTCAGTAAGGCTTGGCACTTCATCTCATATCACTACCACCTGCCTCTTCCTAAGACTCCCCTTCCTGCAAAAGGCACTGGGATCTTCTCTATAATTTTTGCTATGAAGACAGATGCAAATAATTCATTCTCCGCCATCTCATCTTCCTTTAGAGCAGGGTGGATAAAAAAATAAATGATTTTTTTTATTTAAATAAGATATTTTTTATTTAAATCAGATTTTTAAAATGAAATGCTTTCGGGGGGAAAATCTTTCTAAAGATAGCTTTCTGTTTAAGTTACATTCTAGTCCGAAGGCTATTCATCAGGAAATAAGGATTTGTTTTAAGTTTTTAATGTGCTAAAACTCAGTCCAAGTTTGTTTTTTTTAAAATGCTTAACCACATCACTTAACAAACATGGATGCATATGCTATAATGTTATTGTTTTAGCTAAATACATTGTTTAAATTGTTACTAATGATTATTTTTCTCCTTCCGATAAAGAACAGCAGAAAAGTTGTCCAAATATAAACAGTTAACTTATTAAAACTCAAAATAATTTCATAATTATCGGCCTATGTATTTCTGATAGTATAACCGAATCAGTAATTTTTTATATAACTGTAAAAACTACTCTGAAAATTTATTATTCCAAAAATGAAACCTTCACCTGGTTGTAAATATTAAGATTATACCAGCAAGGATGAGTCTTTCTGTAAAATAATAATAATAATAAAATGATTTAAATCAAGTCTTACTGACTAGTGATTTAAATCGTGATTTAAATCAAATCCACCCTGCTTTAGAGCACCTCTGACTCCCTCATCATCTGACTGAATTACGGTCTCACCTCGTACGACTGTCCCTGGGTAGAGGCAACGATACTGCTGGCTCCAGTAGGCAGCGATTCGCGTGCCTTCCGGGAGGAATCGCACCGAAGGAGGTTTCACGTCAATGATCTGTGCAGAAGGAAGCATCCGTTAACTCTTGCTTTTGCCCTGTGTGGTAGGTCAGGGGTGAGCAAAAGGTAGATCAGGGTGGCAACACGAGAACAGGGCCTTTTCGGTGGTGGCTCCCCGTTTGTGCAATGCTCTCCCCAGAGGCTCACCTGGCACCATCATTACATGTCTTTAGACGCCAGGCAGATACATTCCTCTACAATCAAGCCTATGGCTCTTAACTACCTTTTATCCTTTCAATGTGGGGTGTGTGTGTTCATTTTTAACTGAATTTATCTGGTTGTATTTTGTACTGTTAAGTCACTTGGGGACTTTTTGTATTTGTAGAAAGCAACTAAGAAATCTAATAAATAAGAATAAAAGCCGGAGCTCCACCAACACCAGCCCAGGTATCTTGTGACGCCCCTCCATCTTCTTCCCACCTTCTTTTCCCAAAGGCAACATGGAGTGTCCATCTTCCTAGAAAATTAAGGGGTCCCACTTACTGCTTCCTGCAGTAGCTGCTCCAGACAATAAATGTGGGGTCGGTTTCCTCGCTCTCCTTCCACCACAACTCGGTATCTGAAATGCACAAACCCAAAAAGCAACAGTGAAGGAGGAGGAAGAGGAGGAGGCGAAGAAACATCGAGAAGTTAAAACAAAACCATCAGAGAGAGATTTTTGATGCCCAAGAACGCTTTGCAAGCCGGTTTCCTTGGGAAACAATTGCATCGGGCCGATCTGTGCAGAATGGCAATTCAAGCCACCCAATTTCCAGTTGCAGGAGGAGATATTTATCAAGCTGGAAATATTTGCAGCATGGTTCGTCATTCTTAAGCCAGAGATTTTGGGCGGAGATAAACGAAAAAAAGCTGAATTTTGGCCCCAAAGTCAGAAGCAGTGAATATTTAGTGGCACTCCCTTGGTTGATAATTAGAAACAGATAGAAATAGACCCAAAACTATAAAACTAGATCTTTTTAAAAATTAAAAAAATAAAAGCCAGAGGCTGTCGTGGCATTTAGCATGTGGCTCGCTTTTGCACAAAGCCTGCTGGAACTTTTGCTGCAGGTGCCAAGGCGTGTTATTCCGCGCTTAAGAGCACCATATAAAAGCCCAAACTCTGCATTAATCAAAGCTGGACTCAATGGCCTTGCACTGATAAAGCACGTTCATAATTGTGCAAGTGGCAAAAAAAATTGTTTTGCATCTATCTTAAAATGGCAGCAGATGAAAATATAGCAGGAGCTGCGGGGTGGGAGAGATGTCTATTCAATGTGATGTTGGATGCAAAATACACTGCTATATTCTAACAGCTGCTTTCTGCAACAGGGTTAAAGGCAGCTGGTTCATCTGCTACGTGGGTCTTTATGGTTTCTCGATGGCTGCAGGGACCACTGTGTCAAAAAGTGGCCTGGGAGTTTAATCAGTAAATAAAGTGAGCCAGGTTTGTACTGCTTAATGGCATTTGCCTTCAACAGGTTGCTGTCAGTTTGCATTTCTTGGTGCAGAAAGTATTGATCTGATGTGGAGAGATCTTTCCTATTCTAATTAATTCAAGAGGGTTCTGGAAGCTTCTCTGTGTGAAAGAGACCAGCAGAAGGTTCCTGATGTTTGGGTTATTCCTTCCGAGAAGCTGAGTACAGTTGGCTTAAGCTGGTCCTGTTATCTCTTCTGTCAAGGTCACTATAAAAGTAAGGCCAGAAGGAGCCTGGGTTTCTCGTTCTCTATATCTCTTCCTTCAGTTGTGGTGTTCTATATATAGTGTTAAGGTTTAGTCTTATTATAAATTATTGGAAGTTTAAGTTAAGTCTGCTGCAATTGGATTTCTTATGGACAGTGCCAATTCTGAATTTATTGGATTTGTAATCATTATGCTCATTTGCCTTCAGTAGCAGTTAGTGACGGATTTCCGTATAAGCCAAACAAGCTATAGCTTAGGGCCCCACTCTCTTGGGGGCCCCCAAAATAATTAAAGGGGGGGGGGAAACCTGGATGCACATTTCCAAAATATAAAATAAGTTCAACAATTACTTTATAAAATACATAGTTATGTGCAAATGGCTTTAGATACCTATTAGGTCCATCAATTACCATATAGCATATATTCAACACAAAAAACAGCGACAATTTGTTGTTGACAAAGGACAGCGGGACATATAAAGGGCCCCATTACCTTCAGTAGCTGAGGGCCTCATCAAACCTAAATCTGGCTGTGGTAGCAGTAAAGCTCTGCTGGATGAAATACAATTGCCTCTGGTCTATTTTGGGGGAATCCTGCAACGTGTTTCAAGTTTTTACTTTGCTAACTATACACTGGAGTTCTGTTCTGGATCAATATTGAGTAGAATTCCAGGACAGTTGATTGTCATCATTTTGCCCTACTTCGGATTACACTGTATTTTTCGCTCCATAAGACGCACCTGACCATAAGACGCACTTAGTTTTTAGAGGAGGAAAACAAGAAAAAAAATATTCTGAACGAAACAGTGGATGCATGATTTTTGTGGTTCATGCTGTGGCCACAGACATGATATGTGATTTGACGGTGAGTTTGGGGTAGCCCAATGCAAAAACCCAAAGAATCCATGTGGGTCCATGCTTTGTAACCACGTTTTTGTGCCATTGTGGCCCCACGAAACAGTGGGTGTGTGATTTTTTTGGTGCAGGCTATAACCATGGACACGCTATGTGATCTGATGGAGAATTTGGAGTGACCCAATGCAAAAATCCTGAGGATCCATGTGCTTTTACCTCCCCCCCTCCCAGGCAGCCTCCTTTATCTCTAGCATCCCTTATCTCCCTCCTGATCGCTTGCTGATCAGCTGATCAGCGGCTTCGTTTCAACACCCCCTTCCCTCTTTTTTTTTTTTTTAAAAAAAGCATGATCTGCTTTTCGCCCCTGGAAAATTTGGCTCCAGGGACCACACATTCGCTCCATAAGACGCACAGACATTTCCCCTCACATTTTAGGAGGGAAAACGTGCGTCTTATGGAGCGAAAAATACGGTAAGTCACAGGCAGGAATCTCGGTGGGGCATTTCCGTGCCCACCACCCCCAGGGATCAGAGAGCTTTGGACTTAAGATGTTGCTGGACAGCAACTCCCAAGGCGCCATGACTTTCCAAGCACGTAGCACCCATCCCTTTTTCTTACATGTCAGGAGAGTGGACGGTCTTCACGTGGCCGGCGTAGAGGAGCTTGTCATCCATGGGGATGAGGACTCTCAAACCATCCTTTAGCTCGTCTTTGTCGATGATGCAAGAACGGGGGGCTGAAGGGCGACAGAGGGAGGGAGGGAGAGAATTAGCAGCACTTTCAAAGGCAGCAGAAATCTGCACCCATGTTACCTATGGCATACGCAGCCTTCTCCTTTTTTATTTATTTTTTTACATACATACAAAGAAGAAAACATTTAAATGAATTATGAAATTATAAAATTACAAAAGCACAAGAGCAACTCTCCCCTCCTGGGGTCTCCGGCACCTGGCATTCAGAAGCATTGATGCCCTCAATTGTGGAGGCAGAGGAGCAGAGCCATCCTGGCAAAGGAGCAGAGCTATCCATAGCCCTCTCTTCTTCTCTGAATTTGTCTAATTCTCTCTTAAAGCCAACCAAGTTGGTGGCCACACCGCCTCCTGTGGCAGGGAGTTCCACTGTCTTTGGAATGACGTTTCTGAACTCCATCTGAAAGCAGTCCCTGTAACTGCCGGGTGAAACTAAAGGATCACAATGATTATGCCAAAATGGCTAAAGTGACTGGAAGGATAAGAAATCAGGAAGACCAAAATTTTAATAATTTTGGGGAAACTGATAACTTAAAGACCATTGTAAACAGTGAAAATCGTTAGTAGGATTGGAATGATCACTTGTAGTTTAATGGTGAATTTTGGACACAGTGGAGAGGTAAAATATTTGGATCATCATAAAAGATGCAGGAGAAAATGATTAATAATAGGACCCACAAAGGGGACGAGGGAAATCCGAGAGATTCCTCGCAATCTGGTTTTTATGATCTGTGTTTGATATATGACTGTAAGATTTTAATCTGAAAAACCAAATAATTTTTTTAAAGGATCACAAAGATGGCTACCCCCAGCCCTGCAAAAGAAGAAGAAGAAGAAGAAGAAGAAGAATCCATGTGGACTGAAAGTTCTTGGAACTGTTTGCAGCCTTTTGGACGGGGCAGGAAGAAATCTAAGGAACCAGGAACCATCTCTCACCCGGAGTCAGCGGCCTCTCCAGGAGCAAACTGAGTGGCACATTCTCATCCTCCGAGAAGCTGCTGTCCTGGTTGGGCTCAAAATCCTCTTCGGCAGCCATGCTCTCCATCAGTTTGCTGACGGCGCCTCCTTTCCCTCGGTTCTGGGCCAGGGACAAAGCAAGCGGAGGTTAGAAAAACCTTTCTGCCAAGACCCACAGCCCTGGGACAGAGCTTTTCCTGAAGCACCAACTCTCCTCTTCCTCCCCTGCAACCCCCGTTCCATCCTCTAGCTTTTCCAAATCTATCCGTTATCTGCGTTTATTTCCCTCCCCTCAACTGAAACGGCGCCGTGGTTTGTGAAGGGCACCAATCTTGGCTAGGGGCCCCAATTCTCCTTGTGGAGCCACAATCCCTAGGGGTTTATGCAAAACAAATGCAATACCGTGGAAATCCCTGAAACGAGAAGTAATCGACACGAAATATTATCTTATAGAATTAAACTAAAACACAAAAATCAAAAAGTTTAAGGGAAAAAATTAGAAAAACCTAGAATTGAACAAAGCCTTAACAGGATGCCGGCTACAAACCTCGTTTCACTGAACTATTCAGTTTCCTCAGAAGGAAATAGAGAAATCATAAACCTTAAATGACCAAATTCAAAGAAAGAGGGTAAATCTCCCCAAAGGTCTGAAGTACTATAATCCTAGCTCAACCCAGGTGAAGCAAAGCGCAGTAATAAAGGATTGAGGACTCAGAGGTACAGTTTCTAAAACTGAGTTTACAAAAAAGGTTTGAAAATCTAAATGGCAAGTTTTAGACAAAGCCCAACTTAGAGGAAGCCAAGCACAGTAATAAAGAGTTAAGGACTCAGCTCTGAAAATTTTTGTATTGCCTTTACAAAAAGGTTTTTTTAAAAAAAAACACCCTAAATGTACAAATTCGAAGAAAGGAATACAAGATAAGCTGTTTTAGATTTTAAACAAACTCAAGAACAGGGCTATCCCTGTTGGTTTCTGTGTGTTGCCACTGTGCAGTGCTAGGGAATGTGTTCAGAAAGGACTCGTAACGCTGTCCTACATGCCAGGTAATGAAATTCCTGCTGATTTCTTGTCCAAGGTTGTTCCAAGGGATCAACACTGTACCTATGTACAGAGACTGGGTTTGTACTGAGATTGTACTGACACACTGCCCAGTGGTGTTCACAGAAAGGGGGAGGATGTTGGTTTCTGTGAGTTGCCACTGTGCAGTTGCTTGGAGTCACAGGACTCTGTTTTGCATTCCAGAGATTCCAGGCTATTGGAAGTCTCACGGAAGACAGGAGACGGATGTGATGTTACTGGTTTCCTGTTCCTTTGTGTTTCAGTTGCTCTCTGCTCTCACAGAGAGCGGTTGTTTCTTTTCTGTCTGCATAGTTAGAAATAAAATGCTCTTTGCAATGGAGCTCATACTATCTCGGCTCCTTCCCTGCGTGCTGGGGGATACTCTGTGTGATGGGAGAACGTGCTTGGAGACTCATCAAAGGCTCAGGTCGTTAATCACGTCGGAGGACTCAACCAGAAGAATCGCTCGGTCGAACGCAAGTCCGACAATCCCTAGGGGTAGCTTAAGAGCCATTCCCCTCTTCCGCCCAGGGAGCTCTGGGAAATGAATAGGGGTCTCCTCGCAAACCTCAGCACACGTAACCAACTACAGGTCCCAGAATCCTTTGGGGCAAGGAGCGATGGCTGTTTTGGCACCGCTGTGCTTTAAATGTATGGTGTGGCAGTAGCCTAATTCTGGGAGGGACAGAGATGCTTCTGCAGGGGGCTGTGTGGTTGTGGAGCAGGAGAAGCACCCAGGGTGGCGCATGGAGGCTGCCCAGCGCTGGCTCCGAGGCAGCTCTGGAAGCGGCTGCTGCTTCCCCAGTGGTACCCAAGACCCAGAAGACCAGGAAACTCCTCTGAGGATGGACTGGCTGCAGGGATCAGGGTGGCATTCCTTGCGGGTGCAATATACTAAGGGCCGAGAGCGCAGAAAAGGTGTCCAAAATCACAGTGGGCACCAAATCAAGCTTCGCTTGGAACCTTCCTTTATTTTTCTATGGAATTCCAACCCATGGGTGCAATTAGATCGGGGTAGGCAAACTAAGGTCTGGGGGCCGGATGTGGCCCAATCGCCTTCTCAATCCGGCCCTCGGATGGTCTGGGAATCAGTGTGTTTTTACATGAGTAGAATGTGTCCTTTTATTTAAAATGCATCTCTGGGTTATTTGTGGGGCACAGGAATTTGTTCATTCCTCCCCCAAAAAAATATAGTCTGGCCCCCCACAAGTTCTGAGGGACGGTGGACCGGCCCCCTGCTGAAAAGGTTGCTGACCCCTGAATTAGATGCTTTCTGAAATCTCACAAGCCGGGGGGGGGAGGACCCAAGTCCGGGGGCAGGGGGCAGTTTGAGCAACCTTGACTGTACCGCCCCCCCCCCCGTAACTAGCAAAACCAGGAGCCCATCATGCAAAACAACAAAAACTGCAGTGTGAATTATGCAACACAGCAGAAACGTGTGCAAATCCCCCCCCCAACATTGATATTATTCAGAATAAATTATGCAAAACGGCAGAATGCATTATGCAAAGTAAGAGCGGGGAAATTTGCAGAGCTACCCTGTATGAATACTTCAGATCTGACCTACACATTTTTTGTGGGGCAGATGGTTGCTGAAGTGGATTCTACCACTTCGAACCAGGGGGGTGGTGGTGGATGGAGGTGCCGTTTTCAAATGCTCCTCCATACATCTAAGAGGCGCTGCCAGCCTGTGTGAAGACCTCACCTCTTTCTTCACTTCTTTGGCTTTGGCCTTGGTTTTGCTTTTCTTGCTGGAGCCCAGGGAGCTGGTCAGGCTGCCTCGGGCATCAGGCATGGAGCTGGCAATGCCCGGAGGCGAGAGGGAAGAGGACGAGGACGAGGAAGACGAAGAGGAGGAGGAGGAGGAAGAGCAGAAGGGGCCTTCTTTGCTTTTCTTCTTCTGCGCAATGGAAATAAGAAGGGAAAGAAAGTTCTCTGTCAATCAGTATTGCTGGTCAGAAGGAAGGGAAAGGCAGGTGGTCAGCGAGTGCGACTCAAGAGGAGCCGGGGGAACGAAACCAGCCTGGGACTCCTATCCTCTTTTACCTTGCCCAGCCCTAGTCTCAGGTGTGGGGTGGCTGCCTGTGATTTGCTCCAAGGTGTGGGGAACCACATTCTGCACATGCTCAAATGATGCTTTCTGCATAGGTTCTGGAACCGTCGACTACAGCTTCTGCTGAGTCAATCTGGACCGTGTAGTAATAATAATAAATTTTATTTATACCCCGCCCTCCCCAGCCAAGACCGGGCTCTGGGTGGCTAACACCAGGTACAAAAACAGTTGATTAAAATACAACTTAAAACCAAGATTAAAATACAACATTAAAATGCAGCCTCATTTCAGTAGAAACTCAAATCAAAAACTTTTTGGGGATGAAAACGTCAAATCTTCACCAAGGCCAACTATCCAAACTGGTCCTATGTGGGCCAGAAAAAAGCCAGGGAAGTCCCCAAACAGGAGTTCCATCACAGAAGGAGAAAGTAAAGAGGCGAAGGGGATCGAGTTGATTCCAAGCCACAGGCCAGGCGGAACAACTCTGTCTTACAGGCCCTGTGGAAAAAATCGGAACCTGCAGGGCCCTGGTCTCATGAGACAGAACGTTCCACCAGGACGGGGCCAGTGTTGAAAAGGCCCTGGCTCTGGTTGAGGCTCATCTGACTTCCTTAGAGCCCGGGACCTATAGGGTGTTGCTATTTATGGTCCTTAAGATCCTCCGCGGGGCAGACTGAGAGAGGCGGTCCCGTAGGTACCAGGGTCCTAGAAAAAGCAGGAGGTCTGTCTTTCAGCCCAGTTCAAAGAGGACTAGAGAGCAAAGGTCTCTCATGGCATAGAGCCCTGGAGATGCTCAGCTACATGGACTAGTCGGTCGGACCTCATAAAAGGCGTTTGACGAGATGATGCTTATGGTTCCTTCCAAAACACTACGAAAAACGGGTGGCCGGCAGGCATAAATGAGCTGCCAGGAGATCCGACACCACAGAACAGGCTTCCCCAACCTGGTGCCCTCGAGATACAACCTCAGCCAGCAGGTTTCATGGCCAGCGATGTTGGTAGCTGCTGTTGTCCAACCACTGGAGTTCACCAGACTGGGGATCAAGGTGGCCGGCCAGCTGCGTGTGGGAAATCAGCAAGCAGGATTCGAGCACAAGAGCAACTCTCCCCTCCTGCGGTTTCCAGCAGTGGGTATTCAGAAGCATTGCTGCCTCTGACCGTGGAGGCAGAGAAGAGGAGCACCATGTCCAGCAGCCCCCAAAAGCCCTCTCCTCCCATGAATTTGTCTAATCCTCTTTTAAAGCCCTCTCCTCACGTGGAATTTGCCATTTTCTTGGCCGGCCACACCTTGGGCCTTCCAAGGATGAGAAACGAGGTGACAGGCAGGCTGAGATTCCTGCATTGCAGGGCATTGGACTAGATGATCCTCGGTGTCCCTTCCAACTCTACCATTCTATGTGCGAGCCGTTGGCCCAGGCCCTGTGGCCACTTCTCTAAGAAGACCCCAAGACTCTACAGGCCAGTTCGCATGTGCATCAGAAAGTAATAAACATACTCCTTGGTCAACAAACGAATATGGTCAACTCAAGGCAATCGAATGCTTTAATTATGTTCTGCACCCCTGCCCTGTTTAAATATTATGCCTACACAGCTGTACCTTGGTTTTTGAACAGCTTAGTTCTCGTACGTTTTGGCTCCCAAACGCCACAAACCTGGAAGTGAGTATTCCGGTTTGCGAACTATTTTTGGGAGCCGAAATGTCAGACGGGGCTTCCGATTGGCTGCAGAAAGCTCCTGCTCTGGTTTCCAAATGTTTTGGGAGTCAAACAGATTTCCGGAACGGATTCTGTTCGACTTCCGAAGTACGACTCTACTACAAACAGTCCCAGTCGCTACCTCCAACAAATTCACATACCTTAGGGTTTTATGTCTCATTTCCCCCTGACAACAATCCATAATTGCATATGGACCACAGTCATACCTCAGGTTACAGCCGCTTCAGGTTGTGATTTTTTGGGTTACGGACCGCCGAAACCCGGACGTACTGGAATGGGTTACTTCTGGGTTTCAGCAGTCGCGCATGCGCATGGGCAGAAGCGCCGAATCGCAACCCGTGCATGCGCAGACGTGGGTTGAGAATGCTGCGGGTTGAGAACGTGCATCCCGCACGGATCACGTTTGCAACCCAAGCGTCCACTGTATGTATATTGTCACCAAATCCTGTCTGCTAACACTGCGTTTTGCAGAATTTTGTACAGCCTTTCCCTTTTGCACCTCGTGGTTCGTACCTTGCTGAGTTCCTTCCTTTCTTTCCCTTTGCCTCCGTCTTTCTTGGGGCTGAGGGGCGTTCCCTTCACGCAGCGCCCGGCGGCTTTGGCCACGGGGGTCGAGCTGGTCTGCGCTGTGGAGGCCAGCCCGGCCGAAGAGGCCGTGGCGTCGTGGAGGAAGATCCGCTCGCTGCGCCGGCGGCTCCAGAGGTCGTCGTCGCTCGCCTCCAGCCCGAACTCGAAGCTCAGGTCCTTTGGGGACTTGAACTTCTTCAGCTTCCTGCTGCTCTTCTCGGACGCCATCTTGGCCCTTTCCAAGCTGCCTGCGGAGGTAACGTCCATCGCGCTCCCTGGCTGGGCGCCTGGGGCACTGCCAGCTTCCACCAGCCCCTTCTTCCCACGCAGGAGGCCGGAGGGAGACTTCTTCCTGATCTTCACCTCGCTCTCAGAGTCCGTGTATTCAAACTCCGTCCCTAAACGTGGAGAAAAGGGGCAGTCAAACCAAGCAATTCGACTGAACTTGGCAAGGTGCGTTCCTGGTCAAGGGCCAAAATCTGCATTTTTGTTTTGGAAGCAAAGAAGCAGGGCCTTTGCTGAGGTGGCCTCTGTAATGGCCTCTACAGCGGCCGGCTCCTCGCTTTTTAAATATATATATATATATATAGATAGATATATTTTTCAATTAAATTTTCTAAATTACATTTTGAAATATTCATTTAAACAACCTTAAAGCAATGACTTCCCTTCTTCTACTTCCGTGGTTCATTTTGCATACCATACATCCCTGAATATTTTACATGAACTAACTAAACCATTCAGTAATCCATTGTTACATCCATCAAAACTTATTTACACCGTTGGATTTAGCTTAAGGCTACCAGCATTTTTTAAATAAACACAATAAACGACCAGCTCCTCCATTATATGACCTTCGAAAAGGTCTTTCGGAGGCTGGCGTGATAGGTAACCGCTTTGACTCGCTGTTTCCCGGCTGCTGAATTTGCTGCGGTGGTTTTATATTGTCCCATTGCATTTCTATGTAAACAGCCAAGAGGCTAGGAAAGGCAGTATATAACAATATTATATATACGTACCACCTTTCACAGCATAGCTTCAAGGCACCTGACAGCTCAAGAAAACGGCTTATGTTGCAAAAGCACACATTGCACATCCCCCCCCCCCCGGGAAAATAGAAAAAAATATGGATTCTCAGACTTTGGCGTGTGTGTCAAACCATTCAGAAGACATCTGAAACAAGGGGAACTGCCCCCAAATTCTCTCTCTCTCTCTTTTCTTTGAAGATATTTATGTGGAAAAGGTTTGACTTTCAGGAGCTCGGACATTATTTTGACATGCCTAGCCAGATGTTTAGAAAGTTAATGTGAGTTTTAATCTTGTTGCCTATTGCTTTATAAACGTTCTGAAGTTTTAAATAATTGTGGTTCATATTTGTTATTGATAACTTTACTGTTTCCTCTTCTTCTACGAACCTCTTTGAAGTTTGTAGAAGTTTGTTATGCTTCCCTCCCCTTATGGCTTTGATCTATGGGCTACATTTAAAATGAGGCTGCATTTTAAGTTGCATTTTAACCTGCATTTTAAATTGGTTTTTTCCCCTTCCTACTATGTTTTTACTATAATTTTTACTTGTGTTAGCTGCCCTGAGCCCGGCTCTGGCCGGGGAGGGTGGGGTATAAATAAAATTTACTATTATTATTATTATTATTATTATTATTATTATTATTTGTGTTTTTACAATCAAACAGAAGCCCAGTTGTCAGTCCCAATACCCTAAAGCCCAAAGTCGTTTCAGTAGCATCCTACTGGCCCTTCCCTTGCAATCTCTTTCAACCGCGAGTCGTGCTTTGAGCTGCAGTCGCCTGGCAAGCGGTTGGTTAGTTTTGAAGCAAAATCAAAACCAAGCAAGCCCCTAAAAGAATCATTTTTGGCCCCAGAGTGGAAGTCAGAGCTCGAAAGCCTCCGGACGGGGGTCTCTCCTTCCGGTGCACAGCGGCAAAAGAGAGGAAGGGGAAACTGGACCAGCTGGAAGTGTGAATCTAAAGAAAGCTGTCTACCTGGTTGAGCTTCCCAATGCTGGATCCCCAACACTTGCACCCCCTGCTTCTCCCCCTTACCTCACAGACTGAGGGGGGAGAGACCCCCCAGGGAATCACTGGACCCCCTGCGTTCCTCTGGCCTCCTTTTGCCAGAAAGTCTTTTGCTAGCCTGAACCGACATCTCCGTTAGCAAATCCAGAAGGAAGGCCAAATTCAGGAAATGAGACTGTGGAAAACCCCCCCAGTGCCGCTCTTGGACCCACAAATGGGTCACGAGATCCTTCCGCTTTTGAGGCGGAGACCTAAGCCTTTGTTTTCATCAAGCCACGGGTATTTTTCTCAGAAATCCCCATTGGCTCTGTTCCGACGGTGGGGTCTCTCGCTCCCTTATTCTCAAATGCATATTTTCAAAACTGCATAAATGGCGAAAGATTTATACGATCTGAGGCGAAACCAGAGTAAGAAAGAGTGAGGAATGGTTTGAGAAGATATTGAATTATTTGAGTAGGTTTAAACAATTTGGGGGCAATTAAAATGTTAAAAGTTTAAAGAAACCTTGCGGAAGAAGGAGTGTTAAGGTATATAGAAGTGTACATATGGTTAATTTGAATATGTTATTACTGAATATTATTGAATATGTGTATTATTGAATATGTATATTATTGAATATTGTATACCCAATGTATCAGCCGAAGGGGGAGTTTCACTGTTTGTGTTTTGGTGGTTGGTATACACACACACACACACACACACACATATATATATATATATATATATACACATATACATATACATATATATATATAAAAGTTTCTGCTGCAGACATTACTGAGGGATCAAGGAGATCTAGATCACTCTGGAACAGGGCCAAAGACAATACCTAAATCGATTCATGCCCCAACTAGAGATGGAAAGGCCTGGGGGGGGGGAACTGGGGGGAAATGCAAAAAAAAAAAAAAAAGGTTTCCCCCCATTTTTCCCAGGGGGGGGGGCAGAAAAAAACCCCTGGGTTCTCCCCCAATTTCCCCGGTTTCTTTCCAGACCTTCCCATCTCTAGTTCCGACCAGAATCCCAAATCAGCAGTGCTCACCTGGGGCAAGGAAGAGAGCAAAACAAAGACTTCCCCACACATTTTTTTTCAAAGCCTGAAGGACAAAGTTGCATTAGGTAATAATAATAATAATAATAATAATAATAATAATAATAATAATAATTTATTATTTATTATTTGTACCCCACCCATCTGGCTAGGTTTCAAAAGCCACCCTGGGCGGATTCCACAGAGACCAAAAATATACTAAAATGTCACACATTAAAAACTTCCCTGAACATTACTCAATTGTAATTATTATAAAGGCTTTAAAAAAGAGGGAGGGGGGAATCTGCGCCAAGGTGTCCTTGATTATGAAAAAAAAATGAATTTTGCAATCCGTATGAAGAATTCAAACCCTCACATTTTTGCATAATTTAATCTTCCGGTTAAGAAGCCGGACACTGAAGGAGCTGGGGGCTGAAGCCTCCTGATCACCAAATGAAGGTGAATATTTGAGGGCCTTAGGGTGAAGGGCAGGTAATCAATAAGAAGGGAGGAGGAAGATGCAGGTGTAACTGAATAATCCGTTTCCCCACAAATCTGTTTTCTTGCAAAATGTTTTCCATTGCACAGTTATGGTAAGTCCATTTATACATCACTGCTGTATCCAAAATCTTTTTTTTTTTTTAATTGTTCGGAAATGGGGTATTTCCAATACAAAGAGATGGGTGCCTTTGCTGAAGTCAAAATAATAGTTGATGGGCTATGCTGAAATGGCAAAACTAACTGGAAGGCTCAGGAACCAAGAGGACAAGAACTTTAAAAAAGAATGGGGAGAGTTTTTAATTTACTTAGGAGACCATTGTAAGCAGATGAAAACATTAGCAGGATTTTAACCACACTTGTAAGGTAACAAAGACTATGAACAATTTAGATTGATTTTATCATGTGGATAATGGAATAATAATGCAGTTGTAAATGTCGACATTAAGAGCCATGGAGGGGATGGAGAAATCTCTTTATATGGATAGGTAATTGGTTTTGTATTAAAATGATATTTGTAAAATAAAAAATATTTCAAAAAAATATTTCAAAAAATATAACAACAACAACTATCTCTTTTTATAGTTCAATATAGTTTAATAATACGTTGGTAGTTTAATATAGTTTAATAATATGTCAATAATATTAATATATGACTGCAAGCACCTGGCAATCGTTTTTAATGATTTCTGTGCAATTTTACATGCATTTACTTACCAAGCAAGACTAACCTATATTAACTTAACCAAAATAGACTATGAATTCCCAAGTCATGTTCCAACTTTTTAGCACCCCTCACTTTTGCCATTTGAAAGTGAAAAATTCCACAGGCCCTAATGTTGTAGGGGCCACCTGGAACTGGAGAAAAAGGAAGGGCAGAAATACATTCAATAAACTACTGCAACGCGCTCTACGTGGGGCTACCTTTGAAGGTGACCCGGAAACTGCAATTAATCCAGAATGCGGCAGCTAGACTGGTGACTGGGAGTGGCCGCCGGGACCATATAACACCGGTTCTGAGAGACCTGCATTGGCTCCCAGTACGTTTCCGAGCACGATTCAAAGTGTTGGTGCTGACCTTTAAAGCCCTAAACGGCCTCGGTCCTGTATACCTGAAGGAGCGTCTCCACCCCCATCGCTCAGCCCGGACACTGAGATCCAGCGCTGAGAGCCTTCTGGCGGTTCCCTCATTGCGAGAAGCGAGGCTACAGGGAACCAGACAGAGGGCCTTCTCGGTAGTGGCGCCCGCCCTGTGGAACGCTCTCCCATCAGATGTCAAAGAGATAAATAATTACCTGATATTCAGAAGACATCTTAAGGCAGCCCTGTTCAGGGAAGTTTTTAATATGTAACGCTGTACTGTTTTTAACACTGATTGGGAGCCGCCCAGAGTGGCTGGGGAAACTCAGCTAGATGGGCGGGGTATAAATAATAAATTATTACTATTATTATTATAATCATCATAATTACCCCTGAAATAGCCCTGGGTTATTGCTCTGTGGTTATTGAATGTTGACCTGAGTGTTGAGATGATGGAAACTGAAAACCAGGGATGGAATGCAGAACAGAATGGAGCAGCTGGAAAAGGAGGGAGGAGGTAAGACCCCCTTGCACCCACAACCTCCTTCTCCATCCCCCTTTAATCCCCCTTTAGGGCCTTTGCCACACCTATATACCTTTGGGGACATTGAGATGCCACAGGAGAGCATCTCAGACCAAACCCAGGTTTCTATCTCCTTGCAACGGAGGGAGATGTGCAAAGATAGAGCAGCAAGAAGCGAGAGGCTAAAAATAAGGCAGGCGTCCTTTCCCGTTCCGAATTCCGCTATAATTCCATTATCATTTAATACATATTAATAAAGGGGGTTTATAAATGGAGCCTTTTTGCAGAGCTGCCTGCCTTCGAAAGATGTTGCCCTGGGGGGACTTATCCAGCCACGGGCACACGAGGGAATGTGAAAAAGCGAAATTTCCATTATTCATGAAAGAAGTCCCAGACAGGAGGTGGTGAGCTGTTTCCAGATGGGGCCGCCTCTCCAGCCCAGCTCCCCTGTCCCAGGATTCATCCCTGGACTTTTGCATAGCCCTAAACCAGGATGGGACACGGGTGGCGCTGTGGATTAAACCACAGAGCCTAGGACTTGCTGATCAGAAGGTTGGTGGTTCGAATCCCCGCGACGGGGTGAGCTCCCGTTGCTCGGTCCCTGCTCCTGCCAACCTAGCAGTTCAAAAGCACGTCAAGTGCAAGTAGATCAATAGGTACCGCTCCGGCGGGAAGGTAAATGGCGATTCCGTGCGCTGCTCTGGTTCGCCAGAAGTGGCTTAGTCATGCTAGTCACATGACCCAGAAGCTGTACGCCGGCTCCCTCGGCCAATAAAGCGAGATGAGCACCACAACCCCAGAGTCGTCCACAACTGGACCTAATGGCTACAAGGGGTCCCTTTACTTTTAAACCAGGATAGGTTAATGTAGGAATGAGCCCTGCCCTGGGTCAGACCACTGGCCCATCTAGACATGTCCTGGGTTTCCTCTTACTGCCACCAGGATTTATGGAAGACCTTCATCCCACCCTCTTTAACTGGAGGTCCTGGTTGGCCAGATGAAGGTCATTCTGTCCAGCCAAGCTCTACTTCTCTTTCAAATCAGAACCAGTGAAGGCAGTGAAGGTCCTGTGTGAGTGCCTGGAGGTGGTTGGAGGATGGATGGCGGCTAAGAGATTGAGGTTGAATCCTGACAAGTCAGAAGTACTGTTTTGGGGAAACATGGGGTGCGCGGGCGTGGGGGACTCCCTGGTTCTGAATGGGGCAACTGTACCACCGAAGGACCAAGTGTGCAGCCTGGGAGTCAATTTGGACCCACAGCTGTCCATGTAGGCGCAGGTCACTTATGTGTCCAGGGCAGCTGTCTACCAGCTCTATCTGCTACGCAGGATGAGATCCTCCCTGTCTGTGGACTGTCTCACCAGAGTGGTGCATGCTCTAGTTATCTCCCGCTTGGACTACTGCATTGCGCTCTACATGGGGCTACCTTTGAAGGTGAGTCAGAAACTACAACTAATCCAGAATGCGGCAGCTAGACTGGTGACTGGAAGCGGCCACCGAAACCACACAACACAGGTCCTTAAAGACCTACATTGGCTCCCAGTACGTTTCTGAGCACAATTCAAAGTGTTGGTGCTGATCTTGAAAGCCCTAAATGGCCTTGGCCCAGTAGACCTGAAGAAGCGTCTCCACCCCCATCATTCGGCCCTGACCCTGAGGTCTAGCTCCGAGGGCCTTCTGGCGGTCCCTCACTGTGAGAAGTGAGATTGCTGGGAACTAGGCAGAGGGCCTTCTCGGTGGTGGCACCCGCCCTGTGGAATGCCCTCCCATCAGATGTCAAGGAAATCAACAACTATCTGACTTTTAGAAGACATCTGAAGGCAGCCCTGTTTAGGGAAGTTTTTAATGTTTGATGTTTTATCATGGTTTTAAATATTCTGTTGGGAGCCACCCAGAGTGGCTGGGGAAACCCAGCCAGATGGGCGGGGTATAAATAAATTATTATTATTATTATTATTATCCAGGTTGGAGGAAGAACAAATTTTAGGTTCTGTTTTGTGTTCTCCTAGCAGGCATCCCCAAACTCGGCCCTCCAGATGTTTTTGGGACTACAACTCCCATCATCCCTAGCTAACAGGACCAGTGGTCAGGGATGATGGGAACTGTAGTCCCAGAACATATGGAGGGCCGCGTTTGGGGGATGCCCGTCTCCTAGGAACTTGAAGCCAACATCCAGAGCGCAGTGCAAAAGACATACAGGCGCTTAGAGCTGAAGAGTGCGGTGCCTCTGAGCGTCTGCAGAGCGCAGGGATTAGTTCGGAGCGCCAGAACTGAACCCATCGATGCAAACTCACCCATCAGGCTCTGCCTCTCTTCCTTCTTCTTGGCTTTCTGCTTGGCTTCCAGCTGGACGATGGAAAGAGAGGGTGGGATGATGGGGCTGGGGAGGGCGCTGGCCGCAAACCTCGCCAGAAGCCCCAAGCCGCTCTCATCCAAGGCAGGGGACGAAAGCCTGGCGCTGTTCCCCACTCCATAGTCCCCCGCTTCCTCCTCTTCTTCTTCCTCCTCCTCTTCTGAGCTGGAATCTGGTAGAAGACAAGATGGCGTTACCAATCTGAAGCGTGGCGCAGCCAAGCAGCCTCTCACTCTCAGCAGATCACAGCAGCCACCCATCTTGCAAGCTCTCAGCCAAACCAAGGTTCAGCATTGGGTTGTTGTCTCTGCATTGCCGGCTCTTTTTGGACCGCGGTTCCCATCATCCCTGGCAGCTGGTTCTGCTGGCTAGGGATGGTGGGAGTTGTAGTCCAACAAGACCCAAGTTTGAGAAACACGAGGTTTGAGGAATGGGTAGGTATATGGGGGCAGCAATGCAGAGCACCCGGCCCTCCTTTTGCCCAGGCTCCATCCTTGAATCAGTGAGATTTACAGAACAGAGTGAAGAACCTCTAAGACCTCAGGCTGATTTTGGCTCACCACTTCGGCCCAGAGGCCATTTCCCCAAAACTGCCCACCTATTTCTGTATTTTAATATTTTGTTGGAAGTCGCCCAGAGTGGCTGGGGGAGCCCAGGCAGATGGGTGGGGTATAAATAATAAATTATTATTATTTATTATTAATTATTAATTTATTATTATTATTATTATTATTATTATTATTATTATTATTATTATTATTATTTGCTAGAAGAGGGGCTCAGTAGAGAGAGGAGACTCGCAAGGAGTTATAGGGCAAGAGAAGGCCAACAACTCTGGGCTAACACTGCCCTCCCCCCATGAATTTACCGTATTTTTCGCCCTATAGGACGCACTTTTTCCCCTCCAAAAATGAAGGGGAAATATGTGTGTGTCCTATGGGGCGAATGCAGGCTTTCGCTGAAGCCTGGAGAGTGAGAGGGGTCGGTATGCACGACCCCTCTCGCTCTCCAGGCTTCAGGAAGCTCTTGCGGATAGCAGCCTGTTCTGGGGGCTGGGGTTGGGGGAAGCTCGGGCTTCCCCCGCCCCAGCCCCGCGCCCGGGGGGGAAATAAAATTGTTTTTATTTATTTCCCCCCCAAAAAAACTAGGTGCGCCCTATGGGCCGGTGCGCCCTATGGGGCGAAAAATACAGTAATAATTGTTAACCACATGAGTTAACAAACATGGATACATATGCTATAATGTTATCGTTTCAGTTAAATAAATTGTTTACATTGTTATTAAGGATTATTTTTCTCCTTCCAATAAAGCGCAGCAGGAAAGTTTGTCCAAACAGAAACAGCTAACTTATTAAACCTCGCAATAATTTCATAATTATTAGTCTATGTATTTCTAATAGTATAACCACATCAGTAGTTTTTGACAGAACTGTAAAAACTATTCTGAAAATTTATTATTCCAAAAATGAAATCTTCATCTGGTTGTAAATATTAAGATTATACCAGCAAGAACAAGTCTTTCTGTAAAAAAAAAACCATTGATTTAAATCAAGTCTTAATGACTAGTGATTTAAATTTTAACCGCTGCGCAAGTTGTGAATGACCTGCGTTGAGTTTCTTAGCTCCTGCCGAAAGCTTACAGGACAGCTGCACCTCCAAAACTGCTCGCTTAGTGTGGATTTCAAATGATACAAACTGGGAGTTTATTTTAGTAAGGCTTATCTACACACACACACACACACACACACACACACACACTGGATTGCTGAGTGAGTGGCCCAAAACTTTATGGAAGTATCCTGGACGTTGATCTATTTTTGTTATTTATACCCCACATTCGCATTCTAAAATAGAAACCAGCGTTGGAAAGGGAACCTCCAAAGGCCATCTATCCCAACCCACAGCTACAGCATCTCCAGCAAGTGGCTGACAGCATCGTACCCCAAAAAGGATCCTCAGGGTAGCTAAGAGCCACTGTAAGATAAGCTAAAAAGTCAACGTAACACATAGATGTGCTAAAAGTCACCCTCGCTGATGAGATTAAGAGGACGCCTTTTTTGCCGTACCATCACGACCAAAATCCGCTTTTGATAGCTCCCCCCCCCCCCCCGACAGAGCGGCAAAAATAAGGGAAGCAAAAGTTTGATCAAGCAACAGACAGACATTTGTTAAGTCAGCACATAAATGCAACAAGGGGTGCGGGATGAGGGGAGCGGAGGGCGAGCAATGCACACGGAAGATTAATTTGGCATCGATATTGCAGCCAAGACAGGACGGTTTCATCACAGAGCCAAGCAGACTTGCAGTGTACAAAGCTGGCTAAGTGCAGGCAGACGTTAAGACAGCTATGGGGTCCTCCACATCTGGTTTTAAATTGGCCGGTCCAAATTCCAGTAACTTTGGGGTTTTCCTTTCAGAGTCTTACACGCATTTGCAGAAGGCATAACAAGCCTCCGTTATTTTTCCATTTGCGTTTACATACTGCCGACTCCAGAAATAGACTTTCCATCAGCGACAATAATAATAATAATAATAATAATAATAATAATAATAATAATAATAATCAATCACCACTGTTATTATATTATTAACTCTGTTTCAGATGGTGGCATTGCTGTTATTATTTTGTCTCTAGGAGTGACGTAATATTTACTATAATATAATAATTACAAGCAAATGTGGTGCGGAGGTTAGAGGGTCAGACTAGGGCCTGGCAGACACCAGGGTTCAAATCTCCCCTACTTGGCCATGATGAAGCTCATTGGGTCATGGGTTCGAGTTCCGCAGCGGGGTGGGCTGGATGACCCTTGGTGTATCTTCCACCTCCACAATTCTGTGATTCTGTTGTGACATGCAAACACGGCCACAGAGCTCCTCTGCCAGAAGCTGAGTTTCCGCCTTGCAGGCACCGACCTACTTTCCAAGCAAAGAAGTCGGCGCTACCGGGGTTCATCTTTTTTTAGGGCAGCGGCCTACTTCTCGTTCAAAGGGCAGGGAAGCGGAAATCCTCACTCAATTTTTGTGCGTTGGGTAAGTAGGAAACTTCCGAGGGGGGTAGCAAACGAGGCCAGCAAAGGAGGTCTCGTGTTTTCCCTCGAGGGCTATCCTTTGTTCCCGAAAAACTTTCTCCATTCTCACGTTGCCTCGGGTGGAAACGTTCGCAACAGATCATAACCCGCCCTGCCCCCCAATAATTGTCGCTTTTTCTGGAGCCCTCAGCAAGAAACAGCCGGCTGTTCGCAAAAGTTCCTTGCGGGAATCGAAATGGGCATGCTTAATTTTTTACGGAAGAGAAGGACGGGTGGGGGGGGGACCAGAAAATTTCAGTGTTTTTGTCATCAAAAACCGAAAAGACCACGAGGCTGCTGAGGTTCAAAGAGGACGTCAAAAGGGGGAACAAAAGTGTTTTTTGCCTACCTACATAACAAGGTTTAGGGACCTTTCGCTGCAGAGCGCCTGCCCTGCTCCAAGCCAATCGCTTTGCCTCTTGAGCGGAGCGTGAGAACAAACGTGAAGGACCGACACAAACATGGAAAGCGTCATGGGGAGGGGTCAGGGGCAGAGGGGCTGCAAGGAGAAAGCGAGCAATGCTAGAAAAGCTGAGGTTAATTCACGGTTTTAGTAAAATCAGGGAAAGCCATTAGAAACGCCACTACCCAAATATCCCTCGTCGTAAAGTGCTCTTCCCTCCCCTCCCTCCCCTTCCCACCAAGATTACGCCTTCCTTCCTCTTTCTTTCTTTCTTTCTTTCTTTCTTTCTTTCTTTCTTCCTTCCTTCCTTCCTTCCTTCCTTCCTTCCTTCCTTCCTTCCTTCCTTCCTTCCTTCTTCCTCCCTCCCTCCTTCCCTCCCTCCCTCTTTGCCAAGTGGCAAAGGGCACTAATAAAATTCCTGTTTTTCCCCCCAAGGCCTTGCATTCAGATCTCTCCCTCTACCCTGATCTCATATTAAGTAATTCCTTTGCTCCTGTACATCTGTTGCAAGGTCTGAAATATTCATAACCTGCTTTATTTATTTAATTTTCAAAAAGCAGAATTAATAGGGGTGGAGGGAAGCCTTAAAATTATTAGAGCCCAATTGGAACTGACAAAGAAAAATCGGTTTCATTTTATAGAATTAAGCCATTTTTAGAAGCAAAAATTACTAAGCTTAATCATTCCTTTTTTCTTTTCCCAAGCTACGTCTTTCTTCCTTTATTAAAAGTGAATTTGCGGGGGGTGGGGTGGGGAAACAGCCCACTGTGGAATAATCTGTGCAGAACATGACAAGCTGTGTTTTGGAGTGGGGGGGGGGAGGAGAGATTGATGCATAATGTGCTTTTCCTCCTGGAAAACAAAGCACGTTCAAAGAATCTGCAAGCCAGGGATATTTGAATAATACAAAGAACGCCACAATTTTGTTAATTCTTTCTTTTTCTTTGGTGCTAAGTCTTCGGGAGCAATGAGGGGACAGCGGAATGGGGCGAAGAAGCCGCAAGCTAAAAAAATCCCCCCCACTAGCGAGAGATGCAGCAACAGAGACGAGGCAGACTGGTTTAGTTAAATACAAACTGGATACTTTTAATAGAAAGCTTGGTACCAAATTGCAGTACAGACATCGAGGGGGCACTCCCACACAACGTGGCATCTAAGTTACAAACCTCCCCCCCCCCCAAGACCCTCTAACACATGCAAAAAAAAGCAAAGAACCACATACAACAACAGCGATGGCGGGAAGAGATGGAGGGTTAAAAAAAAGGAAAGAAACAGATTTGGGAAGGGTCGGGGTGGACAGCAAAGGCTAAAGGCTCCAAGGGATCTTAGAGCTCTTAGAAGAGCGAGTCAGTAATAAAATACAGAGGTACCTTGGTTCTCAAATGCCTTGGTACTCAAACAACTTGGAACCCGAACGCTGCAAACCCGGAAGTAAGTGTTCCGGTTTGCAAACTTTTTTCAGAAGCCAAACATGCTCCGTTTTGAGTGCCACACTTCCATTTTGAGTGTTACGCTGAGGTCTGCCTGTTTTTGCTATTTATTTTGCATGTTTTTTTGTTTTGGGGGCTCTTTTTAATTTTTTGTGACAGTGTGGAACCCAGTTCAGCTACTGATTGTGTGACTGCAGTACATTGTTGATTGCTTTCATTTTATGGATCCATGGTCTCGTTAGACAGTAAAATTCATGTTCAATTGCTGTTTGGGGGGTTGCTTTTAAAAGTCTGGAGCAGATTCACCCATTTTGCATTACTTTCTATGGGAAAGTGCGCCTTGGTTTTGGAACGCTTTGGTTTTGGAACAGACTTCCAGAACAGATTAAGTCTGAGAACCAAGGTACCACTGTAATAATAATAATAATAAGAGCTAGAGGCAAAAGCAGATGCAAAAAAGAATACCAACAAAAGCACCATGAGGACCAAGATGGCCGGCCGGAGCCCCTCTCCCTGCTGCCAACACGCCCCTCATTCACTCAAACACGGACACTTTGTTTGGTTTGTTATAATCTAGTAACCTTGATCGAACGAGTCCTCTGAAGAATCGCTGAAGGAAGACCCCTCTCCGGGCAGCAAGCAAAACTGCGGCTTCCTGCTTGCCGTGGCGGCCAGTTTAGATTTGAGAGTCCTGGCGGCACAGATGCCCTTCTTGGCTGCCGCCCTGAGGCCTCCTCCGGCGATTCGGCTGCTCTTGGGGGCCACCACACCGTACAGGCTGGGGGGTCTTGTTCTGGAGCCGTGAGAAGACCACTCGTCCTTCAGGGATCCGTCGTCTTCCTCAGAATCTGTATCTGCAGCCAACGTAATTAATTTGGTGGGGTGTTCAAAACAAGGTGACAGGATAATTTGCAGAGGGAGAAGGAACCCACCAGCCGCCCTGATTGGCTGAGGCAGCCCAGACAGACGAGCGAGGTATAAATAGTAAAATTATTATTCCTTGCTTCCGTTTGGCTGCACGCCATTGGAGAAGGCAAGGAGAACCTTGACTACCTATCTGTTGCGGGTGTGAAGCAAAATGTTCTTCAGGACCAACGCTTGGCTCCTAGATTGCTGAGGGAGTTGTGTTGATGCTACACACATCTGTATCCCACACTGTTCTAGTAATTTCTGTGAAAAACCACCATGTGGGGACACTGCAAGGTTCTTTCACGTGCAAATGGTGGTCGATGGCGCCAATGTGGGGAGACAATGCGCCATTTTCTCAAACAATTCACATGGCAGTACTGGAATGGTGTGGGATTCAGAAAGTTCGAAGAGGAAACTGCCCCAGCCCAGGAATGTATGAATGTTTAGGCAGTATATTTGTAAGCAAGGAACTTCTCCTTCACCTATACAGCGGAACCTCGGCTGCTGAGCGCTTCGGAAGCCGAACATTTCGGAACCCGAACACCGACAACCCGGAAATGAATGCTTCCATTTTCGAACGATGTTCAGAAGTCAAACGGCTTCCGATGTGTGTTTCTCCATTTTTTCCAATGGATTTTGCCAACAGCCCTTTGATCCTCAGTTGTCAAACATTTCGGAAGTCGAGCGGTCTTCCGGAATGGATTACATTCAACAACCAAGGTCCTGCTGTAGAAGAAGAGTCTACAGAATTCAAAAGGGCAGCAATCGGGAATTTGTGGCCCTGCGGACATTGTGGGACTCCAACGGCCACCATCTCTCAATATGAAGAACGTCAGAAGACCCGGCTGGAGCAGGACCCTGGCCCATCTCACCCAGAATCCTGTTCTCACAGCGGCCAAGCAGGCGCCTGTGGGAAACCTGCCATCAAGGTCCAAGCACAACTCTCCCCTCCTGTGGTTTCCAGCCAGTGGCTAGTAGCCATCAAGAGCCCTCTCCCCTCCGTGAATTTGTCCAATCCTCTTTTAAAGCTGTCCAAATTGGTGGCCATACCTGTGTCCTGTGGGAAGGAGTTCCACAGTTTAACTGCACTGCATGAGGAAAGACTTCCTTTTCTCTGTCCTGAATCTTCCAACGCTCAGCTTCGTTGAATGTTTTAGGGTTATGAGAGAGGGAGAAATCGGTTCCTTGTCCTCTTTCTCCTTGCCGGGCACCATTCCCTAAATTTCTGTCATGTCACTGTTGGGCCCTGCGTGGCTGGAGCTGCTGGGAACTGGAGTCCAACAGCATTTGGAGAGCTGTTGGTCCCACGCGGCACGGATTGTGGGATCAGCCTAAAGATCTCTCTCGCCCTGCTCTGAGAAGCACACAGGCAGAGACGGAAAACAGCCTTTGTCTCTCACCACGGATCCCCATTAGTGCAGATCCAGAGGCAAGATGGCGGCCGATCACCATTCACAGATCTCTCCAGTGTGCCAAATGCTGAACGGAAATCCACCGGACATCCTGGTGGAACTCCTTTCTAAGATCCCTCTGGTCTGATCGTCCCTCGATCTATTTGCCCACAACCCCGTGCTGAAGCAGGGCTCTGTCACTGCCACTGTGAGCCCAGAGAAGTTGATCCAATATTCCCCAGCCTGGTGCCCTCCAAAGGCTGATGGACTCCAGCTCCCATCAGCCCCGGCCATCACGGGTCAAGGGGGCGGCCGTCCAAAAACATCCAGAGGGCAGCAGGTTGGATGAAGCAGGATTAAACCTTTGCAAAGCCCATCAGAAACGCAACAGCTGAGGAAGAGCAGAAATAGCCATGTTACTTACTGTACGAATAACTGCTAGCTTCAGATATTGCTGGTGAAATGGATGCCTTCAGGTGAGCCTTGAACTTTTGCCCCACCTCCATCTTCTTCATTTTGGCAGCCATTTTGTTTTTACCTTCTTTGGGGTCTTTCAGCGAGTAGCTCAGCGTGTCAGCCAAGCTCCTCTTCTCGTCCCTGCCCAGCAAGGCCTCGTGGGGAGACCCGTATCTGCCGCCGTAACAGCCGCCATTTCTCGGCCTCCCTGCCGAGCCGTCGGCAAACTTAAAAGGGGATTTCAGCTTTCTGTGCCTGCCGAAGGAGAGCGCTTTGTCAAGCTTGCTCACCAGCTGCTCCTGCTCGGACGCCAGCTTCTTCTTCTTAATCTTCAGCTGGCGGAAAAAAGGAGGAAACGCAACGGGGCACAGGTGAATTCGTGGCACAGATGTCTCCGGTTTGGCCCTTCTGACTACACTGAGGTGACTTTTGAACTTTCTGCCTTTGGGGCAACTTTTCCTCACTGAGGAACCCTTAGATTTCGGTCATGGGACCCAAGAGCATCACGAGGAATTTTGGGGCATGTACTTGGGCACGGCTCATGCATGGTACCTGCCACTCCTACTGGACCTTGCCCAAAAACCCACATGGCCTGAGAACATCTACACTTCGCCAGGGAAGATGGGTAATAGTCAGCAAGGAGCCTTGTCTTCCCTGGTCCTGAGCGGGGTAACTGTGCCCTTGAAGGACCAGGTGTGCAGCCTGGGAGTCATTTTGGACTCACAGCTGTCCATGGAGGTGCAGGTCAATTCTGTGTCCAGCTCCACCTGGTACACAGGATGAGACCCTCCCTGTCTGTAGACTGCCTTGCCAGAGTGGTGCATGCTCTAGTTATCTCCCGCTTGGACTACTGCAATGCGCTCTACGTGGGGCTACCTTTGAAGGTGACCTGGAAACTGCAATTAATCCAGAATGTGGCAGCTAGACTGGTGACTGGGAGCGGTCTTGAAAGACCTATATTGGCTCCCAGTACGTTTCTGAGCACAATTCAAAGTGTTGGTGCTGACCTTTAAAGCCCTAAATGGCCTCGGTCCAGTATACCTGAAGGAGCGTCTCCACCCCCATCGTTCTGCCTGGACACTGAGGTCCAGCTCCGAGGGCCTTCTGGCAGTTCCCTCCCTGTGAGAAGCGAGGTTACAGGGAACCAGGCAGAGGGCCTTCTCGGTGGTGGCGCCCACCCTGTGGAACGCCCTCCCAGCTGATGTCAAGGAAATAAACAACTATCTGACTTTTAGAAGACATCTGAAGGCAGCCCTGAATCAGGAAATTTTAATTGTTTCACTTTTTGTTGTTGTATGTGCTGTAAGCCACCCAGAGTGACTGAGGCAACCAAGACGGATAGACGGGGTTTAAATAATAATAAAAATTATTAACTACCAACCTCGTTGGAGAAGTTTGCCAGCACGTCCTGCTCATCCCAGCTGCGATTCCGTCCTCTCAGCTTCCCGCTCCTGCTCTCTGCATCGTCCTCTTCGATGATGAGGCCCCTGTGCCTTTTCCTGGTTCCTTCACCAGCCTCAGAGTCTTCGGAGAGCAGCAAGGATTTGCTCAGCCTGGAAGCCAGATAGAAAATATTTGGTGATCGGAACTCCCTTTACATTCCCTCGCAGGGTCACGGGAGACAAACTGTAGATTCCCCTTGGGATCTGGCACTTTGGTGGCGACCAGTAAGAGTGACGGGAGGGCTGTGGCTAGAGAGTTCCTAAAAACAAAGGCGTGGCGGTTATTTACGACATTCGGTACCTCCGGCGGGATGGGAAGTCGTGGAGACGTCGCTCTGTGTTTCTGCAAAGTCGAGAGCAAAAGCAAGGTAAAGCCTAGAGGCATAGAATAGTTGAGTTGGACGCTTGCTGAAATTCACAATTTGCAATTGCAACAGTATGTTGTCTTACTTGATCGCAAAGATCATCTCCTTGTCAATATAGTCTTGTTACAGCCGTAGAATTATATTAAGTGGTACCTTGGTTCTCAAATGACTTGGTCCTCAAATGCCAAAAACCCAGAAGTGTCCCGGTTTTCAATAGTTTTTTGGAAACCAAACATCCGATGCAGCTGCCAGCTATTGTTTCCAGGGTGCCTGCACCAATCAGAAGCCGCACCTTGGTTTTTGAACATTTTGGAAGATAAACGGACGTCTGGAACAGATTAAGTTTGGCGCTTTTGTTTTTGCTATTTATTTTGCGTTTTTAAGGCTTTTTCAGTTAGTTTGTTTTTGTGACTGTGTGGAACCAAGCGCAGCTACAGATTGATGGATTGTGTGACTGTGAGAATGGATAAAAGCCCCCCATCCAAACAACGACTATCATCAGTGCAGGTAAGAAAAAAAAGTAATTTTAATTTTTATCATCTACAATGTTGCCTTATTTATTTTACAGTACAGTACATTGATTGTTGCTTTCATTTTATGGATCAATGGTCTCGTTAGATGGTAAAATTCATGTTAAATTGCTGTTTTAGGGGTTGCTTTTAAAAGTCTGGAACGGATTGATCCGTTGTGCATTCCCTTCTATGGGAAAACACACCTTGGTTTTGGAACGCTTTGGTTTTGGAACAGACTTCTGGAACGGATTAAGTTTGAGAATCAAGTTACCACTGTAAATAAAGAGTTGTGGGGTATCCCTGAAGGGTCATTGAGTCCAAACCCCTGCAATTCAGGAACCTCAACTATAGCATCTCTGACAGATGGGGGTGCCCCCACAGGGCCTAGGACTTGCCGATCAGAAGGTCGGCAGTTCAAATCCTCGTGACGGGGTGAGCTCCCGTTGCTCAGTCCCTGCTCCTGCCAACCTAGCAGTTCGAAAGCATGTCAAGTGCTAGTAGATAAATAGATACCACTCTGGCAGGAAGGTAAATGGCATTTCCGTGCGCTGCTCTGGTTCGCCAGAAGCGGCTTAGTCATGCTGGCCACATGACCCGGAAGCTGTCTGCGGCTCCCTCGGCCAATCTAGCAAGATGAGCACGCAACCCCAGAGTCGTCTACGACTGGACCTAACAGTCAGGGGTACCTTTACCTTTATCTAAGGTGCTACTGGACAATTTTTATATATATTTCAACTGCGTCAGACCAACATAGCTACGTACCTGAATCCCCAATTATTTTGTCAATAGAGAGCTGGCTGGCAGCTGTTGCAGCAAAGGAACAGGGGGCGCTGCCAGAGGCTTTGGTTTAGGGCACCCTGGGAGCAAAAATCCCAAGGAGAGGTAAGCCTAATTCAATAAATTGTGCCTCAGGCAGAAGAAATTCTGCAGAAAATAAATAAATCACATTCTTGCAAATGTTATTCCAATCCAACTGCTTAAATTTAGCACAGCAGAACTCTGTTCTGAGCTAGCAGGGAGCAGCAAGACATTCTGCAGGGACCTTATCCGTAATTAAGTTCAGCCACTCCCAGGACAGTATGTCCTTGGCGCTTTGAAACGGCAATTAAAAGTTCTCTGGTGAAACAATCATAATCTTGCACCATCAAGAACAGCTGATTCTCTGTTTATTTGGCTTTTGCTAGTCACAGGGGAGGGGCAAGGGGATTCTGCTCTCCACCCCCCCAATATACTGAAATTGGGAAGGCAACAAGATGTTGAAAGGCAGTCTAGAAATATTGCAAATGAACAAACAACCCCTGCTCTGACTTTCAAGATTCCACCAGGCATTTACACACCTCCAGACTTTGAAAATCTACAGTCTCTCTCTCTCTCTCTCTCTCTCTCTCTCTCTCTCTCTCTCTCTCTCTCTCTGTACATAAATTCTCAAGATGTTTTAATTCAGCATTTGGTAGCCATTGCTGCATCTGCACAGAATGGCTACAAACTATATATATTTCTGGGCCAGGATTATGTTCATACGAGACCTGCCGTGGCCCAGGAATTTAGCGGCAGAGTGGCAGCTTGGAGATCTGAGGCCACATGGGTAGAGCTGGGCAATATCTGGTTTTCAACACTGTGATATTATCCTCAGCCATGGCCAGGGCCTTCCCAGTGATGGCTCCGACCTGGTGGAATGTTCTGTCCCATGAGACCAGGGCCCTACAGGATTTAACCTCCTTCCGCAGGGCCTGTAAGACAGAGCTATTCCGCCTGGCTTTCAATTTGAACTTAGCCTGGTCTTTTATTCCCCTTCATTCCCTCACCCTCCCCTTTTTATGAAGATTACCCGCTCTGGGATCCCACAGCTAATTCTCCCCTGGTCTCCTCGCTGGCCCAAATAGGACTAATTTAGCCAGCTAGCCCTGGTGGTCATCTAATGTTTATTGGATGGATTTCCCTCCTAAATTGATTTTTGAATTCTGAATTTATTGTTATATTTTATACTGTATTTTATGCTGTTTTTTGTTGCATCAATTAAGTGTTTTAAATTTGTTGTTAGCTGCCCTGAGCCCAGTTTTCTGAACCAGGAAGGGCGGGGTATAAATAAAAAATTATTATTAGTTATTTATTATTATCACCAGCTAAACATCGTGATGTATATCGCTATGTCACGATGTCTGAAATCAGGATGGAGTTATGTGGAGTTATGTCTGGGGAGTCTAGAAACCACTTTACTCCCTGCTATGTTTTGCTCCAGCCTGCGAGACAGAAGCTATCCTGAGACCCACCAGCAGTTTCTTTTCTTTGGGGGGGGGGGGGCTTTCCAAGCCAGATTCAGCTGCAAGGGGGCACTGGGGACATCTGCAAACTAAGGGGAAATTTATATAATGTACAACCCTATCTTTGAAGATATGGGTTCAGTTCCAAGGGCTCCACATATACACAAATGTATGGGGGGGGGCGGGGTTCAGTTCCGAGGTCCACGCACAAAGGCAAAATTGTATAAAAGCCACTAGAAACACACACAGACATTCCTACCTTTCCAGAGCAGGTTTTGCCCTCCATATCACTTACTGGGCTCTGGGATGTTTGCAAAATAATAATAATAATAATAATAATAATAATAATAATAATAATAATAATAATTTATTTGTACCCCGCCCATCTGGCTGGGTTTCCCCAGCCACTCTCGGCAGCTTCCAACAAAGATTAAAAATACATTAAAATGTCACACATTAAAACTTCCCTGAAAAGGGCCCCAGAGCCCCTGCGCCTCTTTGCCGGAAATAGAAGGTTTTATCGGCCTCTTAAAAAGCGTTTTTCCCATGGTGCATGTCCCCCCATTCTCCAATTTTTTAGTTTTACACCACAAAGCTGCAATCATGTTAAGTACAGGCGAGCATAAGTTGCAGGCCCTCTGCATATCGTGCAATTGCATCTTACGGGGTGCGTGTGTGTTTTCAGTTCCAAGACTTCTGCAATACAGTCGTACCTTGGAAGTCGAACGGAATCCATTCCAGGAGTCCGTTCGACTTCCAAAACATTTGGAAACCAAAGCGCGGCTTCTGATTGGCTGCAGGACACTCCTGCAGCCAACCGGAAGCTGCAGAAGCCCTGCCGGACGTTCAGCTTCCAAAAAAAGTTTGCAAACCGGAATCATCACTTTGGGAGCCAAAATGCTGGGGAATTAAGCTGTTCCAAAACCAAGGTATGAAACAGTGCATACTCACACACTTGGAACCGAAACCCTGTGCAAGCATTTGATGCCATCGCTAGATTTTGAGAGGCCGCCTAAGTTCCCGCAAGATCTTGCGAGAGAATCCCAGGCCCAGAGGGAGGAGAGCGGCAGGCAGGCTTGGTCCTCTCTGGGTGCCGTCCCCACACTGAGCTTGAGGGGTTCCAGCCAGCCTTCAAGCCCGTAGATTTGAAATCTCGCAACTTAAGTGCACATCAGATGCGGCCGTACTGCAGACATTCCCCTTCCCCTAGCAGCTCTTGGCTATTTTTAACGAATTTAAAATATATTGCATGCTGCCTTGAGGCCAGGTGTAAACACTCCAAATAAATGAATGAATCCATAGTCTTGAACTAAGCGGTATGGAATAGCGGAGGAGGAAGTAAAGGATCTGTGCAGCAGCACACATGGATCTGGATGGCCAAATTCAGGATTCTGCCTTTAAGGAAACGGCTAATTCCAGACCCTCTCGATGCAGAATGCGGCTTCTTTTAAGATTCCCATCATGTTTGTCCACACAGACATATACAGCAGTACCTTGGTTCTCAAACCCCTTGGTACTTGAACAACTTGAAACCTGAACACTGCAAACCCGGAAGCATGTGTTCCGGTTTGCAAACTTTTTCCGGCAGCCGAACGTACTCCACTTTAAGTGTTACACTTCCGATTTCAGCGTTATGCTGAGGTCTGTCTGTCTTTGCTATTTATTTTGCATTTTTGTTTTTGTGGCTCCTTCTGTTTTTGTGACTGTGTGGAACGCAGTTCAGCTACTGATGATTGATAGATTGTGTGACTGCAGTACATTGTTGATTGCTTTCGTTTGATGGATCAATGGCCTCGTTAGATAGTAAAATTCATGTTAAATTTCCGTTTTCGGGGTTGCTTTGAAATGTCTTGAACGGATTAACACATTTTGCATTCCTTTCTATGGGAAAGCACACCTTGGTTTTGGAACGCTTTGGTTTTGGAGCGGACTTCCGGGACGGATTAAGTTTGAGAACCAAGGGACCACTGTACACATCAAACACACTTACACAAGCCCCAGATAGCAGCAATTTTCCCATGTTTCCCAAACCAGCTAAGCAGACGAACAGGGTTACGAAGAGACGCAGATTTGCGAAGACACACTGGACAAACAGCGAGAGAGGAAGAGGAGGAGAGAGAGACCGAGGGAGAGAGCAGGAACTGAGCATCCACATTGCCTGTTAAGCCCTTTGCAGAACCATTAAGGCTCCGTCTTGGCAAAAGACTCAAGGAAAGTAAGAACAAGTTCACCATGTCCAAGCAGGATTCCTTAAAGCCGCTGCACTTCTAATATGTCCCAGACTCCTGAGCAGAGGCGAAGCAATTTTTAAAAAAATCCTCCATTAGGGAGCGAAGACGGAAGCAAAAGAAGAATCAGTGCCCTGGACAGGACCCAGGAAGACCCAGGGATCTTCTACACAGATCTACAATGGCGACAGTGCGCAGAGGCCATTGCCAGGATCAGGGCCCCACAAATAAGCAAGCGGACTCGTCTTGTGTGCTGGTCTGCTGTTCAGCTACCAAAACAACCTCTCTTCCCACCCTGCTTTGCTCATCCAGTGTTCCCTCCATGTGTGGCAGCAGCCCACCCCTTTCTGCCGCACTCTGTGGCCACAAGCCATGGGCGCCTTGCGCGGCAACCCTTCTCTGAGATGCATGCACCTGCCGACTCAGCCCTGCGCTGGAAGAGAGCGTGTGTGTGCGCGCAAGAGAGAGAGAGAGAGCCGAAGAGACCCTGCTGCCCACGGCTTTCCCCGCAGTCCAGCCTTACTTTCCGCTCCTGCTGTCCCTCTTCCCTCTCTCCATAGGGGGCGACACTGCGCTCGGTCCATGCTTCCTCTTCCTGGGCCTTCCTGGGCCTCGTCTGGACAAGCTTCTACTTTTCTCGTCATGCTTTTCCCTTAAAAGAAACCACAGGCTGGGCTGTTAACCAAAAGCGACACAGGCATCAAAAATAAAATAAGTCGTCAAACGAAAGAGAGGAAGAAATGGGAAGGAGACCGCCAAAAGCCAGCTAGACCCATCACCAAGCATCTAAAGCTGCCCTATGCTCAGACCTGACGCCTCCAGGAAGGCCACCGCGAATCCAAAACATGGAGAGCACTCAAGGCCACATTCACGCCCTGCTCTCGACGTATTTGCAAAGCTCAGTTCAAAGCACACCGATAACAGATGCCACCAAGAGGAGAACGAGGGAAGCCAAGGAGGAGAGTCTAGGGACAGCGGCGCCAGCCAGGCAGCCGTGGAAACCCATAGGGGGGCTCCTCCGCAGCAACTTACTCTGAGTCTCTCCGCCGCTGCAGTTTCACCAGCTCACGCTGCTTCTCCTTGTACCTCCTCTGCAGCTCGGCCAGCCTCATCCTGAAGTCCAGCTCCATGGGATCCATGTTCTCGATGGCCGACTTGATGGAGTGCATCTGAGAGGAGAAGAGTTGGGGATGCGGCAGGAACGGAGGCGGAGAAGGAGAAGGAGGAGGAGAGAGGATAGTGAGGGCAATGATGAGAGGGCAGCTCAGAAGACAACACAGACTCATCTGCAACTCAAGGTAGTAGTAGTAGTAGTAGTAGTAATACATTTTTATTTGTATCCTGCCCTACCTGGCCGAAGCCAGTCTCAGAGCAGTTAACATCATAAAAACAACACAGCCTCGGCCCAGTATCCCTGAAGGAGCGTCTCCACCCCCATCGTTCTGCCCGGACACTGAGGTCCAACACCGAGGGCCTTCTGGCGGTTTCCTCCCTGCGAGAAGCCAAGTTACAGGGAACCAGGCAGAGGGCCTTCTCGGTAGTGGCGCCCACCCTGTTGAACACCCTCCTATCAGATGTCAAAGAGAACAACAACTACCAGACTTTTAGAAGACATCTGAGGGCAGCCCTGTTTAGGGAAGCTTTTAATGTTTAATAGGTTATTGTATTTTAGTGTTTTATTGGAAGTCACCCAGAGTGGCTGGGGAAACCCAGCCAGAGGGGCGGGGTATAAATAATAAATTACTACTACTACTACTACTACTACTACTACTACTACTACTACTATTACTGCCAGCACCCAATGCCTCCCCCATCGCCACCTTTAAGAGCCAAGTCAGCTGCAAAGAATTCCTCACCGGTTCGTCTTTCTTCTGCATCCAGCTGTACTTTTTGTTGGGATCCAGTTCCCGGGGCAGGCGGATGTTTTTCAAGCTGTCCATAAAGGGGTTCGAGAGGACTTCCATGAGCATCTGAGTGCTGGCAGCTAGCAGGCTCTCCAGGGTCGGGCGGGCGGCAAAGCTCTCCAGACCTGTTTGAGAGGCAGTTTGGGCTTCGGTTAGAAGGATGGAGAAGTCTCAGGTTCACAGAGAGAGGAGGGGGCAGCCCTAAGCCACACACACGTAACACACAATGGCCTGGTTCAGATGAAACAGCCAGATTGTGACTTGGCTGTGTGTCCTCTCCCTACTCTCCTGGGTTTGTGACACAGTTTGGCAACAAACCAAGAACTGGAAACCGGCTTCAAAGCACAAATGCATGGATTTTGGGGGAAAGTGGACCACAGGGAGAACTTCCTATCCCCTTCTCATAGCTCTAGAACCCAGGTTCATTCAGTAGAGCTAAATGGTGAGCTTCTTCAACTATGGCAGTGGATTCCACAGCTTCCGTATGAAGGCGTAGGGGTGGCCACTGACCTGCCAAGGTTTAGAAGAAGTTCATGGGTACCACGATGCACAAAGGCACCAATGGCTACCAGCTGCAGTTGCTACAGTCTACCTCCACTGCTGGAGACAACGTGCCTCTGAAACACCAGGGACTGGGAATTACAGGCGGGGAGAGAGAGCTGTTGAGCTCAGGGGTTGCTTGTGGGCATCTCCTAGCCCCCTGCAAGAACAGGAAGCTGGTCTAGGTGGGTCCCTGGCCATTCTGAGAAAACTATAGTTTGAGCAAGCCGTAACAGACCTAGTTCAGCAGTAAGAGGAAATCATGGCACACAGTGAACCAACAGTCAAGAGGGAGCCCAAGGAGAGCAATCATAAAACCCCCTGAAATCTTAGCTAAGGAATCCCTGACCGATGGCCTTCCAAGCTTTGCTTAAAAACCTCCAAGGAAAGACACCACCTCTCTTGGGAGTCAGTTCTACTGTCGAATGACTCTCTGTGTCAGGAAGTTATTCCTAATGTTTAGTCCTTCCTTGTAAATTGAGTACATTGGTTTCTGGAGCAGCAGAAAACTTGCTCCACACAGCATTCCTCCAGATATCTGAAGGTGGCTCTCATGTCAGCTCTCAGTCGTCCAGGCTAAACATACCAGACTCCCTCGTAAGGCTGTAGAGCACATGGGTCTTTGAGCATAGCCTCTCCAGTTCCTTGCACTGACCCAGGCCTTGTTCCTGAGCAGGACCCCCCAACGCACCTTGCCTTTGAGAGGAGCCATGGCTCAGAAGCAAAAAAATGTGCTTTGCATGATGCAGGCTCCCCCCTCCCCGTTCAACCCAGTTAAAAAGCATCTTGGGCAGCTGGGAATGAGCAAGACCCTTGCCTGTGATTCTGGAGTCAGCTGCTAAGTCAGAGGAGGCAATCCTGGCTAAATGACTCTTGCCCTCTGTGCATTTCTTTCTTTCTTTCTCTCTCTCTCTCTCCAGCGCAAGGAATGCAGCCCTCTGCCCCCAGAAAACCCACCTTCTGCCTCCTGCCTCCTCTTCTCCAGCTCCAGCTCAGCAATTTCGCTCAGCAGCGTGATCCCTTGCAGGAAAGTGTGTTCCGGTGACAGGCTAGAGGACACCTCCAGGTTCACCACCGCCTCTTGGGCGATGCCGTCGCCCACCAGCAGCGGGCACGCCTGGGGCAGCTCGGCCGCGGCCACCAGGGCGTTCATCCCGGCCAGGGGGTCTTCCGGCTTGATATCCAGGGCTGAGACGAGGCAGGAGACCGGCTCGCTCCCGCAGCAGGGCCTCTCCGGGAGCGGCTCCTCTTCCGGAACGAGGACGGGGAATTCCCTCCCCTGTGGAGAGCGGATGTGAGGCAGCTCCAGGGACAGCGACGGCTCTTCCACCTGCTCGGCCGGCTGGTGCAACAACGCACCTTCGTAGTCGACGTGGACGGGGCAAGTGTCGGCGTCCGCAGCCTCCGCTTGGCTCTCCAGATCTGCAGGGCAGGCCATCGCTTCGTACACAGGCTGGCAGTCCTGAAGAGCTTCTGCTTCTTCCTCCTCTTCCTCTTCCTCCTCTTCTTCTTCATGCCTCAAGCTGCTCAAGGCCTTGCCGTGGCACATGAGGAGCCCTCGGCCACCCACGTCCTGGAGCGGGCGAGCCACGGAGGCCGCCAGGTCCAGGGCTCCCACGTCCTGCTTGCAGATGTCCCCATCATGGTTTGTGTCCAGCTCCAGCTCCGTCTTCACTCGTTCTTCCAGAGGTTCCTCCTCCTCCTCCTCTTCTTCTTCTTCCTCCTCCTCCTCTTCGTCTGCCCGCATGGGCTTCACGATTTTGGACGGGGAGAGGTGGGTGGGCTTGACCTCCGGGGAAAGGGCCAGGCCCTCGGGGTCCCCAGCAGGCAGAGGGACATCGGGCGCCAAGCCATCTGCGTCCGAGGCGGCCGTTGGCTGGAGGAGGTATGGATAGTGTCTTCTGAAAGAAGCAGGGAGGGCCTGGAATGGGTATCCGGAAGGAATCTCTGCAGGGGGAGGGAGAGAGAAGCTGGGATCATGGCCAGAAAGCAAGGAGGAGGCCCAAGGACCCCTCGCCCTACAAACAAATATGGCTGACATATCTCAGCTAAAGCACCATTGACACATGGCCACCCAACCTTTAATTACTTTCCCCTAGCAGCAAAGAGGGTCCACGTCTCGTTTAACCGTCATGAATAGTTCCAGACACTCATGCACCTGTAATTTATTTACTTCGGTTTTATTTTACGCCTGCATTTGTTCAACAGAGATCTGTAACTGTACAGGGGCTATGCACATTGTCATCAGATCCTGTGCGAAAACTCTTGTGTTTTGCAAAATATTGTACAATCTTTTTCTGAAAATGAATAAAATTACTGCAAGAAAGGGAGGAAGGAGTCCCTTTCTTCCCAAGGGAGAAGAATTGCAATAATAATAATAATAATAATAATAATAATAATAATAATAATATTTTATTATTTATACCGCGCCCGTCTGGCTGGGTTTCCCCAGCCACTCTGGGCGGCTTCCAACACAATATTAAAATACAGTAATGCATCAAGCATTAAAAGCTTCCCTAAACAGGGAACATTGGCCTGGGTCTTGCTGTTATATACCTGCTGGGATTGACAAGGCATATGACCCTCACCTGAATCTCATTCAACTCTAAAGCAGACCTGGAAGGTTTTCCTTAATCGCGCCCAACAAGAAGCCAGGATTCAGGACATGGGCCATTTTTTTAAAAGGCTGGCAATTTTCTAACACTTCTGTTTGCAGAGACAGGCTTGAATGTGTGTGAGAAGGAAGAGTGAGCAGGGTTTGGCAGAGGACTGTAAGTCTGAGCTGTTTTAAATGTTATTCATCAATCGATTAGATGGGGGGGGGGGGCGGGGAGAAAGCAAATACTTCCTTAGGAAGCACCCACATTGTTTTTAGTTAAGGAATGCATTGAGATCGCCTTGCCCCACACCTGCCCCCTGGGCTGCTTTGATTGGCAGAATTGGTCCCACAATACCTGTTCTGCATTTGTAAGAACTCAGTTGTTTAGTGTGGCAGACCCTAGACCCTGACACTCCCTGCCGATTGACAATGTTATAGTGAATTGTTGTCCCTTATCTTCCCTTCCCCCACTGCCCTGCTCACAGTTGTGACGAATATCCCTACCTTATGAATGGTCTGTGTCACCATTAAGAAAAGGAGGTCAGAAGAGGCCAATATAGATGTAAAATGTCCCTGGATTGAGTGACTGTTCTTCTTTAAGTTCTCAAAGCTCTTAACCTAGCTCAAGGTTATACCTGAGGTATACCTGAGTATACCTGAAGGAGCGTCTCCATCCTTCAGCCCGGACTCTGAGGTCCAGCACTGAGGGCCTTCTGGTGGTTCCCTCCCTGCAAGAAGCAAGGTTACAAGAAACCAGGCAGAGGGCCTTCTTGGTGGTGGCACCCGCCCTGTGGAACGCCCTCCCATCAGATGTCAAGGAACAAATACATAACTTTTAGAAGACATCAGAAGGCAGCCCTGTTTAGGGAAGCTTTTAATGTTTGAAGTTTTGTGTGAAGTTTTGTAATGTTTGCTTTTAATGTTTGAAGCCAGATGGGCAGAGTATAAATAATATATTATTATTATTATTATTATTATTATTATTATTATTATTATTATTATTACTACTACTACTACTACTACTACAGTGGTACCTTGGTTTACGAACAGTCCTGTTAACAAACTATTCGGTTTACGAACTCCACAAAACCGAAAGTAGTGTTCCGGTTTGCAGACTTTGCCTCGGTCTATGAACGGAAACCGAATGATGGAAGGCCTCATTAGAGAAAGCACGCGTCGGTTTAAGAACGGATTTGGTTTAAGAATGAACTTTAGGAACGGATTAAGTTCGTAAACCAAGGTACCACTGTATTATGTTGTTGTTGCTGTTGTTGTTGTCCTCTGAACTAAGCCAAATGTTTCACTGATAGCTCGCCAATAGAAAACCAAGACTTTAGAGCGGTCTTGCCCCAAAATGGAAACCAGACATTCTGTTTTGGCGACCACAACCTTGGTTTGAGGAACCATTTGGCACCTATCTTATAGGTTTCTCCTGCTGGATCTCCCCTCGTTTCTGCTTCGCCCTCGGGGTCCTGCGTCGCAGGAGAACCCCAGCCATGCATTTTTCGCATGCCGATGACTTCTGAGCGGTGGAGGGGGAGTCTTTTGTGGGGGGTGGAGAGCAGGAGAAAGCTAAGGAAGGTAACAGCGAAGACAAGGACGCGAGGATCAAAGTGCAAGGGGGATCCCTGCCCAGGTTTGGGCTCCCTTACCTGGGAACAAAGCCTGGTAGGGGCTGGAGGCTCCCTTCTCCATCTCCTTCTTCTCTGCGCCGTCAGGCTCCTCCTCTTCCTTGGGGGGGATGGCGGGGGCCGGGGGCGGAGAAGCGGGGGGCGGGCTGGAAGGGTGGGAGATGGGGGTGGCAGGGTAGGAGTAGGCTGGCTGCAGCGGGGGCTCCTCCATCTTCTGGATCACCTCCGCCTTGAGGACGGACACAGGGGATGCCCGGGGGGACAGGGCAGGGGGACTCCCAGCCTTGCTGTAGGAGGCAGAGGTGCTGGGCGACAGGACGGGGGGCTTCCGGCGCAGGAGGCCCGAGGCGGAGGTGGCGAGGCCGGGCTTGGCACTGTCCAGATTCCGCTTGGACATTTTCTCCTCCATCTCTGCCCGCTGCTCACTCGCTTTTAACCTCTCCTGCACGGGGGGAGGGAGAGAAGGGTGCAAAAGAATGATTAAAGGTAAAGGGACCCCTGACCATTAGGTCCAGTTGTGGCTGACTCTGGGGTTGCGGCGCTCATCTCGCTTTATTGGCCGAGGGAGCCGGCATACAACTTCCGGGTCATGTGGCCAGCATGACTAAGCCGCTTCTGGCGAACCAGAGCAGCGCACGGAAACGCCGTTTACCTTCCCGCTGGAGTGGTACCTATTTATCTACTTGCACTTTGACGTGCTTTCGAACTGCTAGGTGGGCAGGAGCAGGGACTGAGCAACGGGAGCTCACCCCGTCACAGGGATTCGAACTACCGACCTTCTGATCAGCAAGTCCCAGGCTCTGTCGTTTAACCCACAGCGCCCCCCGCGTCCCTATTTGTATATATAGCTGACAATAAATATACTGCCCTGAAGAACCTGGAACTCTGCTAAAGCGCCGCGAAGAAGTCATGACATGAAGCTGGCAGCCCAACCTTCAAGCAACAACCTGCCCAACCAGGGGCCTGTTTTGGATTGCCTCGCTGGTGGTCAAAAGCAGTCGGGGACAGTGGGAGTTGATTCCAACATTGAGGGGGCACCTTGTTGGGCAAAGCCAGCTCCTTCCACTTTGGAAAGGAGAAAACTCTGGTGCAGTTTGGGCCTTTGGCGTCGCCAGAGCAAGTTACGAGTTTTGCGCTGGGGGACTTACCACCAGCTGGGCGCTCCGGTGGAGCTCCATGGCGTGGGCGGCTTGCTGCTGCAAGATGTACAGCTCGTGCTGGCGGATCAGCTGCTGGTGAGAGAGGAGCTGGAGCTGCTGCGCGTGCTGCAAGGAGCTCCTCACCGGGGGGTACATGGCAGGCCAGAGAGGCGGCGCACGGTCCATCAGCTCCGCCGCTGTGGAGGGAGACAAGGCGGACAGGAAGTCACAACAACACCGCTACTCAAAAAACTCAAAACATGTTCATAGAAGCATAGAGCTGGGAGGGTCATCCATTCCAAACCCCTGCAATGAGACCTGCGGGTTTAGGGCACAATACAAATTCAATAAATGATGATGATGATGATGCGGGAATTGTTCATCATCATCATCAATCTTTATTACGGTCCAGAGACAAAACAAATCATTACAAAGCAATATGCAATTCATACAGCCTACCTCCAAGTTAAACAAGCATTTTGTTCAGAATATAAGGATTATTTGTTCTTGCAACCACCGATAAAAACTTTGCCACTGCTAATGTTCTAGCATTTGTCCGGTCTTCCAATAGGAACCTGACATAGTGAGCCTCTGATTTTCCCAGGAAAGGTACCAGCAAGGGTAGTATCAGTTCCGCCCTGGCTTGCTCATATTTTGCGCAATGCAACAAAATATGTTTTATAGAATCGATGTCTTGAGCACACGAGCAAAGTCAGTCCTGGTAGGGAACTCCTCTCAACCTGCCATCCAACACTGCAGAAGGAAAGACGTTTAGTCTGGCTTTGATGAAAAGCCTTCGATAGTTTGGTAGAGTCAGGTTTTTAATGTAAGATGTTAACTTAAAGACATACCCATATTGTACCCCTACTGCCAGCGGACTACAGACTGCGTGTGAGTCACTGTGTGCATTATCCCATAATCTTTACTTTAATTGTTTGCCGAATCTTGGGCTCGAACCCACAGCCCAGAGATGAAGAGTCTTGTGCTCTGCCGACTGAGCATTCTCTCCCTCGGGACCCAAAGGACCACAAACAATTCCCACCCCCCTGCATCTGACCACACTTTTTTAAAAAAACATATCTTTATCCAAATCTCTATCTCCTCCACCCCAGTGGGCCAACTCTGACAGGAGTCACTGGCCTGTCAATCAACTGATGTCACAGTGTCTGATAGGTGCATGATCTGACCTGCCTGTCAAAGCCGACCCACAAGAGGTGGCAAGAGGGCTCAACCCTGCACTTCTTGCCTGCGGATCTCGTCATGAATACGGGGACGCCGCAGGGGTGCGTGTTGAGCCCGCTTTTATATACGCTCTATACAGCTGACTGTGCCCCCAAATACCCCAGTAATAAGATCATTAAGTTCGCAGATGATACAATGGTGGTTGGTTTGATCACGGTTGGAGAGGGGGAGGTGGCCTATAGGAAGGAAGTTGAGCAGTTGGGGGAGTGGTGCGGGAAAAACAACTTACTCCTTAACTTAAAGAAAACAAAAGAGATTATTCTGGACTTTAGGAAATGTAAATTGAATATTCAGCCACTGATAATTGAGGGGAAGTGCGTGGAACAGGTCTCGGTGTTTTGATTTCTGGGAATGGAGTTGAGAGATGACCCAACCTGGGGGGAAAACAGCAAAGACCTGATAAAGAGAGCACAGCAGCGGTTATATTTTCTGAGAATCCTCCAGAAAAATAATCTCTCCAAGGACCTGTTGATGGCATTTTACCATTGTACTGTGGAGAGTATATTAACATGGTCTGTGTGTGTGGTTTGGGAGCTGCACGGTCAGGGAAGAAACAATGTTGTCCAGGGTTGTAAAGACTGCGGAGAGAATAATTGGGTGCACTTTTCCCACCTTGGATCAAATCTACACTTCCAGGTGCCCTAAGAAAGCTGCAGAGATAGTGCAGGATAGTGCGCACCCCGGAAATGATCTCTTTCAGCTTCTGCCTCCTGGAAGAAGGTACAGGGTTATAAAGACTAGGACTAGCCGCCTGAGAAACAGTTTCTATCCAAATGTGATTTTGGTTTTAAACGCAGTGTATGGTAGTCTCTATGGGAGTATATTGTATTTAATTATGGGGTATCAGAGTTTTTAGGGGGTCAATCAGGCTGGGATAGCAAGCTTGTTGGTTTTTGAATGTCTGGTGTCGATTTTTTCAATTTCGTTGTTCTGTATGGGACAATGACAATAAAGATTATTGTATCGTATCTGATAAAGAGAGGGCTCAATCCTTCTGCCTGCAGGGACCTGCTTGGGCACGGTGTTCCCCGCAGGATTGAACTCTGCCCATCAGTGATGGACAGCTGAGTGAGGTTAGGGGAAAACATGGCCTTAGGGCCAAGCTGGAAGAAAGGGAAAGAGCCATGGCTTGGGCCCTGGGCTCTTGAGGGTGAAGAAGGGAGTTCTAGCATCCCAAAAGCTCCTCCGTCGCAGAAAAGAGCCTTTCAAGCCATCCCTCCTCGCTTAGGTACTCACCAAAGTGTGGCAGGTGCTCGCTGGGGATCACGACAAGCTGGCCAGACTGAGGGTCCCTGGCAAACTGGTAGGCAGAAGGGAGCGCTGCCCCCATGCCAGCGGGGAAGCCGGGAGTCATGCCTTGGTGCAACGAAGGGTGGCCGAGACCTAAGAGAAAAAGGACTAGAGATTACTATACGTGGGGCTGCCTTGGAAGACGGTTTGGAAACTTCAGCCAGTGCAGAATTCGGCGGCCGGGTTGCTCACTGGGGCAAGACGGCTTCAGCATATTACACTGATCCCAGCCTGACTGCCCTGGCTGCCAATCAATTTCTGGGCCCAATTCAAAGTGCTGGTTCTGACCTATAAAGCCTTAAATGGGCTCCGGACCACAATTCTCTCAAGGACCACCTCTCCCCATTTGAAGCACCCCAGACCCTATGATCACCACCCAAGACCTTTCTTTGTGTGCCTCCTCCGCAGGAGGTCCGGAGAGTGGCAACACGAGAACAGGGCCTTTTCTGTGGTGGCTCCCCATCTGTGGAAAGCTCTTCTTCTCGAGGCTCTCTTGGCGCCTTCACTACATATCTTCAGACGCGAGGAGAAAACCTCCTTCCTCTCCCAGGCCTTTGGGAAGTTTTTAATATGTGACATTTTAGTGTATCTTTCATCTTTGTTGGAAGCCGCCCAGAGTGGCTGGGGAAACCCAGCCAGATGGGCGGGGTATAAATAATAAATTATTATTATTATTATTATTATTATTATTATTATTATTATTATCTAATTAAACCACCTATGGCCTTTCAAACCGGGGAGTATTGTTTAAGTCTCTTACTATGCTATGCATTTTTGTGTTTATACCGTATTGGCCTGAATATAAGCTGCATTATTTTCAAAATTCCGACCGTGAAAAGTTAAAGTGGGGCTGAAAGTTGTGACCTTACAAAAACGGGCTTTTACGATATCACAGCTGAAACAGACATACGGTAAAACAGAACGGGGGTGAGTACCTGCAGAATTTTAAGGGAGCAGCTTATATCCGGGTATTGTCTTTTTTTCCTTGAATTTTAACGGCGCGGCTTATATTCAGGTGCGGCTTATATTCGGGCCAATACGGTATATTGCAAACCGCCCTATGATCTTCCAATGAAATGTGGCATATAAGTGAATGAATGTATGAATGTATGAATGAATGAATGAATGAATGACCTGGCTCCCTCTCTTTGGAAACAGCTGTCCAGGAAATGGTGCCGCTGGAACGAAACTGCTCCAGGTGAGGCCTTCACAGATTATTTGCCCAGACAGATGCTGCCGCTCCCCACAAGAGCGGAGACCTTCTGCCAGCCCACCCACCTGCCCCTCAAGTTCAGTAGGTGGCGGTCCAATCCTGCAATCCCACCAGCAAGCGGAACCCCTGCCCCGCAGACTCACCGTAGGGATGTCCCGCCAACCACATTGAAGAGCTGCTGGTCCTGGGCAGCCACGGATGAGTCGCTAGGTGGGACGTGGGGTCAGCGGACCACCGCCCTGAGCCAGTCAAGGGAGGGCCCCCAGTCACCATGAGGTTGGAGTTCAAACCGTTCGCAGTGCAACCGGCAGGATGTATCCGCGCGAAGTCGGCCAGCTCTTTGCTTTCTCTAAGGGGGGGAAAGACGAGGGAAAGGATTAGGAGCAAGGGCAGCCTTTGGCAACCTGGTGCCCACCAAGTGTTTAGATTAGAACTCCCGTCAGCTGCAAGGGCTCCATAGCTATTCTAGGCTGCATCAACAGAAGTATATGGTCCTGATCAAGGGAAATCATAGTACTGCACTATTCTGTCTTCCTCAGACCACACCTGGAGGCCTGTGCCCAATTCTGGGCACTATGTACATCATCCCCTGGGCACACACTCGCCCAAGAATTTACTTTCAGTTCCACAGTCCCGACACACCCATAAATA
>NC_135668.1:54231691-54432921 GCF_964188315.1 Podarcis muralis
GGGAGCGGCCTCCAGAACCACATAACACTGGTCCTGAAAGACCTACGTTGGCTCCCAGTACGTTTCCGAGAACAATTCAAAGTGTTGGTGCTGACCTTGAAAGCCCTAAACAGCCGCAGTCCAGTATACCTGAAGGAGCGTCTCCACCCCCATCGTTCAGCCCAGACACTGAGGTCCAGCTCCGATGGCCTTCTGGTGGTTCCCTCCCTGCGAGAAGTGAGATTACAGAGAACCAGGCAGAGGGCCTTCTCAGCGGTGGCTCCTGCCCTGTGGAACGCCCTCCCATCAGATGTAAAGGAAATAAAAAACTATCTGACTTTTAGAAGACATCTGAAAGCAGCCCTGTTTAGGGAAGTTTTGAATGTTTGATGTTCTATTGTGCTTTTACTGTAATTCTTTTGGGAGCCACCCAAAGTGGCTGGAGAAACCCAGCCAGATGGGTGAGGTATATATAATAAATTATTATTATTACTCCTGCGGGAGGGAGTTCTGCAGTTTCACTCTGCTTTTTGTGAAGAAGTCCATTATTTTTATCTGCCCTGAATCCTCCAACATTCAGCTTCGTTGGGTGATTAGCTGCTTCAGAAGGCTGCGGGGCGGGTGGGTGTTTGCTTCGGGGAGCAAATGGGGAACGATTCCAGTAGATCCGTGCAGTACAGCAATACAGAAGCTGCGACGCCCCTGCAGGTCTGTTGGACTACAACTCCCATCAGCCCCTGCCAGCGCAGCCAATGGCTTAGAATGGCGGGGGGCTGCCCCCTCCACCTCCTCCTGGACCACTGGTGTAGGGGAGGGGCTTGTGCTGTTTGGCTTCTCCCTAATCAGCTTGCTGGGAGTTAATTAACTTAATGACTAGGAAGCCATCAGTGCCAGCCTATGATGGCAGTGGGCCTCTCCTCACATGGGAGGGGGTTGTTCTCCAGCTGAGCCGTGTGTGAGGCTGATAGGAGAATAATGGACCATAGGACTGTAGAGTTGGAGGGGATACCAAGAGTCATCTAGTCCAACCCCCTCCAATTCAGGAGCCACAACTGAAGCATCCCCGATGGGAAGAAGATTTGGGGTGGGAATGTCAAATATGTGGCCGCTGTCTCATGGACCCCAATAGGCATGAATGAGAGACTTTTCTGTCCCTTGTGAACCAGGCTGCGTATGTGGGTGTGAGAATCTGACTTGGGCTGTGATGGGTGCAGTTGGTTGGATTTCCCTGACACCCTCCCCATGCCATCATGTCCCCCACCTCCTTTATTAAAATAAACCCTCTATGCCATGGGTAGGCAACCTAAGGCCTGGGGGCCAAATCCGGCCCAATCACCTTCTCATTCTGCCGCATGGACGATCCGGGAATCAGCGTGTTTTTACATGAGTAGAATGTGTACTTTTATTTAAAATGCATCTCTGGGTTATTTGTGGGGCGTTCATTTCCGCCCCCCCCCAAAAAAAATATAGTCCGGCCCCCCACAAGATCTGAGGGACAGTGGACTGGCCCCCTGCTGAAAAAGTTTGCTGACCCCTGCTGTACGCAAGAGGAGGTCTGGCTGTTTGTCCTCAGCTGCCAGGGCAGATAAGCCCTTGTCCCTCTCCCTGTTGCAATGCTGTAAATACCTGAGGCCCATAAAGTGTGGCCTTTCCTCCCCCACCCCACCCCAAAACTTGCTTCTAAACTTGGGTGAACCTTTGCTCTCTGGAGCAAGCATCCTGACCAGGAGTTGCCTTCTTTAAGCCATTTGCCTGGCAATGCTGCACCTCAGTTTGAAAGCCCTGTGATGAGAAGGAGGAGGGTCGCCTGTCCTGACCGATGCCTTCACACACACACCCTCTCTTCCCCCCTTTTCCTGTTGTGATTTGAGGATTGATTCCTTTGTCCTCCGTCCTCCCCTTTCCTCCCAAAGGTAGGCAGAAGAAACAGCAAGAGAAAAGCAATAACCCACAGCTCCGCCATGGCCAGTAAATAGCAGTTAGCAATTCCTTGCAACGCAATCTCTGCGCTCGCTCTCTCTCTCTCTCTCTCTCTCTCTCTCTCTCTCTCTCTCTCTCTCAGAAACCAGAGCGTTTGTTTCCCTCCAGCTCATCTTACCCAGCACTGAATCAACAGTGGCGGCTTGTGCTCTGAGCTTGCAGCTGGGACCCATTTGTTCTTCTGACTGGGTTTCCCTCCTCCCCTCCCACAAGCAGGGGGGGGGGAAATAATTTTGTTGCGCACTTTGATTGAAGGCAAACCTGAAAACTCTCTTGCCCAAAACTTCCATGCTCACCTCTCTTGTCGCTAGTAGGGTTGTGCATTGTGGTTCACTCTAATCCAGCTGTTCCTGAACTTGGGGGGGGGAGCATTGCCCCCCTTGGATCCATGAATTTATCCCCAGTGCCCCCAGCTCTGTAAAAAAAGCATTATTCAGTATCATGGTTTGCAGGAAGGTTTGCACAATAAAATTCAAGGCAGTGACAGTTAATTGCACACTTGTTCAAAATCTAACTGAAAGTACTGTATTTAGTTTAATGAAATTGAAGGAACTTGATCCGTGACGCCCGCTATTGCCAATATTTGTTTTAAAAAATATTTGTATACCGCTGTATTGAAACAGGAAAAAAGTTTGAAAAATCGCTATCTTGTGACAACTCAGCGTTGTAAATATGAACAAACGAGATCCCAAAGAAAATGGCCTTGAAAGCGAGAAGAACAGTAATTTTTTTAAATATGAGGCTAGAGGTGTTTCGCTCTAGGTTTCAGTTTGGTCAATTTTAAATAAGCGATCAATGCATCATCTCGCACATTGCCTCTTAGCACCCCCTGTGTAATCCCCCTGGGGTGTGACCCTGCCCACTTTGAGACCCCCTGCTTTAATCCATGAAAAGCCTTTTGTGCCTCTGGGAAGCAGTGCCCAATTCATTGGTGATGGAATGACTAATATTCAAATGGTTACACTCTGCATACTGGAAAATCGGGATTTCGTTCTGCATGCATAGGAGGTGAATGTTCTTCCATTCTGTGCCTGCTGCTGGTCCCTCTTCTCAATGTGAGATGAACTCTGTGATCAGTGGTGACAACAGGACCTCTTTTCGCCAAAAGGCCAGAGTGGGTGTGCCCATGCCAAAACCGAATTATGCACGGCCACCTCATTCCAGCTCTCTGGCTAGTGTAGACGTATCATACCCATTTGGGTTGCACAACGTGCCCCTTATTGTAGTGGTTGTGGTTCCTTGGACTGGGAGCTGGGAGATAAGCATGCCTTGGGATTCTTTGTGGCAGGAAAGTACCCCAGGTGAGAGGGAATTCCGTTCAGGTGATGCCTCAGCTGGTGAAAAAAGGATGGATCTTTGCATCCTCTTGAGGTAGATCAGATGTCCTGGCAGGTGATGGAAAGTTCGCAGAAGAAACGTGTGCAGAGGGGCAGTCTTGCGATCCCTGCATTTTGCTATTGCAGATATGTAGTTTTCAGAATGCAATTGCGTTTCGAAGCTGGAAGTTTTCAATAGCCGTAAAGCAAGGGCTGCAGTTCAGCAGTGCACTGGCCTCTTCTTTTTTTCCCTTTTTTCCCATTTTTGTACTAAAACAACGGTGTTCTCTTTGTCTTTCACACAGTTGGGACAAAGGGGTTTGGGAGAGCCTTAAGCCTCTGATTGGCTGCTGCTGGGAATGAGATGATGGGCTCCTGATCTTAACCCAGAAAGGCTGGTCTGTTGCCATATTGTTGGGCTTTCTTTAGTCTGCATCTCTGTGTGTGTGCCTGCCTGGGGAAGGGGATGCACATTGGAACATGAACTTGGGAATGATCAAGGACCCTCTGCTTTCCTTACAGATTTTCCATTCATGTGCAGTTGGATGGTTGCGAGCACAGGCAGGGCTTCACTTTCCTTGCCACCCCCCACCCTGCAAATTAATTCCATGTCATGTCATGTATGGACCCTTTATTCAATTGTTGGTGGTGCACCGTAATAGGAATGACATGGATTTGCGGTGGGATCCTGCTTTCAGCTGCGTTGGATTACCCTGAGGTTCTTCATCGCCTTTCCAAAATATCAAGCATTACAAAAAGAACTTCGGAAGTGTGTGTGTGTGTGTGTGTGTGTGTGTGTGTATACCATGCCTTTTCAAGAGATCAAAGCTCTAATATGATCCAGGATTGTGGAGGCAGCGGTGGACCATTTGGAGGGACTGGCCAGGAAGAACACAAGACACACACACACACATGGGCGCCAGGATTGTGTCTCCGATGCGCACACCCAAACATTGCCCGAGCATGCATGCAATTTCTTCACCCTCGGTTCCCCAGCGCAGTTCCAAAGGACGCTGTTGGTGGGTGGCCTTTGTCTGGAGCAGAAAAGGGGATGAGATACTTGCCCATCATCTCTCCTAATTAGTAGCGGAGCCTGGCAGATGGCGAAGGTCCTTGGAGCATCTGCCCCTCATTACGGCCAGGCCCCCTCCCCTTTAATGGGACGCCACTTAGGATAGAAGAAGGATGGACTTTGGGGAGAAAACAGAAACAGGTTCTGGGGGGGCGGCGGCTCTGGGGTGGGCTGCTCCTCCCCACAGGAAGTGGGGAGGCTGTTCAGCATGCTGGGATGAGCTTGTGGCAGCAGCTGGCTGCCATTCAAGGCTGGTGGCTCTGGGAACGGTGCTGGTGTCAATGGCTGTGCGAAGCAAGGGCTGACTCAGCAGGAGGGCGTGTGGGGTGGGGGCCCTCTAAAGTTGCTCTCTTTGTGGCCCAGAACCGCCTCCTAGCTTTCAGCAGCAAGGGAAGGCGAAGTGGGTTCTGCAACAGGGTTGCAGGATGGAGAGCTTCCATTCAGAATTATCCCTGAGAACAGTCTGGAGGAGATGTTTGTGGCCATTGAGGACGCTCTGTTCTCTATGGGCTGTTTGGGGAGTTCTTCTTCTCCCTGGGATTTTTAAAGAAAGAAATAGCACAGGTACTTCTGAAAACTTTGAAGCTCCTCCTGAGCAGCGTCAGAAACTCAGATATATAAGATAATCACCAAATGGCACCTTCAACCCAGGTTGTGATCATCTAGGCACCCTACTGGCACAACACATCAAATAAAATAATCCAGACCAAAACAGATTCAAGCTTCAAGGGAAATCTCTCAGATCCTTTAAGTGACATTGTGCTTTCCATATATTTATTTCGTAAAACATATACAGTGGTACCTCTGGTTACTTACTTAATTCGTTCTGGAGGTCCGTTGTTAACCTGAAACTGTTCTTAACCTGAAGCACCACTTTAGCTAATGGGGCCTCCTGCTGCTGCTGCGCTGCCGGAGCACGATTTCTGTTCTCATCCTGAAGCAAAGTTCTTAACCCAAGGTAATATTTCTGGGTTAGCGGAGTCTGTAACCTGAAGTGTCTGTAACCCGAGGTTCCACTGTACACCACTCGATTGTAAACAAACAACAACAACCCCAGCAATCTCAGAGTGATTTGCAAAGAGAATTAAACAATAAAATTATCAGTAAATATAGTTCAGAGCAACTATTTAAAACATTTTTTAAAAAAGAAGCGGCAAGAGACTAGAAACAGATTCAAACTTGCGCCACGATTCCAGATCTCTGGGTTTGTGGGCGCTGCTTGCAGTTTCTGGTTGAGAGGAAAGTGTTAACTGGAAGTTTGGCTCTCCTTCCTGGCTGGCTGTTGGGGGTCGCTCCAGCAAGGCACCTTCTCCTGTGTGAGCCCCTGAGGCGGAAAGCCTTGGCTGCCGTTCCTGTCTGAGTCCGTTTGCCAGATGTTCACCTTCCTCTGCCCCCGCCCTTCCCTCCCCAGCACTTCCTGTGTGGAGCAGGGCTCTCCCCAAAGCGGCTCCTTTCCTCTCCCCCCTTCCCATCCAGCCTTCCTCTGCTCCTCGGGTCCCCATGACGCAGAGGGTGTTGCACGCTTCTCCCTCTTTCCGCACCAGCCGGTTTCCACCCGGCGCAGCTGAGCGTGACTCTGCAACCGCCCAGCCCTTTCCCCTTTAGCTACAGGGGAGCCCATCCAGGAATACACCTCGGCCCCTTTGCAAAATGTGGGAGGTGAGTCTTAGAATCAGAATTGCAGAGTTAGAAGGGACCTCCAAGAATCTCAGCTCAAGCATCCATGACAGATGGTCATCTAACCTCTGCTTAAAAACCTCCAAGGAAGGGGAGCCCACAGCCTCCCAAAGGGAGTCTGCTCTATTGTCAGAAAGTTCTTTGTGATATTGAGCCAAAATCTCCTATTTTGTCACTGGAAGCTATTGGTTCGAGTCCTACCCTCCAGAGCAGGAGAAAACAAGTTGATTCCATCTGTGACAGCCCTTAAGATCTTTGAAGATGGCTCTCTTATCCTCCATCTTCTTTTCTCCAGGCTACACAAACACAACATATCCAGCTCCTCCAACCATTCCTCACCAGGCACGGTTTCCAGACCTGTAATCATCTTGTTCATCCTCCTCTGCAAACCTTCCAGCTCATCAACGTCCTTCTTAAATTGTGGTGTCCAGAAGTGGACACAGTATCCCAGGTGTAGTTTGACCAGGGCAGATTCGAGTGGTGCCCTGACTTCCCTTGGTCTGGACACTAGACTTCTCTTGATGCAGCCTAGAATAGCATTAGCCTTTTTTGCTGCTGCATCACACTGCGGACTCATGTTCAGTTTGTGGTCCACCCAGACCCCCGGATCCTTTTCACTAGTAAGCCAGGTGTCCCCCATCTTGTATTTGTGCAGCTGCTTCTTCCTGCCTTACATTTCTCTGGAGTCTGTCAGGTTCCCCAAGACCTCGATTCTATGCTGAGCAGATGGAAGGCTACAAGAACAGCCCTGCAGCAGGATCAGACCACTAACGCAGCATCCTGTACCCACCCCTGCCATGGCCAGCTGGGTGCCCCAAGGCAAGGCAGCAAGAACTCTTGCTAGAATCCTGCCTCTGGGTTTCCCATAATAGGCACCTGGCTAGATGGGTCTTTGGCCTGATCCTGTAGCCAGGTTCCTATGTTCCCTGAAGGGGGTGGCATTCAGGAGCATGCTAGCTCTGAACAGAGGAGGTTCCTTTTAGCCTAGGGTGACATTGGCACCCAACCTTCTCTTCCATGACTTAGCCCCGCATTGGAAGCCGCTCATCTCATGTGCTAGTGAGTTTGCTTAATTTTGGGGGGCATGGCAGGACTGTGGCTTGGACAAGGAAGGCGGGAACAGAGGCCTCCAGAGGCTGTTGGACTCGAGAGCCCATCATCCCTAGCTTGTGTGGTCAAGGGTGATGGGCGTTGTAGTTCAGTTTGCTAGAAACCGCAGGAAGGGAGAGTACTGTTGTGTCTGAATCCCACTTGCTACTTTGCCATTGTTCAGCCACTTAGAGACCAAGATGCTGGACTAGGTGGGCTATGAGCTATGGCCCTTATCCTGCAGGTTCTTATGATGTTGTGGATATCTAGAGGGCACATGTTCCTCATGCTTGACCTATGAAGGGTGGCTGTGAGATGCGTGTCTTAAAAAGCTTTGCCTTTTAAAAGCGTGGGATGGGGAAAGTGCTGTGTGTGTATGTGTGTGTGTTGAAAATCACAATGTGCCCAACTTGGACTAGAACCCCATTTCCTGCCACTTCTGTTCTCCCAGCTCCTGGGGAGCAGCAGGTGGCAAGCAAGCCACAAGCTGTTGTCCGGTTAATTTCGGCTGAGCTGCAAATCTGGGAATGAGCCTCGTGAATTATCATATTATGCACCTGATCGCACAGCTGGCTCATGCTGGCATTGGTGGAGATGCCAGCCCTGCAGGGGCCGCCGACACTCTTGACGAGGGTGAACTTAGCTGGAATGCGAGGCCTTGGGAAAAGGGGGAAGCAGCCGGCTTCGCTTGAGGACCTGGGGGCTGGCAGGCCCAGGAGAATCGCTCAGAATTTTCTCAGAATTGCAGTTGCTTCTAAATAGTTACCAGCAAAGTAGTCTGTCTTGGGAGCCTTTGGTGAAACAAAAGATTTCTGAAAGTGCAAGTTTTCAATGCCACTGGATCACTTCTTTGTCAGCTGGATCACTTCTTTTGTGATCCGAGGCTTCCTCAACCTCGGCCCTCCAGATGTTTTGAGACTACAATTCCCAGCATCCCTGACCACTGGTCCTGCTAGCTAGGGATCATGGGAGTTGTAGGCCAAAAACATCTGGAGGGCCGAGGTTGAGGATGCCTGGTCTAGGTTGTTGACACTCTCAATAACTCTTAATAGGTTCACGAGGAAGGACTTCTTGTGTGAAGATGTGCTTTCCCAGGTGTGGCTCACCCAGTGCACTCCAGGTGTGATGATCTCTGCATTTTCCCCAAATCCCGGAAACTTGACTTACATGATTTGTGCTTGTGATGGGAGTGGGCGCCCCTGTCTCCAGGGAAGGCCAGAAAGCCCTCTCCCAATGTTGTTCTAGACTTGGTACCATAGGCAGAGTTTTACAAACTTAGATATATAAGCTAGGCATCAAATGGCTTCTTAAACCAAGGTTACAGTTGCCAAAACAGAATGTCTAGTTGCCATTTTGGTGCCAGACGGTATATTTTCCCAAACAACATTTTGGCTCCTGAAATTCGTTCTGATTGGGCAGATAAAATTTCAGAGTTCTGCAGGATGTGTTGTTAGTGTGGGGAAACAGGCAAGATATAGATGGTGGAGATGTCAGGCATCATCCTGGCACCCGAGCATCCTCACTTGGTTGCAAGTGGCTGATAGACCAGATTTCGAACGCTGCACAGGTAGGACCAGAAGCATAGAGTCCAGGAGAACTGGTCCAGGAGGACACCATTGTCAGTGGTATTAAAAGCTACAGAGAAACAGGAACCAGGTTGCACTCCGGCTGCCCTGCTCTCTGCAGAGGTCGTCTGTTAGGGGTGGCCAATAGCAACTCAGTCGCACAGCCAGGCCTGAACCCAGATTAGGACGGATCTAAATAATCTGTGCCATAATAATAATAATCTTTCCCCATTTGCACCTGCAAGACGGTTGCTCCAGTCCAAGGGCTCCAGGGATTGTTTCTTTCGGAGTAGCCAGACAGAGGGGGTCTCTTCTCGCTGTATATAAAATTGTGTGAGGTTTAAGTTCCTGCTTAATCGACTTTTGGGAACTTTGAGCCGGTTTGACTCTGGAGAGGCGGCTGAGCTTGTTTTGCTGAGTCCTGCTTTGAGGAGTAACCAGCAGGGCTTCCTCAGCTGGGCTTGTAATTGTCCTGTTCCCCCATGGCATGCAAATGCACGATTGTGTCCTCATGCTCCCTCCAGGATATGATTATATGGCCCCACGGAGCCATTCCTGGCTGCCAGAGACTTGCCACGACTTGCCCCTGAGAGTTGTACTCAGGAGGAAATCTGGGGCGCCGATTCGGACCTAGAGCAAAGCAGAGAGCTCTGAGCCCGGAGGGCTTGTTGCTCTTGCAAGTTGCATTCCTGAGAGACTCGTTCCATTCCTGCACAGTTCTGATCCCGCCCCTGCAGGGTTTGTTTTCTAGCCCACACTGGGGGAATCATAGAACGGTGGCCAGGCCAGGCCAGGCCAGCTCCCCTGCAATGCATGAATTACAACCAAAGTATGCACGAGCTCTTTCCGGGTCTGCTTAAAAACCCTCTGCATGTTTGTGGCATTGCATGTCAGGAAGATCTTTGAGATTCCTGTTGGTGCTGACCTTGAAAGCCCTAAACAGCCTCAGTCCAGTATATCTGAAGGAGCGTCTCCACCTCCATCGTTCTGCCCGGACACTGAGGTCCAGCGCCGAGGGCCTTCTCGGTGGTGGCACCCACCATGTGGAACGCCCTCCCACCAGATGTCAAAGAGAGCAACAACTACCAGACTTTTAGATGACATCTGAAGGCAGCCCTGTTTAGGGAAGCTTTTAATGTTTGATGCATTACTGTATTTTAATATTGTGTTGGAAGGCGCCCAGAGTGGCTGGGGAAACCCAGCCAGATGCGTGGGGTATAAACAATAAATTATTATTATTATTATTATTATTATGCTTGCTTCTCCACGCCAGACCGATCTAAAATCTAAACATCTTTTTCAGTTCATTATAGATATTTTCCTAGAATCCCACTATCTCTTTGCACTCCCACCACATATGTAGAAAGATTCCTGCCCCGTTGTTGCATCTCCAACATACATCACTACAGTTTTTGTTACAGAATTGTACAGAATTGTAGTGTTGGAAGGGAACCCTTAGGGCCATCTAGTCCACCCCCTGCAATGTGTGCCATTTGCACAGGAGGGCGATCCAGCTGCTGTGGTCTCATCCGGCAGGGATGCTCTTAACAGATATTTTGGGCAGAGCAGCTGGATCCTCAGCCCTTCCCTCCGGGATCTGGCCCAATATGGTTTCTGGTTTGGAATTCCTGTGTCGCTGTGAATACGGCAGACAAACATCCTGCGCTACGAGGGAAAACCAGAGGACCCTGTGGCCGTTCGATGCCCCTGCCTGCCCCTTCTCTGCAAGTCTCCCTTCCCACAGCTTCCTTCAGCCCTTTCAGGAACTGGTAAAGACAAGTTAAGTGTCTTATCTCTCCCTTTTTTTAATTGCCGCTCTTGCGTGGATACCAGACGGGAAATCACCCGACTTCTCTGGAGGCTCCACCTGACCTTGGCAAGACGGGTAATTAAAAGTCTGACTCTGCCGTTATCGGCAGATGCGCTCCAACTTGGAGAGGCATCACAGGGAAATAAAAGCAATCCTCTTCTGGCTTTGGAGGAGGTCTGTAGGGGAAGAGGGCTGCAGGCTGAGTCCCCAGAAACTGCAGGCAAGGGGGAGGGGTGTCCCCTGCCCCCTGAAACGGTGGAGAGAGCCGCTGCCAGTCTCTAGACAATACTATTTATCAATTATTATTTTTATTTATTTGTTGCATTATTCTATCCCACCTTTCCTTCTAAGGAGCTTAAGGTGGAGTACCTGCTTCTCCCCCTCCTCATTTTCCCCCCACAACAGCCCTGCGAGGTAGGTTAGGCTGAGAGACAGCAACCCAGCCCCCAAGGTCACACCCGGTGAGCTTCGAGACTGAGCAAGGATTCGAACCCTGGTCTCTCGCAGGTCCCAGTCCAACACTCTAACCACTACACCAGACTGCTATATAGGGCAAAGGTCTGACACCTCCCTGTGCACATTTTTAAAAAAACCTTTACATTTCCTCGGAGGAACCACTGACACCCCCAAGAAAACTCCACACATTTATACTAACTAGTGAATCACTTAAGAGGTACGTGTTTTGCAGATGTGCACTGTTGTGGCGTGCTAGAAGGGAGCACAGCCTTTTGGAAGTTGTTAGGAAACTTTGGCAGATCACGGCTGAAACAGCTGCTTGGGCATGAATCTCCCTTTGTCTAGGGGGCAGAAGCATTGATGCCGCTCTGGCTGGCAGCTGGAGGGACCCCCGAGGAACCTCTCGCTTTTCAGACTCAACCGAGGAAGAATGGCTACCGTATTTTTCGCCCTATAGGACGCACTTTCCCCCCTCAAAAAATGAAGGGGAAATGTGTGTGCGTCCTATGGGGCGAATGCAGGCTTTCGCTGAAGCCTGGAGAGCGAGAGGCGTCGGGGCGCACTGACCCCTCTTGCTCTCCAGGCTTCAGGAAGCTATCCGCAAGCCTTGCGCGCCCGGAGGGAGTTCCCCCCGGGCGCGCAAGGCTTGCGGGCAACAGCCTGTTCTGGGGGCTGGGGACGGGGGAAGCTCGGGCTTCCCTCGCCCCCAGCCCCACAAGCAAGCTCCGGGAGCGATGGCGAGGTTGCGCAACCTCGCCTTCGCTCCCGGACCCCCAGCCCCAAGGCTAAAAACGAAGCCAGGACAGCGAGCGGGATCTATCCCACTCGCTGTCATGGCTTCTTTGCTCTTTGGGGCTGGGGGGGGAATATTTTTTTTCCTTTACCCCCCCCCCAAAAAAGTGCGTCCTATGGGCCGGTGCGTCCTATAAGGCGAAAAATACGGTAGTTGGGAAAGGCGAGAAAGCAACGGACATGGCAAATATAATAGCCAGCCCTTCATTGCAAGCAGGAGCCTCATCTGCTGCAGCAGCACAGAATGTGGCTCAGGCTGTGTCAATGTGACTTTAATTTTCCCGTCTCAGAAGTGGCTTTATGTCAATAATAATAATAACAATTTTTTTATTATTTATACCTCTCCCATCTGGCTGGGTTTCCCCAGCCACTCTGGGTGGCTTCCAACAAAAGATTAAAAATACATTAAAACACCAGTCATTAAAAACTTCCCTAAACAGGGCTGCCTTCAGATGTCTTCTAAAAGTCAGATAGTTGTTTATTTCCTTGACATCTGGTGGGAAGGCGTTCCACAGGGTGGGTGCCACCACTGAGAAGGCCCTCTGCCTGGGCCTTCCATCACCCGCTCCCTGGCCATTTTTGGCCACAGGTGCCAGGAACTGAACCAGGGGCCTTTCCATATGAAGCGTGAGCTAGTGTTGCCCCCCCCCCCAGTTAAGGTTTCTGCTTTTGTTAAAACCAAGCTGCTAGTCCTCATGGTATGTCTGAAAGGCATTGAGCAGCACCTACATTGGAAGCTGGAACAGTCAGATATTTGGGACTTGGGACGTGGTGCCTCTGCCCTTCTGTGACAAGTGAAATAAGAAATAATTTGCAGATGTTCCTAAATGTATAAGAGCCTCAGAATCCAATGCTTCTCAGTATGAATTTATTGAAGTGTCCGAGGCACACAGGGCGGGAGGGAGCTGGTGTGTCAAGGTTTTCTTTTTTTAAAAAATATAATTTTTATTAAGTTTTCCATATTTTATTACATTTCAATATAAAAAAATAATAATTTTTTGCTTAAATAAAGCATCGACCTCCTTCCTTCCCTCTAGCAGACTTCCATATCTCATTACCAATTTCTCCACATTCCTAAATTCACTTTTTTACCTTAAGTCAATCTTTTAACAATCACCTACTTATAAGTAAATCAGCTCCTTAATTTCCCATTACCAAACATTTCAGCTTAAACCTACAAACGTATTCAACTGTTTGCAATTTTCTTTCATATAGAGTATAAATTTGCCCCAGTCCTTTTGGAACAAATCATCACAGCGATTCCGAATCTTCCCCGTCAGCTTCGCCAGCTCCACGTATTTGACCATCTTTACTTGCCAATCTTCCAATGTGGGGAGTTCTTGTTGGGTGTGTCAAGGTTTTCTGTCTGTCTTCCTGCTGTCTCTCTGGTGCTCCAAAGGCAGTGACAGGAAATGCGCCTCCCATCCTCATGGAAAGGTGAATGGTGCAAACACAGGCCGGAGGTGCTGCGAAACGTCTGATGTGCAAAATTGGTTTGCCAGGGCAAAGAAGGAAGGAAGGAAGGGAGTGAAGCTGTATGGACAATTGGGATGCTGTTGTGTGAGGGAAATGGAGGAGAAACTTGGGAGCAAGTGTTTCTTCTTAATTGTGTTTTATATCGTTATTAAATTTGTATACCACCCCGTACCCATAGATCTTGGGGCGGTTCGCAATGTAAAATTACAATTTGAAAAAGACAAAGTACAAGGTGTGACCGGAAGTCAGGCAGTGAGAAATGTTCGGACATACAATTGGCATCGGAAACCCACGAAATGCTCACAGTTGTGTGGGGAGATGAAGCTGTAACTCGAAAGGTGGTGTGTCAGTGGTTTAAGCGTTTCTGTGAAGGGCGGCAAACCATCGAAGATGACCCTCCGTCTGACGAGCAGAACGGCGGCAAATGTTGACAGAGTTTCTGAGTTATTGATGAGGGATCGGCGTTTGTCCGTCTGAATGATAGCGGAAGAAATTCATATTCCGCATGAAATTATTACTGAGGTTACTGAGTTGTCCTACCCTCCATATTCTCCCAATCTGGCCCCACCGGATTTTCCCCCAAAACTGAAATCAGCACTGAAAGGGCACAGATTTTTCCAACATTTCACACATCCAAGCTGCTATGACGAAGGAACTGAAAGCAGTATGAAAAGAGGTTCCAACAGTTCTACAAACGTTGTCAACGGTGCACTGTATTGGGGGGGGGGCTACTTTGAAGGCCTGTAAGGGACCCAGGTGGCCCTGTGGTCTAAACCACTGAACCTAGGGATTGCCGATCAGAAGGTCAGCGGTTCGAATCCCCGCAACAGGGTGAGCTCCCGTTGCTCGGTCCCAGCTCCTGCCAACCTATAAGTTGGAAAGCACATCAAAGTGCAAGTAGATAAATAGGTACCGCTCCGGCGGGAAGGTAAACGGCGTTTCCGTACACTGCTCTGGTTTGCCAGAAGCAGCTTAGTCATGCTGGCCACATGACCCGGAAAAACTGTCTGCGGAAGTGGACAAACGCCGGCTCCCTCAGCCTGTAAAGCAAGATGAGTGCTACAACACCGGAGTCGTCTGTGACTGGACCTAATGGTCAGGGGTCCTTTTACCTTTACCTAAGGCATGTATGTTCAAATATTTCTCACTTTCCGATTTCTATGACCATTCACTGAATTTTCCGGTCACACCTTGTACATAATAAAAATTAGAACAAAAACACCACCAGGCTTAGGTTTGCCTGCTGGTAAAATCCTGGGGTTTGAGGCAGCTGGGGTGCATTAGCCATGAAGCTAAGTCTACGAAGAACCCTGCAGGATGAGGTCCATCTAGCCCAGCCTCCTGTCCTCCCAGTGGCCAGCCAGATGCCCCCAAAGGCAAGCTAACTTGCTCTCTCTGCTATTCTAAGGTAGACTGGCCCTGTCCATGGAGGTTCTGCATAGGAATCATAAGGAATTTAGCGGAGCCCTGCAGCAGCTGGATCAGGCCAAAGTGGGGTGGGGGGAATCCAGCCCAGCATCATCCGGTCTCGCAGTGGCAACTGGATGCTTCAATTCAAAACCTGCAAGCAGGATCCGACGGAGCTTGTGCAGGAAAGGACTTGGGGGATCGGGCCCCGTGTGGCTTAACAAGAGGCAGGAGGTGCCATTTTGGGGTTCTCCCCCATGGCTCCTGAGGGGAGGGGGCAGCCAGGACAGGTGTGACGCCACCCGAGGCGGGAGGAGATGGCAGCTCCCAAACAGAGGTGCAAAACGTGGGTCTGGTGACCCCCATCGGCCATGGTGTACCCTTTTCCTTTAGGTCCTGCTTGTGGGCACCTGGTTGGCTGCTGCAGGAAGCCGGACTCTGGTCTGGGCGAGACCAGATCCTGGGTTCTTGCTCTGTGTCCCTAGGGGTTCAGGGCAGGACCTCGGGCTTGATGTTGGATGAGTTGAAAGAGTTGCGTCCAAGTCCTGGAAAACCCCCTCCATGGGGCTGCACCTCCGTGGACCCCCTGTGGTGAGGGGTCCTTTTGGGTTGTCTAGAGCCAGCAGTGCAGCCTTGCTGGTCCATGAAAGGCCGGCAAGCCAGCAGAGTCGGGGTTTTGCCTGATTTTTTGACCCTCCTGCACAGTTTCAAGTTTCGGCCTCCTTCGAAAGAAGGCTCGCTGCAGTTCTGGCAGCATTCCTTTCCAATGAATCCATGTAACCCAACTCCCCGGCTGGCTTTTGGGGCAGGGGCTCAGGAAATTCCTGGCGAGTCCTGAAGCCTTTCTCTCCGCCGCCCCACTCCTGAGTCCTGTTTCTCAGCTACTCACTAAAGTGCCGCATCCCTTAAAATCTTGGTTGCAAAAACGTCTTCCCTAAACAGCACTAAACGGAAAAATCTCTAGTGCCTTTTTCCGTCCTATCTATGGCTAGGGAAATTGTTTTAACCAATAATGATATTCATGGCATTCATATCCCTCCTTTTTCTCCCCAAAGAGCTATAGGCAGTATAAAGAGGAGAATGTCATTTTCAATGGTGAAAATGGGAAGCCGTTCGAAAATGGAAACAATTGATTCCGGGTTTTTGGCATTCGGGTCCCGAAATGTTCGGCTTCCAAGAAGCTCGAAAAACGAGGTTCCACTGTACCTGGCAGGGTTGCAAAGCCGTTCATAAGGAGGCGAAGGTTTAGGCTGGGGGATTTGTGAGTGGCCCAGGGCCTTCCCCCAGGCCAGCCAGACAACCCCCCCCCCCCCCGCAGGTCCCAGGGGTGTCTGCCTTGACTATGGAGTTGGGAGCAAGGAACTGCAGTCTGTTCTTCTGTAGGGAGAGTGAAGAGGGAGTTTTCAGGCCCTTTGCCTAGGCGAGGGTCCCTCTGAAAGTCTTTGGGTCTCTGCTCTGGCAGATATAAAACGAGGCAGGAATATACCCTCAAAGCACTTTCTAAGATGAAAGCAGCCGATGCACAGGGAAGTCAAAACAAAGAAGTGCTTGTTTTGGGCGGCTGTGTCTCCTTGTTTAGCTGGGGCAGCTCAGTCTGCAGAGCGCGAGACTCTTAATCTCAGGGTTGTGGGTCTGAGCCCCACCTTGGGCAAAAAGATTCCTGCATTGCAGGGGGTTGGACTAGATGACCCTCAGGGCCCCTTCCAACTTTGCAATTCCGTGAACCCTTGGTCATTGAAGGGAGCTGCCAGACCTGTGGTTTACTGAGCTGTCTGGCAGATATATTTGCAAAAAAAAAGAGGTTCCCTTGCACTTTTGTTCCCTCAGAGGTTATGTGACCTTGCCAGCAATCTCTTTTTTCCCGTATAATCATCTGTCCTTTTCTGGTGGGACTTTTTACAGTTAAAAAAGCAACGGTGCAGGATAACGGCCAAATGTTGTCCAAATAAACAGTGCCCATGGAAGGGCCTTAAACTTGCTATTGTTATGGAGCCCGTCCTAGTGTAAAAGTGTGTGTGTGTGTGTGTGTGTGTGTGTGTGGAACAACACAATGTCAGTTGTCTGAGAAGCTAGCATCTCTGGGTGGTACCGGCTTGGTGGACAAATGGCCATATGCCAAATTGGTCTCTGGGATGACCAGTACGACGGGCAGTGAAAGGAGCAGAACAATAAACGATCTTCTTGCATGTGGGTGAATAGCGGAAGCTGCTCTGTCTAGCTCCATATTTTCTCTGCCAAGGGGGTGCAGCAGAGGGGCTTCTGGATTATGTTTCACTACAACTCCCATCAGGCCTAGCAGCCAGCATGACCAACGGTCAGGGGTGACGATAGGAGTTGCAGCCCATATGGACGGCCACCAGCCCTTGTCTCCCATGGTGGGCTGGTGACACTTCTCTGGGGGGGTTGGGAAGAGAGTCTTCCGCAGCCCTACCTGGAGACACCAGGGCTGCTTGCAGGGCAGATGCTCAGCTGCGGCCCTTTCTATCCGGTGGGTGCTGCTAACAGCTCAGCCCAGCCATAGCAGCTTTGGTGCTTCATACAAACCAATAGTCAAGGATGGAGACTTGTTGAGTCAGTGATATTGCCCTCCTCTTCTCTTGCTGGAACAGAGAGGAGCAACCTCCTTCCCATTCCTTAAAGCTGCCTCTTATTCCCAAGGCAACCCAGCAGCTGCCTTTGTGCTGTGGAAACGGCTCAGGTCTTTCTCTTCTCCCCCCCTCCATTGCAGCTGTCTTCCCTTTCCCAAAGCTGTTTTTGGCCGCCTCTCTCCTGCATCCCAGATTGCCCCCAGAAGGGAGATCTCCTTACTCCCCTCTCCTTCCCCCTTAGATGAGCCTGCTAGGTCAGGCCAGGAGCCCATCTAATCCAGCCTCCCCTTCTCTCAGGGGCCAACCAGATGCTATTCAGGAAACCCTCAAGCAGGTTTTGAGCGCATGAGCAGCGCACTCTCTTCCTGGGGTTTCCACAACTGAGATTCAGAAGCATTGCTTCCTCCAGCTGTGGAGCCAGGGCAGAGACATCCTGGCCAGTAGCCATCAATAGCCCTCTCCTCCTCCATGCATTTGTCTAATCTTCTTCTAAAGCCATCCAAGTTGGTGGCCATCATGTGGCAGGGAGTCGATAACTCTGCACTGCATGAAGGAGGACTTTATCGGCCCTGAAGCTTTGTTGGGTGTCCCCGAGTTAGAGTGTTAGGAGGGAGGGAGGGAAATATCACTTTCTCCGTGCTGCGCATCAATGTACAGTCATACCTCGGGTTACAGACGCTTCAGGTTGTGTTTTTTTCGGGTTATGGACTGCCAAAACCTGGAAGTACCAGAACGTGTTACTTCTGGGTTTCGGCAGTCGTGCATGCGCAGAAGCACTAAATCGTGCTTTGTGCATGCACAGAAGCGCCGAATCGCAACCCGTGCATGCGCAGACACACTGCTGTGGGTTGCAAACGTGCATTCTGCGCGGATCACATTCACAACCCGAGCGTCCGCTGTATAAAGTTCTTCCATGACACCTCACCCTTGCCTTTTCTCTCAACTAAAATGCTTCAAGTTTCACAGAGAATTTGCCAGCAGGGGCACTTAGGAAACATTCAGCCCCTCACCTGGTTGGTGAAGCAAAATGATTGGAATCTGGCCATGGTTTTTAATATGATTTGCACAAATGGGCCCCTCCTGGCCATGACGGCATTTTCAGTTTTGAGAAATCTCTCTGCTGTGCCCCAGGCTTCTAGCCATGTGCCTTTAGAAAGACAAGCCTCTCTTTGCTGCCCCCTCTCTTGAGAAGGCAAGCTCAGGCGCATCTGCCTTAAGGGGCCGGGGGTCCCCATCTCAGCAGAACTTTGCCGTGGCCTCAACCGCAGACCTCCCTGAGCGAGCCTTGCAAATAGGAACTAGCTGCAAGCATGGGGGGGAGCTGGGGGGGCGGGTTCGGCACCCTGCTAGGGCGAAACATGTTTCTTTTCTGAACTGATAGTAATTATTCCCAAATTTGCACCTCTTATGTGCAAATTAGAAGATGCAAATCTGTTTGCTCTTTTTGTCTAAGTGGCCACCCAGTGAAATCTGGGGACATAATTCTCCTGGCTTTGCTGGCAGAGAGATGCAGAGCAGATGACCAGCTTTGCCCAGGTGGCGTCCAAAGAGAGGCTTTTGTTTCCTGGGCATCATTTCCAGCAGTGATGCTTTTTGGGAAGCCCTTTTAGAAAAAGCTCCCCCGGTCCGGGTTGTGTGGAGCCCCTGACAGTGCAGCCTCCTCGACCCCCACATCCCATTCCTCCCCCTTCCTCCCTTCTACATGACTTCTGCATTCTTTGACTGGCCTAGTTAGCTCTGAAATTCCAGCTCCGAGATGTGAATGAGCCCCAGCTGTGGAGAGGGAACTTGAAAGGCAGCTTGGGGCTGCCTTGGGGGATGGGAGGGGAGCTCGGGTCCACAGGATGGGGGGCCACATGCAGACATGGAGGGGGGGACTGCGGTCTGCGCAGCCCCAGGGAGAGCAGATTTGGGGGGCCTCCAGCTGTTCTGGTTGAGAGTGGCTTCTCCCATTTGGCAGATGAAAAGGTTCCTACGTTCTTTAGGGTTGCCAGACCTCCAGCTCTGACCTGAAGTCTGCAGGTGGGTGAGAAAGCCCTTAATAAGAATTTAAAAATCGCCAAGAAGACGTGCATTGCAGCTTGCAAACCTTCAGATCAGGAGCTGGCTGCAAATTCTAGCATAGAATCATAGATTCAGAGTTGGAAGGGCCCCTTTGAGTCACCTAGTCTAACCCAAGCACCCCCAACTTTCGACCCTCCAGATGTTTTGGACTACAATTCCCATCATCCCTGACCACTGGTCCTGTTAGCTAGGGATGATGGGAGTTGTAGGCCAAAACATCTGGAGGGCCGCAGGTTGGGGTGCCTGGTCTAACCCCTTGCAATGCAGGAATCGCAACACTCAGCGAGATCTGCGCTCCTCTGCTTCCTTCTCCCAATTAACCTCCGTCTCCAGGGTCCATAACATCTAGGTATCAGGTTTGGGCCCGAAAATCTCAGGGGCTAGAATGCTCCTTACCTGGCAACCCTACACCGTTGACTCCACTTCTTTCAGGGTTGCATTCTCAGCCACAAAACGGATTTTCACAGTTGCTGTCCTGTTCCGTTGCTTTCAAAATGAGGCTCGGGACTTTCAGTGTCTTGTGTGAAACTTTGTGCTTTTGCTGACTTCCATGTTGAAAATGCCGAAGCATCAGGATGGCTCCCAAATTAATTCCATGCGTGTGTTTGTGGAGGCACGGTGGTTCAGTGTGGGAATGATGCAAAGAACCAATGTGGCGTTTGGCCTGATGGGAATCTGTGTCTCCAATGACTAATAGCAAGGAATGCGAGGGAACTGGATCCTACACTTGAAAGCTCCAGGGCCAGTGGAACCCCAGAAGGCTCCACAGCAGGGGCTGCCAGCGTGGCGCCCAGGGGCACACTGCTACCCCTGATGCTTGCACAACCCCCACCCCTTGGTCAGGCGGGGGTTTGCCTTTTTCCTCACTCAGAAATCCCAGGGGCCCCAAGAAGGCTGGTTCCTGTGGGAGGGAGTTCCGCAGTTTTAACCATGTGCTGAATTTTCCAACGCTCGTCTTCACTGCATGTGCTCTAGAACGGGGTGTTTGCATTGCAACTCTGGAAAACATGTGTGGAGGTGGAGACTTGCCCAGCTCTGGAAAGCTGTTTTCTCTCTCTTTCTGTTTCTTTTTCTTCTTTTTTTTTATTATCCTGCATCTGCTGACGAAGCAACTTTTGCCTTGGCTTCCTCTCTCCTGGGAGCCCTGCTTGTTATGTCTAGCTCTCGCAGCAAACAAGAACCTCCAAGGCTGCTCCCGGCTGCGCCAAGGACTTGAATTTTTGGAAAGCCAGAGTTAGCTACTGCCTGAAGTCCCACGCTCTGGGATGGGGGCCCCTCTAGGCCGGGGTCTTCATTTTTGTGTCTCTTTGGACTTCGAGGCCCCTGGTGCTCCCAGACCAGGTCTTCTCTGAGTCAGCTTGGCTGCAAACACAGCCCAAAGTGGGTGGTAAGGGAACGTTGAAAATAACGGCTGAGGTTTCATTTTGCAAGGCATCCTTAAGGCGGCTCCAGGCTCCTCTGAAATGCTCTTTACAGCAAGCTGTAGTTGCGCCTGGGTGTGCCACGATTCGCAAGCAAGTGTGCACAGTTCTACTTAGTACAAGAAGCAGAGTACAGGGGTCTAGGCCTCCCAATATGTTTCATGGTTGACGGAGGCCATTTCTCTCTCTCTTTCTGTCTTACTCCCTTCCCTCCTTTCTCAGGAATGGACCTTTCTGCCAATCAGGATGAGGAGAGCGATCAGGAAACCTTCCAACTGGAAATCAACAAAGATACTAAGAAATGCACCTTCCGGACCTATACTGGGAAATACTGGACCCTGACCTCCAATGGGGGGGTGCAGTCCACTGCCTCCACTAAGTGAGTCCTCTTTTAGGCAAATGGGTCTGAATGAGCTTTTGGGGCATCCTTGTCATCCTGTGAATAGTTTAGAATAAGAGGTTTTTCGGGGGTTTTAAAGGTTGTGATGTGTTGCCGTTGCTGTTGTTTTTTTTAACTTATTGAGTGCCATAATTTCTATACCCCATTTCTTTTTTAAAAAGAAAACAAATTGTAGTGGTGAACAACACAAAATCAACCACAACATTATGTCAATAAAACAAATATGGATTGCATCATAAATCATAGAGGAGAGTAGGGCATCAGCAGAACCGGATCACTCTTCCAGGAAAGACGGAGTGAGCAGGTGAATTTCAAGCAATACGGTAGGTTCCTGTCTGGTGTTTGCTGGAAGCGCATTCGAAGTAGGCAGGTGCCACCACACTAAAAGCCCTGGTCTCAATGAGCATAAGACAAACCATGGGATGGGGACGAGGAAAGCCTTTGAATTCGATCCGTTCCCCAGTTTATGAATAGAGAATGTGGCGCGCTCTCTCTCTCTCTCTCTCTCTCTCTCTCTCTCTCTCTCTCTCACACACACACACACACACACACACACACACACACACACACAGAGTCTTGTGGCACCTTCAAGAATTATCATCCTTATGGCATAATCTTTTCTTGATTACAGTCTACTTAATCAAATGCAAGTAAACAAAAGCAAAGTCCATGAAAGCTTATGCCATAATAAGTTAGTATTTGAAGCTGCCACAAAACTCTCTTGCTGGTGTCGCTGCGAGAGGCTAATGAGGGATACCTCTCTGGAAAGAGAAATCTAAGCTTCCTTGAAATTGTCACCTGAGTCTGAAAACCTGATCACCAGGGAAGATCCAGGTGGCTTGTAAAATTCCAGCTGCTGCCATACAATGCTGTCTTGCCCGTGTGCCGGCCAACCACTTGCTTTCCTCTGTGTGGATCGAGGCCGGCTGCATATTGCTGCACAAAGTGTAGGGGCCCCACTTCTCCCTGTGGGAATGTTCAGGGAGGCAGGAGAGGATATATTGTTTATTAATATCCTTCCTAACTTACGCTAGCAAGTTCCTTTACTTAGCAGAGTTTTACTTTGCCCTTTTCAACACACGGCAGGTAGCTGGTTGCAGGCTTTTGTAAGCCTCTCAATATTAGGTTCCTGGTAAGTTCCCTTATATCTCTCTTAAAATAAAAAAACATGCCATAATATTGATTAAAGTATATAAAAGAAGTTTACTCACATCAGTTCACAGTTGGATCCCTGAAGGCAGACTTAGTTACAAAGTATATACATGTGGATCTATCCCATATGGGGACAATCCCAGTGCATCTCTAGCTAAAAACCTGCTCCAACGACGAGGAAGTCAAAGACAGAGATAGTTCTGCTTGCCTTGTCCCTTTTGTTACCTGCACAGGTAAGGCCACGCCCACCTCTAGTCACATGCAAAGGATGTATGTCCCAGCCAGGAGGAAACAGGAAGTTTTCGACTGGCTAGACCAAACATTCCCCTGCATGTCCACTCTAGGAAAACAAGGAATGTTGTACTTGGCTGCTACGTATGTATCACACCCCAGACTCCCTGTATGGAAAGCGAACCCCAGAGCAGCTGAGTCAGGGGATCCAAGCTGTGTGCGTACACTTCCCCACCCCAAAAGAATAAAACCTTAATGGCTGGCCTGTTGCTTCTCACGCTCATGCGCTCTCTCTGCCACAGCAGGAATGCCAACTGTTACTTCGACATCGAGTGGTGCGATCGGCGCATCACCCTGAAAGCGGCAAATGGCAAATACGTCACAGCGAAGAAGAATGGGCAGCTGGCCGCCACGGTGGAGACAGCCAGTAAGGATTCTTTGGCTCTGGAAGTGGGGGGAGTTGGGGGGGGGCTTAGGTCCATGGGATGCCCAGGGTGAGTGACAGACAAGACCTTATTGCCCTAGACTAGAGATGGGGAGCCTGCAGGACTCCTCCAAATGAGGATGGATCCCACCCCCCCATCATCCCTGACCATTCACCCATTCCCAATTCCGATACAAGAATCCAATGTCTCTATTCAGACCAGGTCTCTCCATGGTTTTAAGTTTGGTAATAAGTTGCAGTACCTGGAGCCGAGGGGGTTGGGGGCCCAGCAGCAAGGTGCCCCTCCCCTGCCTGAAACCACAGTCCTTTGATGCAGATGAGGTTCACCATCAGCCTTGCATGCTCTCCCTGAAAAGCTACAACCTCTGCCATCTTCTGGCTGAGTATTACTATTTTTAAAAAGCTTGTATCAATCAAGCCTGCAATAAACCCAGATGCCAACTTTACTGCCACATACACCCGGATGCGGGTGGCGCTGTGGGTTAAACCACAGAGCCTAGGGCTTGCCGATCAGAAGGCCGGCGGTTCGAATCCCCACGACGGGGTGAACTCCTGTTGCTCGGTCCCTGCTCCTGCCCACCTAGCAGTTCGGAAGCAAGTGCAAGTAGATAAATAGGTACCGCTCCAGCGGGAAGGTAAACGGCGTTTCCATGCACTGTTCTGATTTCGCCAGAAGCAGCTTAGTCATGCTGGCCACATGACCTAGAAGCTGTACGCCGGCTCCCTCGGCCAATAAAGCGAGATGAGCGCTGCAACCCCAGAGTCGTCTGCAACTGGACCTAACAGTCAGGGGTCCCTTTACCTTTACACCCGGACAACACCATTACTGGCCCCAACAACATCAAACATACCATCTCAGGACTATTTAATTGCTCATCTTCTAACATGGTGTATGCCATCAAATGCCAACAGTGCCCTTCAGCTCTCTCTATTGGACAAACAGGCCCAACCCTACGCCAAAGGATAAATGGACATAAATCTGACATCAGGAATCACAAGACAGAAAAACCAGTAGGAGAACACTTCAGTCTCCCAGGACATTCTATTCAAGATCTCAAAGCAGCTGTCTTATTACAAAAGAATTTCAGAAATAGAGAAGAAAAAGAGAAGTTGCTGAATTGCAACTTATTACCAAACTTAAAACCATGGAGAGACCTGGTCTGAATAGAGACATTGGATTCTTATCTCATTATACATGATTAAGCTATTTTTGGCCATCTCATCCCTTGCTTTTCCCCCGTTAACAGTCGTCAACAGGTTTACCACACCTATTAGCCAATCACCCATTCCCACCACCCTTCTGAGTAATACCCCTCCCCACCCTCTCACTATATTTAAGGGTCCGGTGACTTCTGTTTCAGTGTATCTGAAGAAGTGTGTATGCACACAAAAGCTCATACTAGGAAGGAATTATTTTTATTTTGTATCAGTCAAATCTTTAATACGGTCACAGACCTGCATAAGTAGAGGGGGTGGTACAGTCATTTAGAATCTATAAAATGTTTTGGAAAGCTCAAAAGTATTAAAACAGAAGGTATATCTAAAAGACTATAAGAATCTAAAAGAAGGGTTAGGAACGGATATGAAAGAGGATAAATGGTTAGTATATAAAAGACTACAACTATCAATTTAGAGAGCACTCTGATGTGAGTGTTCATTAAATCTAGTTTGTGGCACAGGTCATCATCCGTCGGATCTTGAGCGCTTCTGTGAAGAATCCAGAAACGTATGTTGTAGCAGGATTGGTATCTGGTAGCAAGCAGGGAGACATAAAATTGTCCTGTGCACTCGGGGTACTTGCAGAGTCGTGGGGAGATGAGGCTAATACGAATACGAAAAGCTTGTATACAGTGGACGCTCGGGTTGCGAACGTGAACCGTGCGGGATGCACGTTTGCAACCCACAGTGTTTGCAACCCATGTATGCGCACACATGGGTTGCGATTCAGCGCTTCTGCACATGCGCAAAGCGTGATTTAGCCCTTCTGTACATGCGCGACCGCTGAAACCCGGAAGTAACCCGTTCTGGGACTTCTGGGTTTCGGCGGTCCATAACCCGAAAAAATGCAACCTGAAGCCTCTGTAACCCGAGGTATGACTGTATTTCTATCCGCAAAGGTATCGAGGCTGCATGTGGTGATTAAAAAGCCAGTGTCAAAATGGTGTCGTGATAACAGTAAGAAGGGAATTTCCGAGCAGCAGAATCGAAGGCCAGGAAATGCCCCGAGAAAGAAGAATGCCGCCTCCTTTTTAATCGCTGGCAAAACTTAAGAGGGGAAGCGCTTCCTTGGCATAACTGAATCCCGTTTTCCCGAGGGTTCTTCCTTCCTCTAAGACAGTACCAGAGTCTGACTGAGCCCAGCCAAGAGCGTCTGCCTGGTCCAGGACTGCTCTGGCATCTGCAAGAGTGGGCCTTCCCCAACATGGTACTCTGCAGCTGTTTGGGGACTACAGATCCCATCAGCATAGCCCTGCTCCCCATCATGGCTGTTGGGGGGGGGCTGCTGCTTAGAAGGAAGGTAACCAACCTCTGGACTTCTCTCGGAAGAGAGCCTCTGAGGGTCAAAGCGTCTGGGTAGGATCTCATGGGAAAAGGTATATTGAGGCCCCAAGCTATGCAAGGCCTTGGAGGTGAAAACAGAGCACTCAAGTCTCTATAGAGTCGTAAGGGATCGTGTGGGTCATCTAGTCCAACTCGCCCTGCAGTGTAGAAATCACAACTTAAGCTTCCCTGACAGAGGAGCATCCAGCCTCTGCTTAAAAACCTCCAAGGAAGGAGAGTTCGCCGCTGTCCAAGATCTTTTGCCGCCAGGAAGTCCTTCCTGCTGTTTAGTTGGAATTTCCTTGGCCTGCAATTCGAACCCGTCTCCCGGGGCATGACCCTCCTTCTGTCTTCCCTGGCGGACAGGTGAGACGGAACACTTCCTCATGAAGCTGATCAACCGGCCCATCATCGTTCTGCGGGGCGAGCATGGCTTCATCGGCTGCCGGAAAGTGACAGGAACCCTGGATTCCAACCGCTCCTCCTACGACGTCTTCCAGCTGGAGTTCAATGACGGGGCCTACAACATCAAAGGTAGGGAACTCCTCCTTGGGGTGAGGGGCTTGGCTTTGGTTCTGCTAGCCCAGGGTTTCCCAAACGTGGGCCTCCAGCTGTTTGTGGACTACAATTCCCATCATCCATGTCCACTGGTCCTGCTAGCTAGGGATGATGGGAGTTGTAGTCCAAAAAAAAGCTAGAGACCCATGTTTGGAAAACTCTGGGCTCTAGGCAGGGCTGCATTGACGTTCCACAAGAATGTCTGCTTTCCTTCTGAAAAGAGGAGCCACATTTCTCACCCTCTGTGTCCCCCAAGGTACCTCTGCTACAGGCATGGCCAAACTTGGGACTACAGTTCCCATCATCCATGACCTGTTAGCAAGGGATGATGGGAGTTGTAGTCCGAAAACAGCTGGAGGGCCAAGTTTGGCCATGTCTGCTCTGGTACCACATTGCTGGACTACAACTCCCAGCAACCTGACCCTTGGCCTTGCTGGGCACTGGAGTTTCTCTCAGCCCCCTCTGCAGGAGCAGCATGACCCCCTTTCCCTTCTCCGCTTCCAGATTCCACTGGGAAGTACTGGACGGTGGGCAACGAGGCCTCTGTCTCCAGCAGCAGCGACACGCCGGTGGACTTCTTTTTCGAGTTCTGCGACTACAACAAGGTGGCCATCCGAGTGAACGGGAAATACTTGAAGGGCGACCACGCCGGCGTCCTCAAAGCCTCTGCCGACACAATCGACCCCTCCACCCTCTGGGAGTATTAAATGCACTTTAGCACTTCCCTCTCTCGCTCCAAGCTCTCCATCCATCCATCCACCCCCCCTCTCCCTCCCTCTCTCTGTGTCTCCCCTCTTCGCTTTCAGTTGCCAATTTCTCTTGTTTTCCCTGTTCGGTTGCCTCCCTTCCTAAAGCAGAGAGGCTCCCTTCCCCGCCTGTCCTGCTGCTTCTCTCCCGCCGTAGAAGTTTTGGGTTGATCTTGTCTCTTTGAAACTGGAAAAATGTAATTAACCTGCAGGAAACTGTGCACTTCTTGCAGGGTGCGTGTGCGTGTGTGTATGTTGCTTTGTTGGAATACCAAACTCGGTCCTCTGAATTTGAAAGGGAATAAATCCCGCTAAAGTAGAGCAGCCTCTGTCGCCCCCTTTATTGGCATCTCCCCTGATGCCATATATGTGGGGCGATTCTAGTATTGACCTAAGCCAAGAAGCTAGTTTAGTGAAGCCTCTGCTGTTTCCGCTTTCTGCTTTCCTGGCTGGGACTTTGTGTCTCAAGGGGAGTCTTATCTTGGTTCAATGCTGGCCATGTGGATAAGCCTGAAAAGGGCTTCTCCCTTCTTCTGTAGCCGGTCAGGATCTGTCCGTCTCTCTTTCCTCCTTGGCTTTTTCATAAACACTTTTCCTTACTCAGGCAGAGAAGTCTTCTCCTGGGACACCCTGTCCCTCCATGAAGTGTCAGGGGGGACAGCCAGATGGACTGTCTGTGTGGGTGATAAGTCCGAGAGTCAGTTTAGAGACCGACTTTGGCCAGCGAGTTAAGTACAGTTACTGAGGACTAGAAACTTTGCCCACGTTTTTAAAAATTAGCGAGCTGCTTTTGGTGGACCACTGCTAAGTCATTCATCTCGTCGGGGGCTGAGCTTGAGGAAGAGCTCACCCTCCGTTGCTCTTAAGTGCCCAGGGAGCATCTCTTGAGTGAAAAGGCTTGAAAGAACCGCACTGACAAAGCTGTGCCACTGCCTTACTCTCCCTCTCTGTGTCCCTCGGGTGCTGCAAGTTGTTGTTAGAGCCCAGATCCTCCCCTCTTTTATATTACTGTCTTTGATATCTCGAAATAATAATAGAAGGGATCACAGCTACCTGTGAAATTACTGCCTGTCCATGACGGCATCTGATAGATGTCAAACTGCACACCTGATCTGCACCAGTCCCTCTTTCTTGCCTCTGATAGGGGGTGGGGGCCGTGAGAGACCTTTATTTTACTCCTCCGTGCCTCCCAACAAGGAGCAGTTGGCCCCAGAGCCACGGACGGCGTTGTTTCCCTCTTCTTAAGTGACCCTCTCCTGGCTGGGACTTTGTGTCTCAAGGAGAGTCTTATCTCAGTCGTGTTTGTGGGGGGGGGGGGCAGAAGCAGAGCTCTGGGCTGAGGAAGAGGCCAGGGAAGGTGGTGAAAGGGGGGTGACACCCACATTGCAGAGGTCTTTGAGAAGGAGGCTCTCTACGCTTTTCAACCGCTTCCTGGACTCTGTGGGGGAAGCGAGTTGCCGCTCTCGATTCACAGGAATAGACAGCCTTTTTAAAAATTAGCAGCCTTTGCACAGTAATAGCACAGCACATTTCCTCCCCCCACCCCCAAATATAACTGGAATCTCTGCCCTACCCCTTCACCAAGCGGTCTTTCGGAATTGAGGCATCGCTCTCCCATCTTGGGAGCTACCTCTTCTCTGCCCCCCCCCCGCAGCCCCTCACGTGCCTCTTCCAGGGTTTCCCCCCAAGGCTGCTCTGAACCCCCTCTTGCCCCCCAGCTGATTGCTTGTGGGGTTCCTGGGGCGACCCAAGGTGACCAAACAGCGTCTTTCTTGTCTATTTATATATGCTCTCTCCGAAGAGCCCACCTCCACTGTCTGTACTAGATTTGCAGTATTGTATAATCCATTTGTAGCGTGTTGCTTAACTGTTCGGGAGTTTGGAAAAAGTCTTGTGTACCTTGGTTTGTTCTTCTGGGCTGCCTTTTTTGGGGTCCCCTCCTTTCCCTCAGCCAACCCGGGGCCCTCCAGAGGTTTGGCACCCCAGCTCCCATCTGCCGCAATGTCATTCAACCATGTTGGTTGGGGCAAGTGGTCCAAAAACATCTGGATGGCGCCAGCTGTGGCTCTTTGCTTGGGCAGCCTCTGCCTGTTCCAGCACCCCGATTTCTCATGCAATGCATAGGGAGGAAAAGATTCCCTTTGTGACTGAACTCCACCTGACCATCAGCCCCAGTGCAGCCACGGCTGGAGCCCGCCTGGGTTTTCCTGTTGCCGAAATTCAAAGCACCAGCCCACCTTTTGATCCAGGCGGGAGGACGCTACAAGCCTTAAACGTGCCACGCACCCTTTGCCACCTTCAGGGGCCTTTTCTGCACTTGGTGCTAAATTCTGGAGCAACTGGAATGATTTGCCTTACGAGGAAAGGAGGGTCACTTCTGGGATGGCCCAGGAGCTCTGCGTGGATTTATCGGGACATTTTGGGAGTGGTGAAGTCCAGGGAATTCTCAAGGGAAACACACAGAGCTTTGGGGAAAGGGGGCGGCTGCCGGGGGGCTGAGTGTCTGCCACCACCACCCCAATCCTTCAATACTTGCTGGCCTTCATACTTCATGCTGCACCCCCACCCCAAAACCCCTTATTTCATGGATGACTGTTTGAAACTTGTAACCCCAGCTGGCTTCTCCCATGTAACGATTTTTTAAAAGCCGAGAATCCTCCTTGCCTTCCTTCCTTGGCTGTTGTGGCTCTGAAAAAAACAACTACTCACGTTCTGGTATATTTGGTTCAAGTTTTTTTTCTCCTTGATATTTTTTTTTTGTAAGTGCCATTTGTATAACAAGCTTCAAATGGAGAAGTGACAAAAGTAAAAACCTGCATTCAGATAAGGAACAAAAATGTGTCGTTTCTCTTCTTTTCCCCACCCCCCAAAAAACCCTCCTATATCTATATCTATATACAGTGGTGCCTCGCAAGATGAAATTAATTCGTTCTGCGAGTTTTTTCGTCTTGCAAATTTTTCATCTTGCGAAGCACGGTGTCGGAAAAGTTTGGAAAAGCTTCAAAAATCACCAAAGTCTTCAAAAACCTCAAAAAAGGCTACCACACCGCGTGATATGAGTCACAACTGTATTAACGGTTTTAAGAAAAAGGAAACAAACTTGCAAGATGTTTTCGTCTTGCGAAGCAAGCCCATAGGGAAATTCGTCTTGCGAAGCAACTCAAAAAACCAAAAACCCTTTCGTCTTGCAAGTTTTTCGTCTTGCAAGGCATTCGTCTTGCGAGGTACCACTGTACATACCATAAGTGTTTCTGGTTTGACTAAGCACACTTCAGAAATCCTACAAAGCTGATGCTGGTCAGTACAGACCAGCGTTTCCCAAACTTGGGTCTTCAACTGCTTTTGGGCTAGAATTCCCATCATCCCTGACCCAGACTGGTCTTGCTAGCTAGGGATGATGGGAGTTGTAGTCCAACAACTGCTGGGTTAGACAGTACTGAGGAGATGGATCCACACCCTGGCTCTGTTTGAGACACCTTTTTCCATGGGACAAGTCCTGTTGAAGCGCAAGTCCAAGTGCTCCATTGCCCTGGCTTTTCGTTTCGGTCGGTGAGCGCTGAACATGCTCCGTTCCCATTGCGATGTGTTTGGGCCTTTCCCCCTTCAGGTCCCTTAAAATAAAAATGCCAAATCCCCGAGTTCCTCAAAGCCTGCGGATCACTTCCCTCATGCACGACTCCTGCTATTTTGACCCTGTAAGCATAGATGTGAACTCCTAAACACCCGAGGCAGAACATTCAGGGGGCATTGCAGACCCTACCTGTTTGTGGCTTGACTAAGCCCACCTGCATGTTATAAGATGGACACCAAGGATCCCCATCCCAGAATGCAAGAGCCACTCCTGCCAGCTGCTGCCAGGACCCCTCCAGCCCATAAGCATCCCCTGTCAGTACGCCTTTCAACTGATGTCAGCGACTGGGCTCCATAACTGGTTCTGCCCCGACTGGGCTAGATGACTGGAGCACTTTCAGAGACCTTCCAGACTCAGCAGAGTATAAATAACATGGAAGCTAGCTGTGAAGCATAACTCCTTTTACAGTGGTGCCTCGCAAGACGAAATTAATTCGTTCCGCAAGTTTTGTCGTCTTGCGATTTTTCCGTCTTGCGAAGCACGGTTTCCCATAGGAATGCATTGAAAATCAATTAATGCGTTCCTATGGAAACCAACTTCAGACCAGGTCCGGGGACAGTCTGTCCCCCGACCTCTTCTGAAGGCTGGGGGGGGGACCAAGGGCTTTTCTTCCCACCCCCAGCATTTTAAAAAGCCCCGGGACAGCGGGGGACTTCTCCGCTGTCCGGGGCGATCTTAAAATGCTGGCGGGCGGGAGCGAAGCCTCCGCTGCCGCCCGCCAGCATTTTAAAAAGCCCCGGGACAGCGGGGGACTTCTCCGCTGTCCCGGGGCGATTTAAAAGCCCCCGGGAAGGCAAGCAGGGGGGACAAAGACTTTTGCCCCCCGCCGGCCTTCAGAAGAGGTCCAGGACCTCTTCTGAAGGCGGGGGGGGGGGAGTCTATGCTCCCCCCGCCTGCCTTCAAAAGCCGTCCGGGACAGCGGAGAAACATGCTGCGTTTCTCCGCTCTCCCGGGAAGGCAGGCAGGGGGGAGCAAAGACTTTTGCCCCCTGCCGGCCTTCAGAAGAGGTCCTGGACCTCTTCTGAAGGCGGGCGGGGGGCGAAAGTCTTTGCTCCCCCCCCCCCGCCTTCAAAAGCCGTCTGGGATAGCGGAGAAACGAAGGCTGGCGGCGGGAGGAGGTCTCTCCGCCCGCCGCCAGCCTTCGGAGGAGGTCCGAGGACAGTGGGGAAGACGCGCTGCGCTTCCCCGCTGTCCCGGAGATTTCCCTATGGGCTTTCATCTTGCGAAGGAAGCCCATAGGGAAATTCGTTTTGTGAAGCGCCTCCAAAACGGAAAACCCTTTCGTCTAGCGGGTTTTCCGTCTTGCGAGGCGTTCGTCTTGCGGGTCACCACTGTATTTCTAATAGCTACTACAAACTAAAGAACTACTGGCTTGCTTAAGAGTGTTACACCTCCCACTCTGCCACCTAGTCACTACATAGATAACACTCTCGCCACACACAGAATCAGGCACTCCTCCTTTCTCAAAACATCAAATCAGGAGATGCTTGCAATGGGAGGGGATGAAAATATCAACATCCCCTGCCCCCAGTCTCTCTCAGGAGGAAGCGCTCAGCCCCCCCTCACCTCTTTGATCCAAGAAGAACATAATTGCATGTTGGGTCCTAACTAAAGCATCCCTGATGGACGGCCATCCAGCCTCTGCTAGGAACATCTGCCTAGGAGGGAAGCCTCAGGAAAACACCAGAGAGCTGCTGGTCAGTTTCAGCAATACTGAGCTAGGTGGACCAGGGGGCTGACTCTAAGGCAGTTCCAACACTCTGCAGGAATCCTGAGGAACCCCTACATTTGCCCAGTGCAGGGCGAGTATGATCAGAGCAGCCTGTTAGGAGTTGTGTGTGCGGCAGCTTGTGAAAGGGGGGGGGACGGATCCCCCAGGGCGGGGGGTCTCCTACAATGCTGTTCTGCAGCAGCTTTCCGGACTGCAGCCGGTGTGTGAAAACGGTTGGTCCAGAGGTGTCTGAAAATAAGAAGCTGCAGCCGGGTGCTCCAGTCCTTGTTGCCAGTAGCAACTTGCTGGAGGTTCTTTTATTTGTGGCAGAATCCGTTCTGCAGCCAGGCTCTGCTTCTCCCTGCAGAGCAAGGTTTGATGAGGGGAGTGGGGTCGCCTCTCCATCACCCTTTGGGAAAGAAGGGGCAGCCTGAGAGAAAGGGGGCCCCCTCGCCTTTGGGAGGGGAAAGCCGCCCTCCTTGCAGGCCTCCTGGCTAACAAACATTTGGTCAGCCTGCTTTGGACAGCAATGCTGCTGAATCTGGTTGGCCACCATGAGGACAGGAGGCTGGATAAGTAACGGGGCTGATCCTGCAGGCTCTGTTATGCTCCAGTGTTGTGAAGCAAAGCATTTGGTCCCCTTTTGCTGGCAGGACTGAGAGATCCAAAGCAGTTCAGTCCTGCAAATGCATGGAATGCAAGGAAACCTTGTCTCAGGGGTAGCCTCAAAACAAACTCTGCTCAAACCCAGCTGAGCTCAACAGGGCCTGCTTGAGAGTAGACAGACTTGCCCCGCGAGTCTCCCATTGGAGAGTAACAAACTGGTCTCAGCTGTTGCACGAATTAACATTCATTGACGGCCCTTCCACTGGGCTGAGGCAGCCTTCCCAGATACTGCGTTTATGTTCTAAATGTGCAGCTGGACAAATGTTCTGTGCAGTGTCAGAAAAGTGCAGTGTGAAGCAAGTTTTTTTTGCAGTTGGGCATGTGGAGTTTCTAAGGAACTGGGTTGTGTTGATAACAGAAATAAGGTGAGGAAAAGATTGTTCAAAATGAAGATGAAGGCTGGCTCCTTTCACATCTCGCTAACCTGGCCAGGCAAGAGAGGCGGCCTTTGCCCTCTTCGCCTCTCCTGTCCCCAGCACTCAGTTCATGGAGTTTGCATCTCGCCCCCCCTCCACCCCCTTTTCCAAGGCAGCCAAGCTGAACTCTGGCCCTCTTCTCTTGAAGAGGGGAAGGGTCTCTGACCATGGAGAGGGGCCGCCTGACGCTTTGATGCTGCAAGGAAGGAGGGAGGGGGACACCTTGGCTCTGAATAGCAGCTGGGGGGGGGGGCTTGGCTTGTCCTCCCTCCTCTTTTCCCTTCACCTCCCCCACCCCCACCTCCTTTATTTGAAGAGGTCAGGGAGAGAAAGGCAGGAAGAAAGACAACAGCCCCCAACCCCCTGCCCTGCTTGGGCCCAGACAGGCCTTTCTCCTCCACACAAAGGAAACGCTTTCTGCAGCAGTGGAGGCTCCAGCAACCCACGGATCTGGCTAAAACTGACATGTCAGGAGGGGGGCGGGGATGTGTGCCACTCCTGTTAAGAGGAAGGAGAAACAGAGCTGTCCATTTTCAAATCAATTTGCAAATTAAAACACAAAAGCCTCCGTGAAAATTCATCGAGTTCCTCCTGATACGCAGATCTGTTTGCAACTGTCATTTTTGCTTATTTGAACAAACCTGGTAAATCTGGGGTCTTGCTTCCTAGTTCGAAGAGACGCTCAAGGAAATCAAAACAGGGCTGATGGAGGAGAGACCCTGAAATAAGCTCTCTCCAGTCGTATTATGCAGAGGATCAGGCTGTCAGAGTTGAAGGCAAGGTGGGGGGGTGGTGGCTGACGGGGGGGGGGGGGGGATGCAGGATGCTCCTGCCCTTTGAGCTAATCTTGCTGGATGTGCCTGTCACTCATCCACACACACAGCTGCACATCCATTTAATAGGGGCAGATCTCTTTCCTCGTGGGGAAGGAAAGGCCACGTTACAACCTATTGCTCTTTACCCTACACTGGCAAACCAAGGCGAGTGAGCAGATCCCCGGCCCTCTCCAATTCTTGCAAAGGAGGGTGCGTCAGAATTCCCCACCTGGTGAGGCGGGGAGAAAGAGATTTGCCTTTAAAAATGAATAATCTAACCCTCCGAATGACATGAACTGCATCACATGGAGAGATTTCAGTGCTGGGAGTTGGGATTTAGGACTGGCGTTTAGGGGTGGAATCAGAAGAACTCTACTCTGCAAACACCCTGGTTATTATGGTTATATTATGGGTATCTTCTGCAACACATTGGCACAATGATAGGGCATCCATGGCAGATTTATCCTGCTTTAGCTTGTTCCACTATGGCACTGTTGCTCTCCAGAGGAGTCATGGCAGGAGGAAATCAGGACGAAAATAACCCAGAAGATTTCCTGTATAAGAAGCTACAGGATTTCAGAGGAAGAGTCTCTTGGATCAGACCAATGGACCACCTTGTCCAGCGTCGTCTTCTTGCAGCGGCTGTTCAGATGCTTTGCCACCTATAACCACAAACAACAAAAGGTGTGGAGGAAACCAGAAGCCGGGGGGGGGGGGGGGAGGGAAGAAACAGCCACGCAATGAGAGTGCACAAGGTTGTTGTTTTAATTACAAAAAATTCAAATTACAATATAATACAGAGACTTTTTACACACAGAATATTAGAACGGTTTCCTACCAGAAGGTAAAGAAAAAATATTATTTTTTCCTTTCTTTATTAATAAACCACTTATTCGTTTTTAAGCTATCGTTATACAAAGTTGCAGGACATGCACAATTTCCCCTCAATAGGGTTTGCTCTTTTTTCTCCATTTCTTTTCTTTTTTTGCGAAGTGCAAATACTAGATTTCTCTCTCCACCTTTTAAGGCAAGTTAAATGTGACACTGCAAATTTGATAATAGAAAGTACCTGTTAAAATGTCAAGCTTGGGGTGTACAAAATACACACTTCCCTGTGTCTACCCGTAAAGAGAGATGAACTTTTTTTTAATTTTTTTAAAAAAAAAAGCCACAAAGGAAAATGCAAATACAAAAGAAGAGAGGAGGTCGTGAGAACCTGGAGCCCACAGGGGCATGTGACAGCAGCCTTTGCTAACTGCTGCCCAGCCAGATGTTTTGCACTACAATGCCCAGCCAGGAGGGCCATATTGTATACTCATCACAGCTGTACTAGCTGGGGCTGATGGGAGTTGTAGTGCAGAACAACAGGAGGGCGCCCTGTCCAGGAAGCCTGGCTCAAGCTCAAGGGACTTCAATGTTGCCCATGCTAAACCGTTCTAGTTTGCAGTGAAGCGGTTGTTTCTGGGCTGGACCTCTTCAGGCTATTTTTTAAAAATCCCCCTATGAAGGAAAATATCACGGCAGGGGGAAGTGGCCACACCAGAATCCTTGTGCTTGCTAGCTTTATGCGTGCAAGGATTTTTTTTTGAAAAAAATTGAGCAGAGAAGCGTTCTGTCATGAGAGGCCTCACCTGCATAGCCAGGTGGTGCGGCCTGAACAGAAGCACAGCACTGCAGTGAGAAGCCGGCCTTCACGCTACGTCACAGCACAGGGGCAACGCTCTCCCATGTCAGACACACAGGTTTGGTAAAGTTTCCCTGGCCGAAGTTCAGAAAACCCCTCGCAAAGAGGCGATGCTCTCCCCTTGCGAAACTTGGAAAAGGCAACCAACATATAACCGAAGTTAAGATTCATCCTGGAATACCTGCAAGAAAGGAAATCCTGGCCACCTAGGGGCCTCTTCCCTGCAGATGGCTGCCCTTTCTCCCCAACGTGGTGTTCTTAACACGGGAAGGAACCGAGGACCAAAACCCCCTTCAAGGGATGGGGGGGCTCATTGTTTAGGACGCAGTCACGCAACCCCAAACAAGAAGTTGCAAGGAGAAAGGCGAAATGCTCAAGGGGACGCTTCCACTGGGGGGGGTGGGGGTGAGGCAATTGAACAAGGCTGTTCAAGAAGTGCCAGGAGCTGGACCTTGGCATCTCTGTTCACGATCATAGGCTAAGGAGGTCTTTGCTTCAGGCTTACACATCAAAATGATGTGTAAAATCATGTTTTAAGTCAGTATGGACCCCAAGAGGTTTTCTCCATTGCTCGTGGGCAGGCAAAGAATGAGGAAAGAGTGTTTCAGTTTCAGATGCAGTAAAAAAGGCACCGTCCTTTCAGTCAAAATGCCTCAATTTCCCAAGAGGTGGATTATCCCCGCTTAAAGAATTATTTTACTCAGAGCACCAGAATGATGGGAGGCAGAGGCTAAGGAGCCATTCAGCTTGGGCGGGTATCTTTCTTCAGCATTTTGTCTATGCAAAGAGGAGGAGCCCTGGCCAAATAAAAAACCTCACTGAAAGGGGCACCAAGTGGGGATGGGGTGGGGGGTGGAGGAATAGGCCATCCCATCCATGCTAAATGGCTTTTGAAATCCACTGGATATGAAGAACAGCAACAGCTGAGCTTCCAATCTCTGGCTAGCAGGAGCTGCCGCCACCCAAGTCTCCATCTCTCTACAGGAAGCAGCCTGAAATGAATGGAGGCTATGAACTAAAGTCAGCACAGAAAATGGGGAGATGGTGAAGGGCCAAGGGCCTCACGGGTCCAGCAAACTGCAATGAAAGGTCTCCAGTCGTACTAAGGCAACAGCAGCCAGCTTTAACTGCCCCTCTGCCTGCTCCCAACTACCTTCACTCACGTACAAACATCCACAAAGACCTTCCAAAATGCTACGGTTTAGAGATAACAAATGGTAAACTTCATGTGAGCTGGTCAAAGCAAAGGGGAAGAGGGCACAGTAGCTTAACAATAGGGAAACGCCATTGTTAGGACCTGCTTTCGGCGTGCAAGGATCTGATCGGTCAGCGTTAGGAAGGCTCTAACCATCTTGGTAAAGGCACCCAGGGCCCTTGCACATGCCAGGGCGATTCTGCAGTCTAGGTTGGCAAAAACGTCAAGCTCCTTGCCGGAAGTTGAGCTTTGCCTCTGAGCACTGGCCACTGTGGGGAGCCCCACACTCTGCACAGCCAACACAACCACTGTGAGCGCATCAGAATTCCCCAAGACAAAAAGGGATGCAAGGTCCTCATCCGCATCTTTAGACACACATGGACACAGCATCCGGATATCCTGGCACAACTGTCCATGTGCACATGAATGGGCCGGTAGGCAGGAAGGCCACCTGCGCTTCATCTGCAACCTGGGGGACGTTGCCTCCCCAGGGAAATTGTGCCTGCTGCACAGAATGTGGACCTGGCCCAGAGCGCCGAGCACGCAGGAGCGTCTCCTCCCAGCGAGACCCACGGAAGGGGAGCCAAAGTGACTGGGGGAAGATTCAATGCCACTGGGCTTTAGTCCATGGGAACCTCCTGCACACTGCAGAAGCAATCCTGGAAAGGCAGTGCGAATGGACAAACTGGGAGCGATGCACCAACACCAAGCGCTTTCAGAAGCAGCTTCTCTTATCAATTAAACCGCAGGATGGCACCCACAGGCCACCTCTCTGTCTACAGCTGTGATACAAGAGGGGTTTCTTTCATGCATAGCTGGTTGCACTCACACACGCCCAACGCTTTCCAAAAACCTCACCAGCGGTCCTCTCATCCTTTGTTTCTTGACAGCTAGCCCTGCTGATGTCGCTTTTCTCCAAACACAGCACCACCTGCATGTCCGGCAATTGCTACATCAAATAATCTTTTGTTTAAAAGTTAAGGTGCTAATGTCAAAACCTGAAGAGAAATCAACCAAAGAGCACTTGGCCAGCTGTATCCTGACCCCTTTTAAGAATCACTGAACAGGAGCAGCAGTGTCGACAAACAGCATGATTTTAAACTACGGCAAACATGGAACAGTCAACGCAATGGAACTTTTAAGCCAACAGGTTACACAGAACGAACTTGGAATGCAGGTATTGCCAGATTCATCCGCAGCACACACACACCCCTCCCTGCACACCTGTCCTACAGGCAGATGTTCTCTCTCTGCAGCAAAGGAGTCATTGTTTCACTTTTGTTACACACTCCCTCAGCTATTCCCAACTTGGTGCCCTCCAGATGTTATAGACTCAGGCCCCCAGCCAGCCTGGCCAATGATCAGGTGAGACTGGAGTTGCAGTCCAGGAGAGCACCAAATAAAATGAGTGGGAGGGACTGAAACAGATCAGTTTCCAAATAAATAGGTGCTGCTGCTTGGGTACGTATTGCAAGGGAAGAGGGAAGGGCAGGAGGCAACAGCACCCCCAAGGCTATTGGGAGAATTGTTTTGGTTGCCTCTCAGGGTTTAAGGTTTGCCCGTGTTCAGTGCCCTGGTGGAGCTCACGCAGGGAGCTCCCAAATCAATGAGCGCCCTTCCATTCAAGGGGGCAGGGGGCCAACATAGGAAGAGAGGGGAAAGGGGGGAGCTGCCATATTTGGCTTTGTCTGTGCCCCATAGTCCCAGGACTACGAAGGTCAAAAGGGAAGGTCGGGGGAGAGAAGAGCCCAACTCAGAACTGGTTCCACGCCCCCACTCCACCCCAAAGATGCTTTATCATAATACTTCTAAAAGGAAAACAGACCCAGAATTTCAAAGAGTAAGTGTGAAATGTATTTATTATTAAGCAAAAGGGTGGTTGGAAATTCTTCTCCATTGGAGTTATTTTCTGTAAGTTGCTCATAATCCTAGCAAATGAGAGCATCCATGTTCATAGTTTTGAGGGGAAAAACTGTTTCAAACGGCTGGCGTTAAGTCAGGCGGACAGGATGTGATCCAGTGCTCATTCCTGCCGCACTTGCCGCACAGAAGCCTTAGAGTGTGGATGGACCTGACGTGTCGTTGTGCGAGAAGTGGTCCGTATCTGGCAACGGAGACCCCTCCTTGAAGCAGAGGCAGGACTGCAGAGCTCTGGAGTTCCGCAAGTCATGCAGAAGGTCAGTTCACTCCACAGAAGTGCTCAGGCACATGGGAGCCTTTGAAGGACAGGCTGCAACCGGCTGTGCATTTGCCGGCGTTGGTACAAAACAGCCCTTAAGCCAAGGGTGGGGAATCCATTGTGGTCCTCCGGAGGCTGCTGGACTACAACTCCCATCATCCCTCTGGGCATGGGAGCTGGAGACCAACAAACCCTCTTCCAGCCCTGCCTGGAAAGCTTTAGTGGAAAGCTTTAGGCTGAAGGTTTCCACAGCCGAGTGCGGTGGGTCAGCGGCTCAAGAGTCCAAGGAAGCCTTTGCACATATGCAGAGCGCCCAGGAGTGCTTGGGTCATGACTGCTCTGACCCAATTAACGAGGGCTCCACTGGCCTCGTGCAGCTCCATGTATGCAGGAGCAATTTTGTGATCTTCTGGGAGCTGGAAATGCCTTTCAAGTGTGCAGGGGGGAATTCCTTGACCTCCAAGCCTGCAAGATGCCCCAGAGTGCTTCAGACCACAACTAGACAAGTCAACGAGAGGTACTCCCAACATGCTGAAGACCCCGAACAGCAAAGCACACCGACCACAACACCAGAGGAGGCAGAGGCTCGCCTGTGAAGCCAGCCGACGCTCACCCGGTTCCTTCCAAGGATTCCAGACACGTCACCACCCACACCGCCCTCCCTGCAGCTGTACCAGGATTCAACCCACAAGGCTTTCCATGTGCAATGCAAAGCCCAGCAGGAAGCAGTCACAGGGGCAACGCACCCCAAAGCCATAGCACTGCTAAGCCCTAGGCCCAGCACCAGAGGTTTGGCTCACACACTTGAGAACTGTTCCAGCCACGGAAGCTGCATTTATTTGAAACAGATGTGGTCTCACGTTACATTGAGCTGTGCTGAGTGACAGCAAGTCTTCAGTTTGGCACCTCGGAAGAATCAGAGGCCTCTGATATCTCTTTGAAAAGCCCGACCCACCAACACACTGAGTCTGGGAAGGCTGGGTTGCAGCCAATGCGAGTCCTGCTCAGGGTGGAGTCATTGAACTTCATGGACACGGCCAACTTAGGTTCACTGGTTTCAACGGGTCTACTCTTGAGTAGGACTTAGTTGGCTGCAACCCGCCACCTGACTCCTGTGCCAAAGGCACAAGATGGTTGTGGTGGGAAGAGCTCTGCTGGGGTTTCTTCCTGACCTGAGGGCCACAGAAGCTGCCAATCTGGTGTTTGCAACGGCCTCTGCCAACTTCTGCTTGCCTCGGGGGTTTCCCATCAATGGTTTAATTTGCCCGTCAACCACACCGCTCAAAATCTGTAGCTGGCCGGAGCTGAACCTCCTACCTGATTCTTTCCCACTCTCAGCGCCGTTTGGGCAGGCAAGAGAAACTGTGTTTTTGGCACGTGGGTCCGAGTCGCCGCTGCCTCTTGCCAAACAGGCCCCCTGCACTCACTGAGCAGAGAACTTCCTTCCTAGACGAGCGGCGGAAGCAAAAGGGTGCCAGGGCGAGCCTCCCGTCCCTTCCGCTTCCCGGAACAGAGACTGGGCAGCAAAGGTGCTGATCTTGCCTTGGGGGACGAGAAGACCGGAGGGGCGCCCAGGAGCGTGTTCAGCGCTTGCAGTTTACGGGGGAAGTGGAGAAGGGAGGAAGGGGCGGGCTGCGTCAGCCAGTGTGTGGACTTTCCCTGCAGAGACTTCCCAAAGTCCTGGCGCCGCCCCGAGCCGGGTCAGAACCGGTGCCGCGGCTGTGGGCCAAAGTGCATCGGGAGGTTGTGCTCCAGCGGCAGGTTCACCTGGGGGAAGTCGTAGTTCACCCGCATGTTGGGCAGGGGGGGCACGTAAGGGGCAGGGATGGGCCCCATGTTGATGTGGCCAATGTTGTTGTAGAGCGGGCGGACGGGGGGCATGTTCAGCGGGTAGGCGGGGTGCACAAACGGGTAAGGGGGCATTTGGTGGTGGAGGTTCTGTGGGACCGGCCTGGGGATGGCTTCGATTCGCGGGATTTTCTCCGCAGGCTTCTCTGCCGGGGGCCCAATCCGCTTGAAACTGTTTTCTAGAGGAGGAAAGAGAGACAACAACGTGGAGGGCAGGTAAACAGCAGAATCAGCAGATCAGCTTCAACCTTTAAAGCGATGGGGGCAGGGAAGGGCCAGCCTGACTCCCCCAGATGTTTATGGGCCCCTGGGCCAATGGCAGTCAGAAGAATTGAGGGGTCCGGCAGCAGCTAGAGGAGAACCAGGCTGGCTCGGATTGAAATTCGTTTGGAAAAACCTTTTGAGTTATCTAAAAAGTGCAATGATTAAGCGAGCAGCAGATTTAAAACTGTATAAATCCTACAGAACTTTAAAGAACACCAGACAAGATATTCTCCATTTTCTAATACCGCTGCTATAAGAGATGCAGGCAACCCCCATGCTTCCTGCTTTTGCTCATGATGCATTTTAGTCAATCAACTCATGCAATGAGCCAATTTAATAATAATAAAAAAAAAAACAGTTTCCCCTATGTCACATATATAATTTTAAAAGAAGTAATTTCGGTGAACAGCAAACGTACACAAACGTATTACAGTGGTACCTTGGTTTGCATACGTCTTGGTTTGTATACGTTTTGGATTACAACCCTTTTTTGGGGGGGGGGGGATTATGAACAAAAAAATGTTGGAGGCCCCATTGGTGAAAGCACGCCTTGGGTTACTACCTGTTTTGGTTTACAAACAGACCTCCGGAATCGATTATGGTTGTAAATCAAGGTACCACTGTACTTGCCATTGGAATTCCCCCTTCTCACTCTTTTCTCCAAATGTAACATTCGGCTAAAACCCCACAGTGGTTGTAATACTCTGCTTTTTCTGCAGAAGACCTGCATGCCACATACACAGGCCTGGTTGAAACTTGCCTGCCAAAACTCAGGCAGTGCAGCTGAGGTTATCCCATTATGTTATGTATTCTTGTGTTTCTATACTTTAAACTGCTCTGCAATCCTCAGATGAAGGGCAGTATAGAAGTTAAATAAATGATGATGATGATGATGATTACGACACACCCCTTGAGGCTACAGAATATCCCTAGGATGCTGAATTGTGCAAACACTACCAGCTCATTTTCATTTAAAGTTTGCAAGATCAACCAACAGGCAGACAGCCGACCAGCCAAGAGTGTCTTGTGTGGGTAATCATGGGGCTTAGGCAGAAAGCGCTTTTTGGAATTGGGGCTGCTCCGTTCTCCAGGGACCCCCATCGAGCTCTGCCTGTTAAGGGGGAGGGGGAGGCACCACCCACCTCCGTTTTTCCTCTTTTGCTCCTCTTCAGCTTCCTTCTGAATCTCCTGGATTATCTTCTCGTCATCCTCCTAGAAAGGACAGAAACAAACAAAAGCGTCAGCGTGGCTGTTTTCTCTCAACGCCCAAACAGACGAAGAAGGAAAATCAAATTTCTGTGCCGAAATCTGCAGTGAGAAAATCTGAATTCTGCAAATTGTGCAGAAATATGCAAACCCGAGAGACTTCTGCCAATTTTGCATACATTTATTCTGCAACAGCGTGTTGCTGTTTATATTATTTCCCCCGGCTATTATTAGAAATCGTGCTCAGCGACCGCATCTGGATCTCGAGATCACCCCGGACACTTTGAGGCCTGAGGGCCAGGGCCTTATTCGAAGAAAAGGAGACGGAGGAGGAGGTTTGCAGGAATCTGAATTTGGTAAGCAGCGAATAACCACTTCCTGTGGAAACTGAGCACCGTTTCAGCCAGCCGGGTCGCTCTAAGCCCCGGCTGCCACGAAAAAGAGGTTCGGGTGGACGCCTCTCCAGCGCTGCGGGTGCAGACGGCCGGCTGTGCAGCCGAAGACCTTCAGCAACATCTTGGACTGCATTTGAAACTGGGGGGGGGGGGCAAGCAGCAGGTGCACGGCCACACTGCTGACAACTTGCTGTGCGCTTGCACGAATCCTCACCCACACCATGGAGCGTGACTAAGCCGCTTACAGGCAGAACACTGATCCTGCCGCAAAGCTTGCAAGACTGACGAAGCAGATGGCAACAAGCGGCGCCTCCCCCCAGCCCTGCCAAGGAGCAGCTGGAGCGATGCTAATCCTTTAAATGGCACCCAAGCGTGAAATGTTCAGGGGGCAGCTCCAGCTCCAGAGAGCCCCACAGCCGGGCTGCCTGGGAGAGGCTGCCTGCCATGGAGGAGGAGGCAGGCCTTGAATAATCAGATTAAGAGGCTCAATAGGAGCAGAGCTAGAAACTCAGGTCTATAAACTAGGCGCCAAATGGCTCCTGAATCCAAGGTTGCGGTCGCCAAAATGGAAGGTCTAGTTGCCATTTTGGGACAAGACGGCTTGAAAACCTCATTTTTGAAATGATGGACTGACTGTGATGGATTCTCAGTTAAACATCTGGCCAGTGCAGATGACAACCTTGAGCTAGGTGAAGAAATTAAAAGGAAAAAAGTCACTTGATCTAGGGACATTCCACATCTATATTGGCCTCTTCCAACCTCTTTTTTTTAATGACGACATGGACCATTCGTAACGGAGGAATATTCTTCACAACTGTGAGCAGGGCAGTGGGGGAAGTGAAGACAAGTGACGACGATTCACTGTGACGTTGTTTGCTGCTCCTGCTCCTGCCACACAGAATTTCTGTGCCTGCTTGCTCAGCTGGCTGGGCAGGGGCGTCTCCCATCTGCAATGCCTATGACATATGCTGGGAGAAGGGGATTAACCAAGGCAGGCAGGAAACAAAGAGTCCCCACCCTCACTCTGTCCAACGATAGGACCGGCCACAATCGCCAACACTGCTTGCCAGCCTAGACCGCATCCTCTCTCCAAAACAGGGCCATCCTTACTCCGTTCTCCTTTCTTTCCATTCCTCTACCTCACCCCACATTCCAAAGTTCTCAAAAAAACCTCAATTTTGGAAGAATGCCCAAAGTTACATCTTAAAAATTTATGCAGAGCATAGGATCAGGGAGACAGAAAGTGTGAGAGAGAGATGTAGACTGCAGAACTAGTTGCAGGGAGAGTCTGGCTGCCTTGCAAGATGCAAAGAACTTCAGCACAGCTTGTTTTCATTTCCCCCTTTTAATCTCTTCCTGTATTCCACACCCCGCCCCCCCGTCCAATGTGGAAAACGCTCTGGATTTGGAGAGCGCCCTGGGACACTCCTGCAAAATGTGCTGTCTTTGCATAACACATGGATGGATGCAGGAGGCTTGCCAGCTTCCAGATTTGAATCTGGTGAAGCCCAGCACATCTCGAAACTCTGCCAAGTTTCCCCGTTCTGCTTTCTGGCAGGAGGAGCTCAACATCCCACCAGCGAGGAGAAGTCTTCTGTCCAGCAAGGCTGGTGCCCTCACTCCAATTTCTTTCCTGAGTCAGCAGGCTGCCTCCAAAAGGCTTTCCAAAACAGAGACCCTATGGATCGTTGTTGGCGGACAGCCACTCGAGGAAAGCCTTTGCAGTCACGACTCTGACTCAGTCGTACCACGCATCTGCTTTACAAGTGGGTAGGTGGCGAACGTCCCGCTTTGGGCCACGTGGCCTGATCCTGGATGTGAGAAGGTGCCCCTGAGGCACTAATCCCAGCTGAGAACCATAATCAAGTTTGGTATTTAAAGGGCAGAGATTTTTTCTCCCACTACAAGCTAACACAGCAAAAGCTGAGAACAAGGGGGCGGCAAAATCGCCAATGATTGTGCTTGTGAAATATCACAGACCAGAGCTCTTCCTTCTTCATGGCCTCTGGCTGCGCTGTTATGGCAGAGGTGCCACAGAAAACTGCATCATTTTTGTTGTTGCTGTTTCAACAGACTAATGCTGGTGCTACTCTGGAATTAATCCCATCAGTACCACTGGAAGAACAACAACACAGGACATTTCTCTCTCATACACAAACACACACACACACACACACACACAGAGCAGAGCCAGGCAGCTGCTTTCCTCATATTCCCTTTCCCCCCAAATCAGAGTAGGATAAGCCCTGCTGGATCTGACTGACTACAAGCCCTAGAAAGATTTTTGTGAGGATAAACCGTGTGGCTCCCTCCTGCCCCTGACCTGCCACTTTGAATTCCTTAGAGAAACTGCGTGATGCAGTGGTGACAGGTAGGAGGCCTGCATCTTGTCAGGTTCTGCTGGAGCAGCGCAGAGCAAGTCACCTGGGATTGCGCAGGTGTGACTGGGAGCCAGCTGCAGGCTCGGGGGGGGGGGGGGGGACGGACTCTGTCAGCTCCCCACTGAAGCCACCATGGGGAGAATCCCCAGCTGCAGCCACACTGTATGGATTTCCTGGAAGCTTGTGGATTTGCTAATAATAATAATAATAATAAAAAAAAATTATTTCTACCCTGCCCTCCCTGGCCAGAGCTGGGATTTGCATACTTTAAAGAGAAATTGGGGGAAGCCTTGGAGGGGACAAAGGAGCAAAGCAGCTGCACACATGGTGGTATTAACGCCTGACACATATATAGGGGGCACAGTGAAAATGCCAATGTTTCTGCCTGCTGAGGGTGCAGAATGAAGGACGGCATTCCTGGCAAAGCTTTATCCCAGCCCAGAAACTGCAACTTAAGAATTCACACAAGTTTTCTTCCCCCTGTAAATTGCCTCTGCCTGAGCATGCCAAAATATAATTGGGTCCCAAGATAGCAGTGCATAAACAAGACTAAAAAATATGAAAATAGTACTGTATTGTATTCAAAGAACATGGCTAGCAAAAGCTCATATTTACCATACTCAAGTGGTGTTTATTCTGCTTTGCCCTGGGAATCTGAGCAAAATATTCCATTCTCACCCTTGTTAAGTGTATATTTATTGCACACTGTTTGAACATTTTGTATAATTTACGGCATAAAAAACAGGTTGTGCTTACAGCTAACACTCTACCAGCAAAAATAGGTGAAATAACTTCCACCGGCCAGTTATGCACATGAAGGTTATGAGTAAATTTCCAGGGGGTGGGGGGTGCAATTGCTTTCCCCAAGAACGCTGAATTGAGTGGGCGGAATTGGAAAAGGCTAATAGACTGAAAGAGATTTTCAACCCATGTTCTATCTTCTGCTATCACACACACAAATGCATTACACTTTGGGGCTTAACTGTATCTTCATTTCCTCTCTCTGTTCTTTGGGTCTTCCTGTTCTTTATGCCCTGCAAAAGCAACGGGGACCATGCAGAGAAACTGCACCAACGATTAACATTCTGCACAGAGTTAAACCCAACCCAGCCCTTGCGGAGAGAAAAGGAGGGACTCTGCAAATCTGCATGTGTGTGCTAATGTTGCGTAGTTTAGCCTGGTGTTGCTAGCTATAGGTAATGCAGGCCGCTGCACAGAGCACAATAGCCCTGCTCCTAAGCAACGGGGATTTCATTTAGCAACTGTCTGTCTGCTGAGATGTCATTAAGTCTTGCCCACAATGAAAATGGGAGGAATCCTGAATGCCGAGTCAGCCTCCCCTCCTGCAATTTACGGAACAACTGCACAGCTGATGGAAACGTTTTATCGTTTTTAGAATTTGTAAATATGGTTGCATTGTTTTTAGAGCTTACGGGAACCATTTAATTGGTTTTAGAACTTGTGCTTTATTCTGCTTTTACCTTCTCCACCGCTTCAGTGGCTTTATGCTACTTAAAGAGCCCTTTAAATCGGTTAAATAATCTGTTCACTGAAATGCATTACCACCATTCTATTGATTATCCCCTTTTAACCAACTCGGTAGCGGAAGCTACTGGAGGGAGGGATGTGCTTGGTGTCTTGGTGGTGTCAGGAGGGCTGGCCTCTTCTCAGAGCTGCATCTGGAACTGGGATGCTACAACACCCCCCCCCCAAAGCTCACCCCAGAGGATGGGGCACGGGATGTGCTCCCCCCTTGCAGGAAATTGGGTGCATGCTGCTGGATCACTGCACTCCTTTCCGCTGGAGTGGAAGGGAAACAAAATGCATCTATTTTTGTTTCCCTGCTTCAGTAGTTCCAGGCGTGCGTCTCTACACACAGCAAGAGCACAGCTAAGCGAAAGAAAACGTGGAGTGTTGGGAAAGGGGAAAAGGGCCAGACAGGAAGGAGACATTCTCAACCAGCACAGAGTTCAAAAAATAAAATAAAAAATGCAATCACAGAATATTTCTATAGGGGATTTTTGTCCAGTGCAGCAACATCACCAAAAGATGGGAGGGAAGAGGGAGAGCCTGGCTAATTATTTCAGGGTGGAGAAATATTTTTTTTGCATTTTAAAAAGAGTTACTGGGAGCTGGTTTCTCCATTTGCAATGCATCCCCCCTCCCCATTTTTGAAGAAATATTAATAAAAGGGCTTCCTTTTTCATGCATGTGCAGGCACAGCCGTTCCCAATAAGCTCTGAAATGATTTCATGAGGCAGACACTTCCAGGAGGCGGGAGGGAGGGAGAAGAGCTCCTTTCAAATCATTCCCAGCTTAGTCAGGGAGCGCCTGAGTAACAAGAGGCAAGGCAGGAGGAGGGAGAGAGTACAGGGCTGGAATGGAGTCAGCAAGCAGGGAAGGGGGGGATGAAGCCCTCTGTAGAAGGGAGAACTCCTGCACGGAGGCACAGGCAGCTTGCTCATGGCTGAGAACCAGCAGGGAGATGGACTGCAACCTATGGAGCTGATAAGGCAAGCCTCTTTGGGGAAGGAGCTGGCTTAAGTGGCGTGTGGAAACGCATTAGTACATGGCTCTGTGGACTCTTGTGCTGGGCAGCGGAAGCCTTCTTGCTGTGCCTTGGACATTGTGCCACAGTGAGAGAAACAAAGAATAAGGAAGGTGCTTGTGGAAGAGAGGTCCGGAGGGTAGCAACACAAGAACGGGGCCTTCTCTGCAGTGGCTCCCCGTCTGTGGAATGCTCTCCCTAGGGAAGTTTGCCTGGCGCCTTCATTTAGGTGCCAGGCAAAAACGTTCCTTTTTAACCAGGCCTTTGGTTGATCCAATTTACATCCTATGCCCTTTTAAAATGTGGCTCTTTTTGTGGGGGGCACTATTGGATTATTGTTTTTATTTTTATTTTATATATTATTATCTTTTTTGTGAACCACCCTGAGACCAGGCAAATGGATAACACTGGATTCAGGACTGGGAGTTCCAGCAGGCGTGGGAGAGCGCTCTCTGCAAACAGAGTGTGGCCCAGACAACTCTCTCCAGAATCCTTAATTGTCCATTGGCAGAAAAACTAAAGAGCTCTATGAAGAGTTAGAAAACTCGCCACCTTAGTCAATGAATGGGTGATATGCTGGGATGCTGAGCCAGAAGGTGGACTCTGCTTGTTCTCAGAGGCTACTTTGGTTCCAACACATCACTGCAGCAGGAAAAGGAAGGTGTTAAAATGGCCTCTCCTTCCAACAACGATCCTATGATACGTTTCCTAAATTGTAAGTTCTCTCACGCTTGCAACGCAATCTCAAAGAGGGCGCCAGTACTGAGAGCTGGCAGCATGCAGGTGCATTTAAATGTTCACTGGTTATTAAGCTATAAGCCGGATAATAAAATCAAGCTGCCACTCTGATTTGTATGCATATATTGCCACAGGAAGCTCCGCCTTGGAGGTGAAGGCATGGCACACCCAAAGGACAGGGCCAGAGGTCACTTGTGATTTTACCGCAAGCTGCTCCCAGAATGCTCTGCTCCTGAATCCGCGCAGGAGAGCAGTCGGGGGAAGCGGAGCCACTTGTGTCTATTGGAGTCACTTACCGTGGGGTCTGTCCAGAGGGAACACTTGGCACAGTCTTGACAAGGGGCCCCTGGGGATCGGGGGTGTTGGCAGAAGTGGTCGTACCCATTAATGGCGGCTCGGCAGAGGTAGCACATCTGGGCGCCACAGCGGCACGACATGCGGTTGCAGCCTTCGGATTTGATCAGGCCGGTGGCGCACTTGTGGCACTTTCGGATGCGGGCCGCTGTCATCTTCTCTTCTCTGCAATGAGGCAATTGGGAAAGGGTTAAAAAAAAAAGCCAGGTGAAAACAATGTGGCAGCACGTCAGATATTTGAAGATGGCTATCGTATCCCCTCTCAGCCTCCTCTTTCCCAGGCTCCTTCAACCGTTCCTCATAAGGCTCGCTTTCCAGACCTGGATCATCTTGGTCGCCCTCCTCTGCACACCGTCCAGCTTGCCAATATCCTTAATGAATTATGGCATCAGCTTTTGTGTTTGGCGGGCTAGAGAACACTTCATCCACTGCACACAATTTTTAAATAAGGATTTTCTTATAAACAGAAGGTGGCAGGTGTCATTTCAGATGAGGTGTTTCCCATCACTGTCATGCAGGTGGCTGCTGAGATAGACACACACACACACACACACACACACACACACACACACACACACACACTCCTCTAAGAAGAAAACGTCCATCCCTTCAAAGCTATGATGTTTGGTCATATGCAAACTAAATCCCAATGAATTCTGAGTAGGCATGTAGAGAACTGCATCGTTCATTGATCCAGACTTCATCAGCTAACATTTCTTCAAATGGTGACAGCCCATATCAAATCACAATAATATAATTATTCATACATTTGTTTAGATGTGTGTTAGTGAGTGCTCTTGTTCTTTGCTTGATGAGAGATCTATGGGCCTGGGTGTCGCACACTTGCCTTCAGAGTCTCCACATAGATGAACACACACACCCCAATTCTTTAGCAACCATTTCAATAGCACCCTGCCATCCCGAACAGGCTCTTTCCCAGGAAGGGGGGGGGTATGAAGCCCACCCCTCCCATGCTGTTTCCAAGGAGGTCTTTGTGGCTGTCTATTTAGAATTACCTTATGATGAGTTGGAGACAAATTAAGTGAAAGGAGGTTCATTGCAGGCTGGCATTCTGCAGGCTTAAATCTGGTTTCCCAGAGCGTCAAAGAGGTGGGGGAGCTAAACGTTAATGCAGAAATAATTTAACCCAGGAGTCAAAGCACACACAGACCCTCACCTCTGACAAGCAGAAAATATATAGCTGAGGTAATGAAAGAAGCAGGAAATGCAAACTCTGCACTGTTGCTTGATGCCTTTTATAAATCAGAGCCTGTTGCTTTGGTTACAGAGATGCTGCAAAAGGATTGCTAACTATTCTGTTCTGCAAACAGGAGATGTTTAGGCCCTGACAATAGTTTTAAGCTTTCCCCACGCAAGTTAAACATTGCACCAGCACTTTAATCACTCTGTGCTTCTGCTGATATTTACAAGTTATATAACAGAGCACCTACATTTTGTTTTCATTCCCACAACAAAGCCCAGTATCCAAGGATGCTTTCTGAAGATCCTTAGTTTACATTGCACGGTTTCAACTGCAGACTTTTCCCTCCCACCGGACAAATATTACATTTTATACCTTGCGCCTCTCTCAATATGGTGCTTAAGACAGCAACTGCTCTATTCCGAACTTTAAAAATGGAAAGCGTAGTGCTGGTGGTCAACAAGAGAGGTTTAAAGACTCTCTCAAGGCAAATCTAAAAAAAATGTAGTATAAACACCAACAACTGGGAAACACTGGCCTGCGAGCGCTCCAGTTGGAGAACAGCCTTGAACAAAGGTGTCATCGACTTTGAAGATACTCATACTCAGAACGCAAGGGAGAAACGTGCTAAGAGGAAGGCATGCCTGGCAAATCCACACCGTGATCAACCCCCGCCCAGAAACCAATGTCCCCACTGTGGAAGGACGTGTGGATCCAGAATTGGCCTCCACAGTCACTTACGGACTCATTGTTAACACCGTGTTTATGGAAGACAATCTTACTCAGCTACGAGGGATCGCCAAAGAAGAAGACAACGACTCAAGACACCACAGGGAGGCTTTGCAGTCCTGTCCAGGCACTGACCAGACTGACCTTCACTTCAGGAAGATGATTCTATGTCTGCATCACGTGTCTTTGGACCTTGGCTCTGTGACTGAAAGAGGTGAAACCCATCCTGCTACTCTTAGATCTCTGCCAAGGGCCTCTCACACCCATGTCTTAGTTTGGTGGCTCCAAACTCCCACATCCCCAGACCACTTGAAAATCACTGAGGGTCTTGGGAGCTCTCTTAATGATCTTCCTGCCTGTTGTTGCAACCGTAATGCGCTGTGCTAGATGCTGCAGGGTGTAACACTGTATTTTTATCGCCTCTTTGATTTTCCAGTTCCCCCATTTCAAATTCCTCTTTGGGAACTGTGCTTGCCCTTAGGGCAGACAGTAAACCAGCCATAGGTGGACCCTGCTCCCCGTTTTCTGGGCTGCTCCCTCTCATCTTCCCAGCAGGAAGCGCCAAGCAGAGCAGGAAGCTGGGCCTGAACTCCAGCTGCGCTTCCCCTTCCCAAGACTCAAACGGGACGTTTTATTGTCTGCAACAAGAGCAGAATTTCAGCTGCTCAAGGATAAGAAACTATATTAAAACTATATATGCAAAGCAGCTCTCCCCTGGCTGTCCTGCACCCAGAGGTTTGCTCTTTCAGAGCGCATAAAAGCAGATACCTCGAAGGAACTGGGCAGGTTTAGCCTGGAAAAGAGGAGGCTGAGAGGAGAAAGGATAGCCCTCTTCAAATATCTCACATGGGCTGTCACATGGAAGAGGGAGCAAGCTTGTTTTCCCCTGCTCTGGAGTGCAGGACTCGAACGCATGGCTTCAAGTTACAAGAGAGGAGATTTCAGCTCAATATCACGAAGAACATTTTGACAGTAAGAGCTGCTCCACAGTGGAACGGTCTCCCTCAGGAAGTTGTGGACTCTCCTTCTTGGAGGTTTTTAAGCAGAGCTTGGATGGCCATCTGTCGTGGATGCTTTAGTTGAGATTCCTGCATTCCATGGTGTTGGACTAGATGACCCTGGGGGGTCCCTTCCAACTCCACCATTCTATGATTCTGGGATATATCCTGAAGCACAAAAACCCTCTCGCTGAGGAGGCTCAGTAGCAGGTACTTTCTGGACTGGCTTAAATAAGAAACTAGAAAAAAAGGGCTTCCTGGTTCTCCCTGCCCTTCACAAAGTTACTTACATAGATGTTCGGTATTTTATGTCATCCTTCTCGGCCAGCTGCTCACAGGTGAGGTTCATATGCTCCTTCCAGAGGCCCTGGCATTTCCTGCAGGTTTCCTGGAGAGTGAGATCACCACATTAAGCAGCAGGAAGACACCAGTGATAATGACAATTTTTAAAAAAGGCAACCAGACAAATAAGCAGTGCTGAAAGCATTTTGCAGGCAACACAGAAATACAAAAGACAAAAAGAATGCTTGAAAAAAAGAAGTGGCACTGAGTAAAGAGGCCGGCAGCATGAAACCGATTGAAAAGACTGATAAAACACACCTATCTTCCCCGGGTACTAGGGTGACACTAGACTCAATGCCATAGGGGCCTCTCTAGGGAGATAACTGCGCAAAGAGGGTGCCACCACCGAGAAGGCTCAATCCTTGGTCACGACCCACTTTCCCTCCAAAGGCAGGGACACCAGCAAGGACATCTGAAGACAGAATCGGTTCACAGGGCAGCCCTTGAGATGCTGGGCATCAGCTGCAATTGGAGAAAACACGAAGGCGCTCAATCTTCATTTAAGCTCCACCCGTGTATGTCTCCACCACCACCCACCACCCCGTGCTTTGGAAAGGTTTTATCTGTATGGCAGGGATGGAGAACCTCCAGCCCATAAGGTGAATTTGGCCGTCCAGGCCTCCCCATCTGGCCCACCAGGCAGTTCCCCCAAATCCACAGCCAGGCCCCCCTTTCTGGTGCACCTGATCCCTGCAGAAAGCATGGCTGAGCTCCCCACCAGCAGCAGCTGGTGGTGCTTAGTCCCTGTCTGCCTTGCCCCCACAGAAGGTCAGTGGGGGAAGAGAAAGATCTGGCCTGCTGGGCCAAAAAGGCCCCCCCTATCCCTGGTGTGTGTCTGTGGAATGGGGGGGGGGCGGGTTCCTGCCACACAGAGCCAGCCCAGTGGGCCCCTCCTTTGCCACCTGTGGGCTCCTCATGCAGAATCAAGTCCGCCCACCCAGAGGTTTGCATCGGTTTGGGGGGTGATGGGAAAGGGCTGCTTGCTGTTCCAGAGCAGGGGGGGCCGGCGGGGAGGCAGCCTTAATGAGCAAACCCACATGGAAACGAGAGGCTGGTTTCCCAGCCAACGCGCTAACTTGAACCACCAGGCCTCCCCAGGCGGCTGCAGGAGAGAGACAATGGCCGGACTCAGCACCGCAAGACGGTTTCGGGATTTGTGACGGAGGGCCCTGAGAGAGCCATGCTGTGGGGTTTCGGGGGCTGCCGGCACTTGCTGCTCTAGGACTGAATGCCCCAGAGCCTGGGTGGCTGAGCTCAGCGTGGTGCTGAAGAACTCTCCCGCAAAACCTTGTGGAAACGGACAGAAGCAGTGCAAGGGGCAGCGTGGTGCAGCGGATAGAGGGCTGGGCCAGGACCTGAGCAGCCAGGGTTCAAATCTCCACTCAAGCCATGAAGCCAGGCTAGTCGCTCACTCCATCAAAGGGTTGTTGTGAGGATGGGGAGGGGAGAACACTGAGCTCTTTGCAGGAAAGGGAAGGATAGCAATGAAACATTTGCTGAGCTGGGCCAGGTGGGGTACTCTATCAGTCAGTACCACTGAGCTGTGAGGGGCTTCAAAACATAGGAACAGCTGTATGGCATCAAGCATAGCATGCCCTAATTTTTTGCAACTTCTGAAAACATTATGCTTTCCCTCATGAAGGAAGCCAACCTCAATTTTTGGAGGAAGAAGAAGAACACACATATAAGGATTTGGTAGGGTTGCAGGGCAGATTAAATTGCTTTGGGAACCCCACGTTTGACCTGTGTCTTGAAGGGGATAACTTGGATTTTTCCACCACAAGCACCCCAAAACACATTGGATCAGCCTCATGGACTGTGTGTGTGCACTTTTATGAAACTGAACATGATTCTCTTCTGAGATTTTTACAGGAAGCACAAGACGTTGTCTTCTTCTTTCCTCTGTCTCATTCCCCTGCTTTGCTTCCAGCCCATCCCCCTAAATGTACTTCTTCCTGGCATGCTGGATATCTAATATGGCTTCCACAGCTATGGTGCAGAAGCAGAATGCCAGCTAAGCGTTCCTTTAAAAATGCATTGTGATCTCCTCACTGTCGGAGGAAGGGAGAGGGAGCCCTCACACATCATTCTCCCTAATTTTCCAATTTTCTCTAAAGGCGGAGGGGAGCTATTTGCATTCAAAGTTCCTTGCAAAAAGGCAAAGCTGCCTCCTCCTTTTTAATAAAGTGCAGCTGTTCCAAGCAGGAGCTCATCCATCAGCAGACAGTGCCGCCTAGTGGTTGGAAGCAGCGCCCGCCAGGGGCCTTTGCCAGAGGCACAGGAGCAGCAGCAAGTCTGCCACAGCCATCAAGGTGCTCAGACTCTTAAAGAGGAGACCTGCTGTCAACAGCTGCTGAGCCAAGGAGCATGGCAGCCAGGCCTCCTTAGCACTGCTAAGTGCTTTGGGAAACTGTAGCTGGTTGATAGGAACCAGGAAGCGGCCTGGCTTCCACCTCCTGGTAATCCATGGGGATTATGCAAAACGCAGCTCAGAGCAAGCCAAGGATACTGGGAGATTATTGCAAATCCCACGGCATTTGGAAGAGAGACAAGAGCTTTTATTGGGCCAGCTAGTCACTTAAAACACCCTGAGATCTCAAGGTATGTATGTATTTGCCCTGCAAAGGAAAATGTCACCTGGGCCGATTACAGAGGAGGCTGGAACAGCAATGCTAGAGTGGCAGAATCACTCATGCCGCCGTCAGCCTTGCTCTGTGAAAAGTGAAGCTGCTGGCAAGATTTGCGCTGCTTCAAGTCCTGTATCTCTGCTCTCCTTGCACAAGAATAAGGCAAGGCTTTCCGGCACTGTCACAAACCCTGAAAAGGGAAGGCAGTCGAAGCGCATGGAAAGAAATCTCTATGGAAGCTACTCATTTCAGTATGGGGGTGGGACTGTGCTGCTGCTTATGCAAATCTGTCTTTAAAAGGCAAGCTGCTGAACAGATAAGGGAGTACTAGAAATATCAGGGAAAGAAAACCAGGTATAATCCAGTCCCAGAACTCAGGGGCCCCATGGGCACCGCAACCCTAATCCCACTCACCTGGCAGGAAACCCCACTGAACTCAACTTCTGAGCAGACACGGACAGGATTAGGCTGAAGTAAGTTAACACAAAAGGAATATCTCACCAAGCTAGTAAGAGTTCCTAGGGCTGATCTCGTTGGGGGCCCATGCAAGCGGTGACTGCAGCGACTGCCATCCCATAACGGTTGGCTTTTGCTTAGCCACTGGCAATCCCCACCCCAAACACACCTTGTTGTTGCCTCCACCTTTTTACCCAAACTGGCTCCCCAGTTGTTGTTGAACTACAACTCCCATCACCCCTAGCTAGCAAGGCCAGAGCTCGGGGATGATGGGAGTTGTAGTCCAACAACACCTGGGGACCCACCGGTTGAGAACCGCTGCGCCTAGTCCAACCCCCTGCAAGGCAGGAATATGCAGCTGTCCCGTACGGAGATCGAACCTGCAACCTTGGCGTTATCAGCACCAGGCTCTCACCAGGTGAGATATCCAGGCTGACCATTGTTCCTGCCACCAGCCCTACGCAGGCACAAGCCCTTGTGAGAATAGTGCCCTTCCTAACACTGGTGAGCACACCAAACACCAGTGATCTTCAAGCAGTTTATGCCAGTAACATGCAACACAACAGACGAGTTTCAATTATCATCTCTTGGCTCAGCGGAGATACAGACAAGCCATTTGACTGCACAAAGGCACATTTTGCAAGGTTTTTGCATAAACTACGGTTCCCTGCTTTATCCAAACCAGGAAACCATGGTTAACAGCTCTGGAATAAAGCCAGGGTGCCAATTCAACCAGTGCGATAGGATCACAATTGCTGGGCCATATTCTGGACAAGCTACAAGTTTCCAAGCAGACTCAGAGAGCAGCATATAATGCAGTAACCTAACCTGGATGTCACCCAGACACAGAGAACTACGACAATATTATTTTAGTCAACAAGCCACAAAAGGTCGCAGCCTGCTTGGTTTTGCTTGGTATATACCCGGGGCTCGGTTTGTGACTCTTCAGGCACTTCAGGTTATTTGGTTAGACTTATATAGCCGAGATAAATATAGCTGTGACCTCACACTGCTATATTAGCATACACAGGGCAGGAAGCCCGAGTTGCGATTCCAGTCACTTGATACTGGGAGCACACGGATGCTGCGACTATCGCCAGAGGACATCTCAAGCTTGCAGCAGCTCAGAGCCTCCCTGAGCCAAAGTAAATAACGCTAATCAGACACAAATGTTGGCTCATGCAAAGTCTCCGAAGTCTAGACCTCCTGCAGCTATGCCAACGGCACAAGGCTAAGAGCCACAGCAGAGAGTTCTGGGAAACTGGCACCCAGCAGATGCTGGGGACTTGCAGGGAAGGAAGCAATGTCTCCCTTGCATAAACTCCCAAATAGATTTCAGGAAACCCAACAGGGTCTGATGGGAAGTCTGGTCCAAAACATGCAGAGAAAACCAAGCTGGGGAGGGCTGATCTACTCCATGTGGATGGTCTCCTCTCCATCTGCCCCTACTGTGTTTCATACTGCAGCACACATGACAAGGTGCATCTCCTCAGAACTGAACCAGCAGAGCTAAAGTGGTCTCTTCCACTGACCAGAAGGCCAAGGGGCCACGGCACACACACACAACCATCACAGCACTGGAGTCCGCGTCCTGGCTCCATCCATCAGCCAGTGCATGAACAGCTGCTCCAGTGCTTGCCTTCCTCTTCCCTCCCCATTCCGTTTTCCTTCTCTGCTGTGCCTATTTGACTGTGAGCCGGCAGCCATGAGCTGGCTTGTCTTTTAGTACAGTCGTACCTTGGAAGTCGAATGGAATCCGATCCGGAAGTCTGTTCAACTTCCAAAGTGTTCAGAAACAAAAGTGCAGCTTCTGATTGGCTGCATGAAGCCCCGCTGGACGTTCAGGTCCCAAAGAACGTTCGCAAATCAGAACACTCACTTCTGGGTTTGCGGCGTTCAGGAGCCAAAACGTCCAAGAACCAAGGCGTTCGGGACCCAAGGTACGACTGTATATGTAAAGTGCTTGGGAAATGTTGTGAGCGTTTTAAGTGTTTAAGCCTCGGTAGAGGCTGGCAAGGATACAGTGGTTCACAAACCATTTTTAATTTTGAGATGGGCAGGAGGATCCACAAAGTCACAAGCTCATGCAGTGCTTGACACTCCCATTGTTCTGGGCGCATTTTGCGACAGGGAATTTCACTAGCACAAGCAGTTTCTGAACTCTGGGCGCAGTACTGCACCTAAGATTTCATACCAAAACTTCAGAATGGAAGGAGGACCTTTTTCTGCCTCCCCACTCTCTGAAGACTGGAGAAGAGACCCTCTTCAGAATATTAGGGGGGCAGGCAGAGGGAGGACTAGACCATGTGAAAAATGAACGTAATATTTTAGCTGCTGTTCATTCATTTTCAGCTTTGTATTCTTGTGATAAAAAAGTGCACAGAGACATTCCAATGTTGCTCCCATAACCCACGATTAAGGTGCCATTTAGCTCCTAGCTTTCATATCTCAGTTTCTAACATTGAGCTCATGGCGGGGACCCGAGACAACAGTGGGCATCATCTCATCCAGCGTTCAAGGGCCTTCTGTGGAGAGAGAGAGCACAGCAAGGCTCAAGGGCTGGGTTGCAAAACAGGAAGCTTCCCACTGCAAATGTCACTCTCGCCACCAACTCACCAGATGACCAGCTATGAACTCTTCAGCCCCCTCCACCTCCGATAGGAAACATGCGGGTGGAGGAAGCAAGACAGCACCAACCTTTCCAGCATGCTCTGTGAAAACTACCACCTAGAACCGCAGAGTTGGAACTTACCCCCTGGGGTCATCTAGTCCCCCCCCCCCCGCAATGCAGGAATCTCAGCTGAGACATCCATGACAGGTGGCCACCCAACGTCTGCTTCAAAACCTCCAAGGAAGGAGGTTTTTGTTCTTCTAGGGTGCCTGCCCTGCTACCCTTCACTTCCCCAACTTTGTTGCCACCCCAGAAGCCCACTTCTACGCTTCACCATATAAGGGGATCTTTCCAGGGACCAGAAAGCTGGTATGACTGGCAGACAAAGACCTATGAACCCGTATTTGCTTTTGCCCCCCACCCCCCTTTCACGGGGCGGAGGGAAAGAGCGCACATACACACCATTGTTCAAACGCTGCAATAAAAGTTCCATGTTTATCCGCAACTCACTTTTATGGCCCTGTTGCGGGAAAGCAGGTTGTGCAAGGAGGCCTCTGCCTCCTGCCCCACATGTGGCTTGAACTTTCGGTTTCCACAGCTGACTGGTGCAAAGACGTTACCTCCTGACCATCAACCCCTCTGCGGATCTTGCTCACAAGTGACCTGGGCTGAAGGCAGCAGACTCTGCCCTCAGAGTCAGATTTAAAGGCAGGGGGCTCGGTGGGTCCCCTTAACTATCCACTCAACCACCAAGAGAATAACAGAAGAGTTGGTCTTGATTTGTACACCTGGCAAATCAACCTGGCAGTGCTGCAATAAACTGCTATCATCCACAAAAGAAATGACAACACCAGAGCTTAGTCAGCAAATTGTGTGTGCAGCAAGATTGAATCCGTGCCTGCAAACTTGCTGTCCGATATGAGGGAGGGAAGTCGTGCATGGAAATCATATATCAGCATGGTGAAATGGGCTACAGAGGCAATGAAATATGAAGCACTCAAAAGATGAACCATCAGAACGTGGCTGGTCCCAAGACGCCACCTAGTCAGATGGGTGGGGTGCAAACAATAAAATGATTCTTATTATTATGCCTCTCACTTAGGATCCCATTTGGTTTATGTCCAACCCTGCTATGAGTCTCGCAGCCCCTGGCCTCCCGTCTTTGCTACGGGAAGCCTTCCTGTGTGGACTGAAAGGGGAAAGGTCGGTTCAGATTCCCCAGCACAAAGCCAGGCTTGCTTCACTAGGGTGTGGGGTTTTCAGGGAAATCAAGACCAGCATTGCTACCACTGCTGTGCCCCCAAAGGGCAGTCAATAGTCTGCCAAAGACTTGCTGAAGTCTAAGCTGAAGGAACTTTGCAGCTGAGCTGCCAAATCTTATCTTTCCACGCTTGTCCTTGGTTTGGCTCAAGGCTAAGACAGGAAAAGGGGGGAAATTTCATGGAACTAGATGAAATCTTATTCTCTTGTTTGCTTCTGCAATTGACCCTGAGCCTTGGAGATGGTGTAGATGAAGTCTAAATAAATCTACTATCTGCTATACTGTTTCGTGAAGCATGCCACGGTGATGGGGACTGAGTACCTTGTTTACGTGCTTAGATTTATAACCGCCTCTGTCCCATTGCAAGGGGCTGCGTAAGTTGACCCTCAAGGTCCCTTCCAACAGTTCTGTGAATCCTGAGCGATGTTTGAAATGCAAAATCCTGCATCTTGTTTCCATTCTTTCAGCCATGCTGAAGAGATCAGGAGGCAGCAGAATGTGAGAAACAAGTCTCAGCTTTGGAGCCGGAGAGTGCTTGATCCTGGCCCTCTCCGTTGACCCTCAACCCTTTGCTCTACCTGCCCAGAGGATGTGGGTCTGGTTGCTGTGCTGTGCTGGGGCAGAGGGCTAGGAGAAGACAGAGGAGGTGGCCAGAAAGCACCAAATCAGGCTATACTTCAAGCCCCATGAATCTGCTGACAGAGAACAGAAGATGCGAATCGAATCATTTATGGATGGCTCTGAAGCTGCCTCCACAGGCCGTTCTGGCAGAATCATGAGCTGGCTGCAGCCTGTTGGATCCCAGGCGTCAGGCTGGTCAGGACACCACAGCATGAAGGTGAACCATGGGCGGTTCAGTTGCCCACGGAGCCGATTAATAAAGAGGAGGGCAGTGAAAGCGAAATCCTGAAGTGCCCCAGGGCTAAAAATCAATGTTCACTTTCTGAGAATGAGAACAATAAGCAGCCTCCGGTATAAAATGAGTTCGTCTTCAAAGTGCCACAAGACTACTTTTTACCTAGCACACGGCCGGAAACTATAGCTTTCATAATATAAAAATTTCCTCGTTTTCTCTGTGCTCCCGATTCTACCTACCAAGAAACCTGTGTGTTTCACCTAAGAAAGGAGACATATCTGGATAACAGCTGGATTTTACACTTTAAAACTGGGAGATCAGCCGTGGTGAGTTATTCATCCCAGCAGTCCTGGTGCAACCTGAAACCCACCCAGCACCCAGGAGAGCCTCCTCTGCTCCCACCCACATTCCTTCCTGACACTCAGGCCAGATTCAGACCCCAAGGCTTCACCTGACCAACTCCCCTTGAACACAGTTTTATTTGCAAGATCAATCAATATGAAGTGACAGATGGAGAACAGTATGCAGTTAACATCTGTAAATATATAACCAGTATCTATAACCGGTACACACACACCCATCTAAAATCCATCCTTCAGTTTTCAATCTGTATATGGAGCTTTTTCCAAGCTTGGTAAAGATAAAGGACCCCTGGACGGTTATGTCCACTCAAAGGCAACTATGGGGTGTGGCGCTCATCTCGCTTTCCAGAAAGTCCACAAAAAGTTTTCCGGGTCAAGTCTGATATACAAGCCCACTGTAGTAAGATAAAACAATCATGTCAAAGGTGCTCTAGGGGCGACACCTCTTTGACATAACCGAACAATGTTACAAATTCATAACCAACAATTTCTGCTATTTCTGACAATACTCGTTCTCTGTATATTCTGATTTTGAGGGCACCACCACAATATGTGAAAACTGTACAGTGGTACCTCGGGTTAAGTACTTAATTCGTTCTGGAGGTCCGTTCTTAACCTGAAACTGTTCTTAACCTGAAGCACCACTTTAGCTAATGGGGGCACGATTTCTGTTCTCATCCTGAAGCAAAGTTCTTAACCCGAGGTACTATTTCTGGGTTAGTGAAGTCTGTAACCTGAAGCGTCTGTAACCTGAAGCATATGTAACCCGAGGTACCACTGTATTTGAAACTTGCCCCCCACCCCAAGCTTACAATCTTATTCCAGGCTCCTGCTGGTCAGGGATTCTTGGTGAGAGAACAGGCCCTGGGGGATTTTAGCAGGCAGCCAGAGCCAATAGCCAGAGACCTGGTCTCACTTTAACACCACTGCTCCCCCCCCCCCCCAGTATTGATTTTATTTTGCTTCCGTTTGTGGTTTTCCTGTTGTTTCAAGCCAGCTGATTTTAATGATTTCATCTACATTTCCAATGCTTTCTTATATCCTTGCTCCAAATTGGACCGTGACCTGCTTTGGCAGCTTGTCTCATTGCTGAAAAGCAGGCAGTGCATTTGCTAAATAAGTAGACAGCAGCTGGTCACATCCAAGCAGATGGAGAGGCCTTGCTGCCTTGCCTCTGCTTCCAGCACCACCACACTGGCTGCCCATGGACTAGCAAGCAAGGTTCTTTGCATTCGTCTCCAAGGCCCAGAAAAACTTGGGTCTAGGGTACCTTAGGAACCAGCTAGACCCTTACAATCCCCAGGTCAGTCGCCAAGATCGTCTGTAAGAGCATCCCTGGATTTGACTCCTGAACTGGTGAGGCTCATTCGACACAGCTGAGTGTCTCTGGCCCACTCCTGGTGCAATGCTCTTCCAGCAGAGATCCAGCAGGAGTCTTCGATAGGAACTTTTAAAAGTTTGCTGAAAACTCTTCTGTGCTGCCAGGCTTATGCAGACAATTAAGGAATGTGATAGTTAAAGCTGCATTGATTTTTTTTAAAAAATGAAACTGCGGTATGCAAGTATTTTACAGCTAAAAACACCCACCCTCCTTGAAGCAGCCAGATTCAGATGGCCAAGGACACTCCCTCCCTCCTTAGCGTCTGGGCCTTCTCAGTGGTGGCACCTGGTTTGTGGAATGAGCCTTCCTCTGCAGGGGGGGTAGCACAAACTCTGCTTGCCTTTTGGCGCCAACTGAAAACACGCCTCTGCACCCGGGCTTTTGTGGGAGTTAAATAGGATAAGCATATTAACACAGCTTTTAATTTTTGAATGTTATGGTTGCCTTAATTACGTTACTGTCTGTTTCCATTCCTTTCATGAATATGCTTTAAGTGTTTTCTGTTTTTAGGATTTCATATCTAACTTGCTGTGTGATTGTGAATCAATGAAGTGTGGACAGGAAATGTAATAATAAGTATTATTCACAATAACGACCTATGCAGTGTTTTTCAAGAGCCCAAAGTGCTTTACAGCAAGTTGACGCTCAGTTGAAACCGGAGAGCTGACACTTCTTCAGGTTTCAGGGTCAGAAAAGTCAAGATTAAAGACCGAACAAAACAGGAGATGGGCTGAGTAAGCAATTTGCCCAATTTACAAGCCAACAGCACTAGATAAGTTGAATTCCAACAATTCCAATCAAGTTTCAGCCAAAGCTTCCATGGAGAGAAAATTAACCGCTTGTTTATTTAACCCAGCCCCAAAGCAACTCCCCCCAACATGCAATTTGCTATGAATCCACAAGACACAACCTGAATTGGGGGGGGGGGGGGAGTCATCCCCTATAGTCAAAGACATTTTTCCACTTCTTTACACAGAAGAGCAGCATTCCACTTCGAACAATCCCACCCTCTTGTAGCAGAAGCACTGAACGCCAACCTAGTTACATTACACATTTAAGGCATTTCGATTTTTAACCAAAGCTATTGTCCCACAAGCTGCCATGTGTTGTTGTGGTCAAAGGCATTTTGAAGACTCGCAGGGCCACGGGTTCCCGTAAGAGCTATTTAGAGAGATGGGGGTCACTGGCGTAAGCCTGGCTCATCACCCAAAACCAGCAGCGCTGCCCCACCAGAAATGGGCAGAAAACCACCAAGATCATTCCCATTGCGTGACGCATGGACGTATGGCGAAGGCTTCATGGGCTCTTCGTGCTTCCGTCCAGCCCTCTGCCGCTTGGTTGGCAGCCAGCCAATGGGGCGCCAGCACCACCAGGATTTCTGGTACACCTGAAAGTGATCAGGGAGGCCCAGGGCTGCCCAAGCAAGGCAAAGGCGGAAGCCTGGTTCTCCAGGGCCATGGAGGCAAAGCTCCTTGCGGGCGGTTCTGCTGCACTTCCTGCTGGAGGCAAATGGTTCAGTGAGCCATTGCAGGCATGCAGGGGAGGCAATTGCGCTGATGAGTGCTCCCCAGTGTGTGTGTCGGGGAGGGAACACTAAGCCACAGTCCCTGCAAGCAGAAAGCTAGTTAGACAGGGCGCAGACTGGGCCACACCACCGACAGCCTGAAGCTCTCTCCCACCTCTTTCAGCTGCGTGGCCACAAGTCAGATTTGCCCAAAGATTTCATAGAAGTAGGAGGGGAACCCAAGGGTCATCCTGTCCAACCCCTGCAATGCTTGGAGCCAAGGCCACCCTCTATGTTACATCCAATTCCTGGGATGTGGGGAAGCTTGGACCGAAAAGACCATCCCAAGGCCTACTCCCCTCTTAGGGGGAGGCAATTTCCAAACTCCGCCAAGCAGTGGGCAGCTGATGCTCGGTGCCTGGCAGGGTTTTTAAATTATTATTCCACAGGAGGAGCCACACAAGGAGTGTGAGCACCCGCAGCATGCATTGTGGGGCGGGGAGCAAAATGCTGCATCTTCCATCGGATCCTGCCCACCCCAAAGTGTCTCAAGTGCCCAGCTGGCTTCTGCAAAGGCATTATTGACTCCACAAGCTTAGATTAAATGCATCGCTGATCAGCTTTCATCTGGCTCCTTCTCAAGAAATCCATTAAGACGGAATGCTTTGGGGCATTCCAAGCAACAGGAGTGACAGGCGGAGAATTATCGAAAAGCAAGCAACGGTTTCTCAGAAAAATATTATTTGTAGGGTTTCTCAGGCCCTCTTCACCCTACGGTCCCAGGGCAGGCGGAAACAGCAGAATGATAACAATCGAAAACCAGCCAAAGCCCAATACTTTAAATGTATTTTTTGTGTTGTATTAATTCGAAGAATAAAAGTAGGTTCAAAAATATCTATCTCAGATGTCAAAGAACAGGGTTAAAAGGTGCTTACGATGAAAGCTGTACAATGAGGGTTCCAGGCACACCTCCGTGGGGAGGGAATTTCGCAGCCGAGCGGCTGCCACAGAGAACGCCCCCCTCCGAGAATGCCTCCTCCTCACAGAGCTGCTCCAGGAGGACGGACAGGTTCCCACCTCTCCCCATCTCTCTCCTGGCAAATGTCATGAACCAAGGCAGTCTCGGTGCCATGAATGAACCTGGAATACCATGGGTGTCCTGGTGAGACACTGCAACTAGGTCTTGCAGCTGGGATTCCAAGCCACTCTCCCCCCAACCTTTCTGGGTGCTCGACACACATGCACACAAACAGAGAGAGAGAGAGAGAAGTCTCCACACCTTGAGCTCACTCTGTTCCAGGCACGACCCCCACTTTCACTGGAAAGGAGAAGTCAAGGCAAAAGCCCTCCCTACAAGTAGGAACTACAGGACTTCCGCAGACTCCTTTGTTTCCGTCCTCATTCTCACTTCCATTTCGGGATGCTCGCAGGGGTGGGGGGACAACTTGCACCAAATCCAGTGTGTTTTCTTTATATATATAAAAAAAGGATGCAGGTCGCCTCATCTTTGCTAATATGAGGGCAAAACAGCAACCACTTCTGTACTGTTTCCCTTCCGGCAAGGAGCTCAGGAGGACAAGGCCATTGCAAGAGACCTGCTGGATCAGGCCCAAGAGTCCATGGTTCTGTTCCCACTGGAGCCAACCAGAAGTCCCATGGGGAAAGCCCAAACGCAGGACACCAGCCCAGAAGCCCCCTCCAGCAACTGGGATTCACTGTGGGGGCAGAACACAGCCATCCTGGCTGGTAGTGACCGATCGCCTTCTCCTCTATTATTGGTCCAACTCTCTTTTACAGCACCCAAGATGGTGCCCATCACTGCCTCGTGAGAGGGGGTCCCGTAGTTTAATTGCACTGCTGAAGAAATACTTCATTTTATCTGACAGGACACTTCCAACGTTCAGCTTCATTCGAGGCCCACAAATTCTACAGTTACAAGAGGGGAAGAAAAGCTTTTCCCTGTCTCTTTTCTCCACGCAGCGCATAATTTTATGGTGTCACCATTGAGCTGCCCACTCTAGCCCACGAGGCCTTGTGCCACGTCCGTCACTCCCGTGTGGGATTCCTTGCTTAAAAATGGTGCTACTTTGGACTCCTTCCAGTCCTCCATTACAGAGGCTGGAGGTGGCAATTTCAGGTTATCTTTGTGGGGCATGTCAGGATGAGAGCATGACTGAGCTAAACACCAGTGAACTTCACGGCTGAGAAAGGATCTGGGGCCTCCCTCAAGAACAAAACTTTCTGCTGCACAACAGGGAATTTTACAAATGATTGTAGGACTGCTATTCATCTCAAGATCCCGCACGCTGCGACGATTGTTTGAGAAGACGCAGCGTGTTTTGCAAGAGTCAACACCCACAATGAAGCTTGAGCCGTCAGTCCTTATTTTGACAGCCCCTTACCTAAGGGCGCAAAGCCCATCCCATATGCTTCTGAGGTGGCGGTGGTGGGGTTTGTACATGGCAGAGCCCTGCCAGGATTGCAGCAACTCACAGTGCAGAGGCGGCCAAGGAGAGGGCATAGCCAGGAGCCAGCAATAGGCTCCTGTAGCAGCTTGCTCTGACCTGGGGTAATGCCTGGCCCACATGGAGCTGCTGACTTGCCCCACAGGACAAACTCCCCACCCCTTTCAAAAATGGCTGGCCATGAAGGATCCGTTCAGCAGCAGAGCGCATGCTTTGTGTGCAGAAACGTCTCCGTTGCAATCCCAGCATCTCCAGACAGGGCTGCGAAGGGCCCCTCTCCAAAATCCTGCAGCACAGCTGCCAGTCGGTACTCTGAGCTAAAAGGACCAATGGTCTGGCCTGGCATATGGCAGCTTCCAGGTTCCTATTGGGGGTGGGTGCAAGGGGAGAGGAAGTGAAGACACAGCCAGCCAGGGCATCCCACTGCCTGCCTTCTGCAGTGGAACAGCCCCTCCACGTGCTTTTCTTGGAGACTCGATTCTCCTCCGAGTACCATTACAAAAACAATGGAGGAAACACACCGCTGCTCATAAAAATACAAGAATCGCCCATTGTGCATTGTGCTGAGAGGTTATTCTGAGAGTGGCCTTGAGCAGGCTACCAGCTGCGTTGCCTGAAATACATGGCCAGGTGTTAAGAGACACCACTTTTCCAAAAAAGGAGAAAAGAGGGCAGAGAGCAAAGCACTTTCCGTCTGTACCTTGAAAGGGCAAGATGCACAATAACTCAAGCCCTGCGTTATCCCCATTTGCCCTTGACACTGTGGAAAAGGTGGCAGTTGTGTTTTGCACAATCCCAGGAGCAGGAGAGAGAAGCCTTGGCAGTTTCGAGTCTGGGATAAATACTTTCCAAATGAAAAGTAATATCCAGATACACTGATCCTAATTAGGTATCCTCCCATCGGCCATGTTTGCAAGCCGCTTTAAGGCACAGCATTTAAACCGTGGCTTCCTGTGCATGAGAGAATGGCCCTTGCTTCACCCACACAGACCTCAACTCAGGCAGGGAGGAAACCCCTCAGCTACTAACCCAAAGCCTGAGTACAGGATGCTAGGCTAGGTGGGCCACTGGCCTAATCCAACCAGACTTTTCTTCTCATATTCTTACCAGGAGGCTGCTGGGATTTGTTTTAGACCATGGCTAACCATTACATTGCAAAGGTGGACATTTTTGCTTGTCTATGTATATATGTAATGTCTTTTACGGACATGAGCACAGAATTATGAGAGAAGAGTCAACCTTGAAACAATTAGGATGGAATGGAAGCAATTAGGATTCATCAGGATGTTTTACTGGATGTGTTTTATAAAAATGGAAGGAACGGTAATGGTTTTTTAAAACCCGATTGCAGCTAATGCAACAGGTCACAAGGGAAAGCAGTGAACAGCAGCTTCAAGGTGTGCAGCTATTTAAAGTATGAACAACTGGGCCTGCGTTTCCCCCAAACATGGAGAATGACTGGAACTATGGGAGGGAAGAAGCCACGATTCAGCAGCAGGGCACACACTTAATGCAAGGAAGACCCCAGTTTCAATCCCTGGACCCTCTGGCTAAAAAGCTCTCCCCCTGTGAGAATCATCTAATAAGAGTGCCATAGAACCAGAGGCCTGGTTCAGTAGAAAAGGCAGCTTCACTCACAATGTGTGCTTGTGTGTATATTTATGGAGGAAGGCACGCTAGGCACACTTGGCGAATCCACACCGTGATCAACTCCCGCCCGGAAACCAATTTCCCCACTGTGGAAGGATGTGTGGATCCAGAATTGGCCTCCACAGTCACTTACGGAGTCACTGTTAAGACCGTGTTCATGGGAGACAATCTTACTCGGCTACGAGGGATCGCCAAAGAAGAAGATATTTATGGAGCATCATGTCTGCTGCAGAGAAGGACGGCACCTTCACTTTCCACCTGGGACTACGGCCTCTCTAGTCACAGGTGGCATTGACATAGAGGTGGGGAGTGGGGAGCCACCCCACAACTCTGCATGACCAGCAGTAATAATAATAATAATAATAATAATAATAATAATAATAATAATAATAATTGTACCCCACCCAACTGACTCTGGGTGGAACATGGGAGTTGGGGCTCCTAGCAGGGAATTTAAGAGCACAAGAGTGTTTAAAGGTGAGGCAGGTGCAGGAAATCAAGCAACGTAAAAGCAGCTTTTGTGACCTTATTTTTGTACCACCAGCCTGGAAGGCGGCAATTGGGTAGGATTTGCACAAGTCACCTTTCCTTGGGCACCACTCTGCTTGCTGCCAGCTGCTTGATTGGGAAGAAAAACCCCTCAATGCAGTTTACAAAAGCAGAGAGCAGCTTTCCCCAAACTTAACACAATTGCACGCCTGTTTTGAGAGTTCAGTCTTACCAGTGTGCCCTTTCTCTGGCAAAGATAATTTGGGGGTAATTTTGATAGCATCATTTTATCATTGAATTGTTTTCTGCAACTAAAAACCTATGATAAGCTTCTGCTGCATACTCTTTGAAACCCTTTTCTGTAGCCCCACACTTCAGGAAGTGTGTAAGTAATAAATGAGGATACACACACACACACACACACACACACACACACACACACACTCTAAATTCAAGCTTAGGCTGCCCCCTTATGGCAGTCTGTTTCAAGGCCTTTACAGCTGCAGGACAGCTTTTACCAACCCTCCCAGATCCTGCAGGAAGACCTTGGGCTGACCAGGAAACACAGCTAAAATAAATAGGGCCTAGAAGCCCTACTGTGACCCAATATTTAAGAGACTAGATTTACAGTAAAGTCTGTGCTAGTTTTAGTGCATAGCAGCTCACCTTCTGGAAGGAAAGAATAACAGCTCCATCTCCCACAAAAGGTATACTGAGGACCTAGAGAGGTAAGTCTCAAAGGGTGGGGCAGGAGAGGAAGATTCAAGGACAACCAAAGAAACATTTATACAGTTCATTGTAGTGTAGTTAGCTGAATGTTTTATACTTTCCGTGTGCCCCACAAACATATTATTATTACAGGAATTTTTATAATGATGGGGGGGGGGGTTGCCCCTCCAGGATGCAGTTGTTCACGCACAATATCTCCTCAAAGCACCACATAACACACGACACCACACAACTCCCAATGTTGTTCTGCTCAGGGGGGGAAAGATGGCTACCGAAAGGGTGGGGGGGCTTGGGAAACTGGCAAAAGACAGCAATAATCCCCGAAACCTGGGATCAGCCTCTTGCATAAGAGATAATCGCTGGCATCCTGGCAAATGGGTGCAAAAACAGGCAATCATCCTGTGGACGAGGTTCTTGGTCAGGACAAAGAGGTGTGACCCACCAGGAACTTGTCAATATTTCTTTTGTCTCACTTGTGAGGTGGAGGTCGAGGGAAGGATGGGGGCAAACCTGATGCTCAGGTTTCTTTCACCAGACCCTCCCAATTTGCGATGTAAGTATGCATGATGTAATTTTAGGGGGTTTGTAAAACTGATGAAAGTGGGAGCCATCCTTTGTTCTGGGCTCCTTCCTGCTTCTCTCATGCGGTGTGTGGAAGTTCTGTTGCAACAGGCCTTCAAAATAAAGACCAGGCCTGCTTGCTGCTGTTTTGCTCCTATATTCCTGGCTGGTGTCTTTGTTTGGTAATCCAAGTGAGCCCAAGGATTTTCCTATAACATTATAAAGGGGTTAGAACCCCATTGATGTTATAAATCAAACACTGCTAGGAGTTGTTTCTTTTTGCTTTCCAATGCATTTCTTATCAATAAAAAAAGTGGCGGGGTGTGAACAAATTTCCATTCTGAGAGTGTGGCCCAGAGAAAAAAGTCTGAGAACCACGAACCTAGAGAAAATGGCAGCTGACAAAATATTCGCATTGCCCCCGCCCCGGCCGGCACCCAGTCTAGTTCCCATTTCCTTAACATAGTCTATGGGGTGGTGGGTTCACCTCAACAGAGGTCTCTCTCAACCCCTTCTCCTTTCGGACAAAGTGCCCATTAGCAAACACTTCCTACACACGGCCCAGCATTATGGTGCCTTGCAGTTGCGTAGGGAACTGAAAGGGAGCTCCCCAGGGTGGAATTGCCTCTTCGAACAAGCGCATGAACCAGCTGTGTGTGGCCCCGTTGAGGGATCACATGGGAAGTGTGTGAACAATCTGTGCTTGGAAAATGCTACCACATGCAAGAAGGAAGACTCTGCTAGGTTCACAGTCACACACACACACACGCTGGCCTTAGCCAAGTCACGGGGAGGGCGCATGGTTTGAATGTGGGGGATGCACAAAACCAGGCGCCTGGCCTTAGCAACAAACTAAGAGGAGGGCCTGGAGGAGGGCCAACAAACTGAAGCTCAGTCCAGATACGACAGACAGCCTGGCGGTGGGTGGTTCCTCAATCCTGCGCTGGCGATCTCTAGGTTTGACTACTGCCATGCAATGTACCTTGGGCTGCCTCTGAAGACTGTTTGGAAAACCCAGCTGGCCCAGAATGCAGTGGTCGGAGTGCTGCCTGGGACCAGGAGGTCTGAACATCTGACTACAGTTTTGGCCCAGCTGCACTGGCTGCAAATTTGTCTCCAAGCCCATTTCAAAGGGTTGGTTTTGACCTTCTGGCACCTTGCATGGATCGGGACCTCAGTACCTCAAGGGCTGCCTTTTCCTGAATAAACCTGCCCAAACCCTGAGAACAGCACCTGAGATGATTTGTTCAGAGTCTTCTCCCCTGGAGAACAAACATATTATTACGAATATATATATCCTGCCTTCTTCGCTAACTTGCTCCGAGGGAGCAAGAGGCAGCGCACAGATGGCAAGCACTTGCTCCCTCGGCCTAAGCTCCCTCGCAGGGTTGTTGGGAGGATAAAATGAAAGGGGTTTGAGAACATAATTAGGAATGCTGCCCCATGGAGGAAGAAAGTGGGGGGGGGGGTAATCGTAGGAAGAGTGTTATGCACTTACGAGGTTAAAAAAAAAACAAAGAACGTTGAATCCGCTTGGCTATATCTAGATGGTCTGGAAATTAATGCGGCACACATGTGAAGGGGCTATTCTGCTCTCACTCTTGCCTCAGCAAATACATCGTGAAACAAATGGTGGATGTGCAGCCCCACGGCTCGCCCCTTTAGTGCTTTGGCTCTGGCTCAGAGCCGGCACGCCTGCGCTCCCCATTCAGCGCCGTCTTCTCAGCTGACTTCTTGGCATTCAAAAGGCATGTCCAGTATTAAACTCCCATCCGCTTTCGAGTGCGTCTGACTTCATTCTGAAAAACTGCAGCCATGCTTGAGCTTGGCCAGGCAGACGCATTCCATTAATGCTCCCCTCTTGGAAACGTCTGCTCTGTTTACCCTGGGTCACCAGGCGGGGGGTGGGGGCGGGTAGAGAAACAGCTACGGGCCTCAGCGCCACCCTTGGCTCATCGCAACGGTTGGGAGCCATCTCAGCCATGCACATTGCTAGAAAGGCCGCACGGTGGGGCCCAGACATCACTGTAGGACTATGCAGCTGGGGGGGGGCACAGGGGCAATACAATCAGCTTCCTATCTGAGCAAGGATTTCTTGGTTAACAGCGACTCAACAAGCCACATGCAACGACTGAAACGTAACACAAAAGGTCCCACATATTAAGGGGGAGGACAGGATCCGTTCTGGATGTCCGGTCGGATCCTGAGGTTTCCGCAACCTGAGGACCACTTCTGCTCATGCACGCGCAGCAAAACCCGGCAAAATACTTCTGGGTTTGCCGTTTTCGCACCCCGAAGTTTACAAGGGGTTATGTAGCTGGAGGTGCTACTGTACACAGTCCCAGCAGTGAGTGAACAAACTGAACCAGAGATTCTCTGCATGCAAAACATCTCCCCTCTCCCTGGGAGACTCTTCCTTGCAGAAGGAGCTGTGGACTCAGACAAGGGCCTGCTGGGGGCCACAGGAAGCTTCTAAAGAACCATCGGGGAAATTCATCGGAGAGGAGGCTGTCAGTGGCTGCTAGTCGTTATGGCTACATGCTCCCTTTTGGAGCAGAAGGAGCATGCTGGGAATAGCAGGAGGAGGAGGAGCAAAGGGCTCGTGCCCTGAGGCCACCATGGGAAAGGGTGCGTTGGACGGAAAGGCCTTTGGTCTCCTCCTCCACCAGCCAAGCTCTTCTTAGGACTCGGCCACTAAGTGTTGGTAGGCTTTAAAAGGGGGTGAGACAAATGCATGGGAGCAACATTGATCCAAGGCTACTGGGCACACGATGGCGTTCCAGGTTCAGAGGCCCCGGCCTCTTCATGCCCGTTGTCAGGGAGCAACAACAGTCTGCTTGGAGAGAGCTGGGGTTTCCTCTGAAGCCATCGATGTGTCACAACCTAGGGCCATACATGAGCAAAGAGGCACGCAACTTTTCTTGTGTGGACCAGTAGCTACCTTGGACCTCTACAGGGTCAAAACAGCCAGGGTTAGGCAAATAGGTACTAAAAGAGAAGACACTTTGGTTTTGTAGTTTAACATAGGCATCAAAGTACTTAACTTATTGTGAAACAATGACACCTTCTTTTAAAAATTTAATTAACTGTACTGTCTATTCTCTTGCTGGAGGCTGAGTGGCAGAACACTCTAGAGACGCCTGTTCACCCTGGCTTTCCACATTTAATATGTCTGTCTGTCTATCTATCTATCTATCTATCTATTCACAGTATAAAAACACACAAAGACATCACATAATAACAAACAGAACAATAATCCCTACACAGTTTAAAAGGTCACTGATTGCTTAATCAGCCAAAGACCCAAGAGAAGAGGAACATTTTCCTCTAGCGCCTAAAGATATCTGAGGAATACGCCAGGCAAGCCTCCCTGGGGAGAGCATTGCACAAGAAGGGAGCCACCATAGAAAAGGCCTCATTCCTGTGCTGCCACCATCCAGGCCTCTCCTTTCCATTTTTAGGACTCACCTTAATTTTGTATTTTTAAGTTGCGCTAAACTGTTTTGAATATAGTGCAATGCTGTGTTTAAACATTAATGTTGCGTTTTAATTGTTGTAACCCACCCTGGGAACTTAGCGTGAAGGATGGGCAACCAACAGCAGCAGCAGCAACAACAGCACAGAAGGTTCCTGCTTCCATGCAAAGGCTTAACTCAAAGGACAACCCAACACCCCAACCCTCATTGTGTCAGACAACCGTCTGCCTTTCAGCTGTGGTTGCTTCGCTTCCACATTAAAGATTCTCCCTGCACAAGAGCCAGGCAGGAACGAAGAACCTCAATACCGCAAAAACTGACACACACTGCTAAGAGAAAGCAGGAACACACACAAATAAGTGACTGTGGTTGCCCCCCCCAATGAAGCTACAGAGCAATTGTTTCGGATTTCTTAAATTAAAATCCAGTGCACTCTAAACACCAAAAGCTAAAAGGATCTTTAAAATAATTTACAATTCTTGCATTATGCCATGAAGCAACTAGTGCGTTATCCAAGCATACATTTAATTAAGAACATAAAGTCTTCAAAGCTCTCTTAAACTTGGAAGATATCCCTCCCAGAGGTAGTTTTAACACAGCTGCATTGAGATGAATGTTCCCAGCCGCAGCTGCCCTCTGGTGGTTCAGGAGTAGAAAGGGATCAGCAGAGATGCAAAGCCCTTTTCAAACATGGACAAAGTCCCTCAATCCCACTCCCATTCTGGGAGCTGAGGGTAATACAGTCATACCTCGGGTAACAGACGCTTCAGGTTGCGTTTCTTCGGATTGCGGACCGCCGAAACCCGGAAGTACCGGAATGGGTTACTTCCAGGTTCCAGCGGTCGCGCATGCGCAGAAGCGCCGAATCGCAACCAGCGTGAGCGCAGACGCACCACTGCGGGTTGCGAACGCTGCGGGTTGCGAACGTACATCCTGCAACCCGAGCGTCCGATGTACAGGGGTCTTCCGGCCCCTCTCAGGAAGCGCTGAAAGCGTATTGCCACCTGCTGTGCAATATATTTCCGTGATTTTAATAGTCAAAGGACATTCTTTTGATCAGGCTGCCCTAGAAACACCCAATTTTATCCAGAGTTCCCAATGTTCCTCTGGTGCAATGCACAGCCCCAGCCCAGACTCCTCCACTTCCCACTCAGATGCCCAGGGGGCTCCCTCCGGCGCAGTGGGGCCAATCCTGTCTCCTGCAACTCTGCAACACAGCCTCAAACAGGAGAACTTCCCAGCTGTACTCAAGAGACGCCAGGAAGTGAACCTAGCACCTTCTGCACACGAAAACACATGAACCACCGCTGAGCAGCTTCCCTAAGTATTCCAGTTTTGACGTTTTCATGGAGTCGCTGAATTGCAGAGTTGGGAGGACCCTGAGGATCACGCAGTCCGGCCCCCTGCAAGGCATACGGGGACTGAACCTCCAATCTTGGCGTTATCAGCCCCGGGTTCCCCCAACTGAACTATCCATACTACTGTTCGTATAAGGCAACTGTCATCCACTCCGGAGTCTCAGATCAAGAGACCAAATATTCCTCTCCAAGGACAATTTGAACATGCGGAAGACATACTCATCGCTGACAGACAGCCATCCAAACTCTGCTTAGAAACCTCCAAGGAAGGGGAGTTCGCCACCTCTCACGAGAGCCAAACAGCTCTTACTGTCAGAAAGCTCTTCCTGATGTTTAGTCAGAATCTCCTTTTGTTGCAGATAAGCAGAACCCTGAAGCCAGCTCACACTCCCCAAATGCTAACATGGCCCTCCCCAAAGAGGGAAAGAGAGGGAGGCCAAGAAGAGTGGGCTGCACAGCGCACAAGAATGGCCATGCTCCCACGCTGAACGGCTTTGAGCAGGCTTGCCCCAAAAGGGCTGGTGCCACAGGGCATCTGGAGGACGCCGTCTCGCAAAAGGCCTGACTCTCTGGCCATTTAGACCAGTTCTGCCTGCTCTGACTCCAGGGTCCCAGGTCCCGATCCCTTTTAAGCGGAGCTGCCAGGGATCGAACCTGGGAACTTCTGCGTAGGAAGGCAAGCGCTCGGCCAAGGAAATAGGAGTCCCAGCCCCAGTCCACCAGGTCTACGGCAGGGCTTGGCAGACTACCAAAGGACGGCTGCTGCCCTGCAAGGAAGGAATACCTTCTGAGAGTCTGAGGGTCCTGCTCCTGCCTCTCTCCACTGGGCCTAGGGTGGAGGTCAGACAGACCTCAAAGGGACCGCTGCTGCCCAGCAGAGAGTCCTGTTTACATTCAATTAAAAAATTCATTTTTAATTGTGTTTTTTATTTGTTTTTTATTTGTTGGGGGGTGTTTCTGTTTATAGTTTTGATTATGTATTTTGTATTTTTATCTTGTAATTTTATCTTGTGAACCGCCCTGAGACCTGTGGGTACAGAGCGGTATATAATTTTTAATAAATAATAATAAATACTGCACATTAAAAGTAGAAGCATGAGCCGAGGCAGCATTGATTTCAAGCAGCAAGCATAAGCTGCTCCCAGAAGCCCCTTTGGGTGCTCCAGTTCCACATTCCCACTGTGCTTCCATCCGGGCTCAGCAGCTGATTCCAGCCGCATTGCTCCCCCAGCTTGGCTGATCCGTCCTCCGTCACAAACAGCAAATCTGAAAAGTCAGCATTACAGCCAGACGGCTACAACTCCATTAATAATGCACTAGCTGCCTTGGCTTGAATGACTAGCAAGGTTGAGGGGCGGAGGGGCTTCAAGGTTAAAAGCTGCCATGGGCAGACTGCTGCGGGGGGCGGGGGGGGGGGGAGTCTGATGGGCACGGATTTTGGTGCTTCCCTGGGAGGGACAATCTGAAGGAAGGCACATGCTGAAAATTAGCAGAGTTTGGAGGATGTCTCTAGCCCACCCCTCTCTCTGTTGTGCTAGCTTTCTACTTGCAGTTTTGTGGTTTAAAAAATAAATAATTTGAAAAGTTATTACTAATAGGGTCCCCAGCATGTATTCTGAAGTAATAGTCTAGGCAACTACCGTATTTTTTGCTCTATAAGACTCACTTTTTCCCTCCTAAAAAGTAAGGGGAAATGTGTGTATGTCTTATGGAGCGAATGCAGGCTGTGCAGCTATCCCAGAAGCAATCCCTCTTGCTGTTCTGGCTTCTGAGATTCAGAATATTTTTTTTCTTGTTTTCCTCCTCCAAAAACTAGGTGCGTCTTGTGGTCTGGTGCGTTTTATAGAGCAAAAAATATGGTAAATCTTCCTGCTGCCTATGTAGAAATGATCGAATGATTTATTAAAGAGCAGGTGAGTGACTTGCCTGAAACCATCTTGCTCCCTAATAAGCCAAGGCCCTGACTCAACTATTCAGACTTTTAAAAGGTCAAAGTCAAGGCTTTTACCTGGTTCCTGGAAATGAAATGGAGGCAGGTGCAGTTCAACTGATGTGCTGTGTGCTTTGTGGGGCAAGCTCCAGTCAACCATCCAATTTTAGAGTTCCAAATGCTCTTCAAATGAACACTGAATGTCTTCCTACTAGTATAAGGTAAATCTTAACCAATTTACCAACCTACAGTGAGTCACTACACTCTGGCTGCTGTAAAGCTCCTCTGACCTCCAGAATTGGTCCAGCCGCATCCCCACCCCTGTCCCCAGGCAACTGCTATGTTTTTGGCAGAACTGGAGGGTGAGGTGCTGAGCATGCAGATCGCTTTGAGCTGCAGCCATTTCAGTTGCACAAAGCACCTCCTAAGAGTTAATTCCACTCGGAGCAAGACCGAACCTTGAGGTCTTCTCCCATGAGTAACATTTCCTCTTGTCCTCCCCAATGCTAAAGGGAGGCTTTCTCCTCCCTGCACAAACACACCCACCCGCTGCCCTAAAGGAAGAGGTTAGGCAAGATCGCCTGGCTCATGATGTGACCAAATTAGGAAACAAACTCCAAAAGACTCCAAGATGGACATCAGACACAGTGGCCTGCACTTAGCCTCTGACCAGCGCTGCTTTGAGGCTGCATGTACAAGGCCAAGCGTCCCAAGGCACTGCCCCAACGGTAGACACAGAGGCACTCTCCCAGCGGCTTCACACATTATGTTTCTAGGTGTAGGCCAAGTGTGTGCCAAAACACTCGTGCCATGCAAGATAGGTTCATTGAGGGCGCGGCAAATGGCTTGGAGCTCCTTGCTGAGCATATTGTGGTGAGTGAACTTGCTTTGCCTCTGCGTGATGTGCATGTGGCGTGGCTCTGGCCCTCACATCTTCCTTGTGGGTTTCCCAGAAGCATGTGGAGGGCCACAGAGGGAAGCAGGATCGTGGACCGGAAGGACTGCTGTCTGGCTATCAAGCCATCAAACAGCCCCAACCTAAGCTGCCCATTCCACGAAGTCTGGGGGACAAGGTCTGCTAACTTCCTGCCCGCAACGGAAATGGCTTTGCTCTAGGTCAAGCCTGGGCCACCAGACGCTGGACCCCAACCGCCCTGGCCAAAGACAGGGAAGGTGGGAGTTGTTGTCCAGAGATACCTGGAGGGCCATGGGGACGCCATGCCTCTGCCCTAGGTAATACAGGAACCAGATCAGAGCGGTTGCTGGCAATTCTGCAGATGCTCCCACTCTGCTCTGGAAACAATCTCTAGGCCGCAGGTCGGGCTCAACATGCCTGTTGCTCTGCTCAAACAAAGATTGTACAGACTAGCATGGCAGGCCATGAGGAAATGGTGCACCTGTCAACGAGCTGGATCATAGAATAATAAACTGTAGAGTTGGAAAGGACCCCAAGAGTCATCTAGTCCCGCCCCCTGCAATGCAGGAATCTCAACCGAAAAGGCACGTTCCAGCCATCATAGAAGAGACGGAACTAAGCAACTTTCCCTGCATCCGACAGACTGAGCGCATCTTCCAGCCAACAGCAATCTGGGGCAGTGCAGAAGGTAGTCTCAAATGCCAGACCCCAACACTTAACCCATTGCCCAGCCAATAAAAAGGCTAGAGAGGTTGGAAAGGATCAGATGCCCACCTCTTTCCAACATCCCCCCTTATCTGGGAATCTGGTTTTATGTAAACCCAAAGCCTCATGATGAACAGAAGCCTTGTGACCAGGGGTGGGGGACCTTCACGTCAAGGGCAGCCTAGACGGGCCATAGGTGGGGCCAAAGCATTACCCTCCCCTCCCACTCACCCGCATCCACACACCCCCACCCCTACCCCATTCACAGCCTCTGACTGATTAGCCTGCAACAAAAGAATTTCCGCCCGATTTCTGTTCTAACTTGCCGGGGGGGGGGGGGTTGAAGCTGGAAAGACAGACATGGCCTCTTATGGATATATTTCCAAGCTGACAGGCATAACACAGCAGCATCTTCTGACTGAAGGGTATGGCTATATATGGCAGGGGCACAAGGCCAGGAAGGGGGGGGGGGAGAACAGGGAGCTGGATTCCCAAACTTGCATCGTCTATTTTTACACCAGTGGTTTGAGAATTCCTGCTTTTGGAAGCTGTGGGTAAACAAAGACCCACAGATAATTGGGGGCGGGGGGGGGGGGCAAGGAGAGAGGGGAAAAGACAAGAGTCAAGGGAGACATCTGCCTTCTTGCAGAGAAGCCAGTTCCCAAATATGTTTTACTTTATGACTGCACATTTTGGAGAAAGACCATTTATCAAACATTTCTGGGCTTCCAATGCAACCTGGATTCAAAAGCAGCTCCATTGTGGAAGAATCCAAATAGACTTTTCACTTGGCCTTTGAAGTGAGTCGGAAGGGGAGAACGGCATGGTGCAGCCTGCAGAGACTGTACCATATCAGAAGGAAGCGGAATGGGATGCAGGGGGGGGGGGAGGAGGAAAGATCATCATTAAACGCTCCTTTAAGTGAAGCGTTCAGTCACCGTGTTTGGGCTAGAAAGGAGTGGATTCCAAGGAAGGTGGCACCAGGTAATTGCTCTGAGCAGGTAGCTCAGTTCTTGGAAGCCGGCGATGGGTGAGAGCGCCTGCCTTTCAACTCAAGCCTTCCACTCACAAAACACTCAGTGAAGGTCTCCATCTACAGACACTTCCCCTCCCACTCCATGGACTCCTTTGTGCTGATTCAGCACCTCCAATTCCCTGCAGACGGGATTGATCTGGTTCCCCAGCAGCTGACAGGAGCCACAAGATGAACCCAAGAGGCACATTTCAGAGAGGAAACCCGGTTTTAGGGGACTGTGTTTTGCTCAGGCACAGCAAACAACCACTGCTCACTGCCCGACAACCTTGCAAGGCAGAGAAGTATCATCACTGCTTATGGGGGTGGCCCTGAAGCAGAGAGGGAGAATGTGGCTTGCCTAAGACTACGTAGTGAGTTCATAGCAAAGGCTAGAAGCAAACTTGGGACTTCCTGTAGACCTGGGCGCTACGCTCACCAACTCTGCATGTATGGGAAACGTTAAGATGCCTTCAGAAGTCGGAGGGGAGCTCCACAGGTCTCCCAGGGGCTTAACACCGAGTCCTCAAAAACTGAACCTGATGCCCATCTGCCTCTTCCCACCCTTTCCTCCTCCATACTGTTTGAAACCCGGATTTTAGAAGCAGAACAAGCTCTGCTACCCAAACAGGAACTGCACCTCATTTGCCAGGGTTATCCTGCCTGCAGAACCCATTTCCTTGGGGCAGGCCTGGGACTTTCCCTGCTTCAGGAAACCCACAGATTTCAATGCAGCGTCTCTCCGGAGAAGCTCAGCACTCCTCTCATGCCACCCTTGGCATGCCACGTGCAGAGGGGCACAGGCCTGCACCAGCCCCAGCGGCACAGTTGCCCCCCTCTGCCCAGTCTCCTCTCTGCCTTCGTTTCCTCACCCGCCGTGCTGAAAAACACCGAGGCAGCAGCAGCAGCTGAGTTTTCACTGCCCTTTTATGGTAGAAAAATGAAAACTGCCTACACAGCAGCAGCAACAGCAGCAGCAGCAAGAGCAGAGAGACACGGCAGCGGAAACTTGCCATTTGTTGTGGTTTTGGCAAGGAGTCAATGGAGCATGTTCCTCGCTACCCGATTGAGAAGGGCGACCACCACTTAGGCGTTGAAAGAGGAAGGAAGTCGGAGGGGGCAGAAGAGAGCGGAGGCATCGCACGCTGGACACCCTTGGCTTGCATCTGAAAACGCCTAGTAAGCTACTGGCGGGAGATGAATAAACACCGCAAGCAGCACATGGATTGATGCCTATTTCCAATGCTGCTGGCATGATGCCTACAGCCCTGCCCCCACCCCAAGGCTGTGTCACACTCTCGTGTGACCAAGGGAGAGAATCGAGGGAGCAGCTACCTGCAAATGGTTTCCATTGAGCTCTATGGAACAAGATGAATGGGCTGCTGTAAGGGACGCAGAAAAGGGGGAGAGAAGAGCCTGCCCCTGCTGGATCGGCTCAGTGTCCCTCCCGGCCAAGCAGATGCCTCAATGGGAAAACCCACAAGGAGGACCAGAGCGCAAGAGAACTCTCCTCTCCTGGCGTTCAGAAGCATTACAGCCTCCGACTTCACCCCGTTTGTTAGGTTGGGGGCAGAATCAGCGCGCACACACACACACACACACGCATGCACGCACACACACACACACACAACCCAAATGGCTGCCTACATGGCCATGCAAGAAGGGAAAACAAGGCAGGGCATCCAGGGACCCTGATGCACTGTGGGAAGAACTTGCCCTCTTCCCCCCAGAGAAAGGGTCTGCGGACAGACACAAGAGACTCTCATGGGGGTCCCTTCTAGGTGCCACTGAAGAGAAGTCCACCCGCTTGTCAGAACAACTTTCCCCCTCCCAACCTCAGGATGTTCACTTTCCTCCGAAAAGCCAGAGACGGGGGAAATGTCATGGACCAGGCCTGCATGCGAAGCTGCACAGAGCCATGAAGGAAGAAATGAAGGCAACGTCAAGGGTCTACCGGACTCATCACCGCCCAGAGGATGGCCAGAATACAAGCGGCAGCCAAGCCCCTTGATCAACACACAGCTCTTATTGGAAATCAGCTGGCGACAGAGCATGTCCATTCTTGCCCCATCAGCAAAGCTTTCGGGGAAGAGGGCTAGCCGGACAGGGGGGAGGTGTTCAAAAATGTGTCGCCAGAATGAAGGAGGGGAAGCGGAGAGAAAGAATGGGCAGATGCCTCTTAAGGCCACGGGAGGAGGAAGGGAATTGCAAAACAGGTATTGAGCAATGGTCCCTGTGCTCAGAACTGGGAGGGGATGATCTGGCCAAGGAAGACTGCTGAGTAATGCTTGTAATGTACGAAAAACTATGGGAAAATGGACTATTATTTTTAATGAATTAAGAGAAAATAAGATAAGCAGATGAAAAAAAAAAAAAAAAGAATGACAATGGTAACCATGGAAGGGCGGAGGGAAGTCAAGGGATTCATAGAATCCTAAATGAGGAGGTGAATGACGTGTTTGAATTTAAATATGTTATGCAAAAATTAATAAAAATATTTTTTTTATTAAAAAAAAAGACTGCTGACAGGAAGGTACGGGCCAGCCCTGTTTGAGACTCCACTGCTGCCTTCACTAACCTCCCGCTGTTCTGGAATACAGCTCCCATCAACGCCAACTCATGGGAACTGCAGGACAAAACCTCTGAAGGGTAGCAGAGGCTGTCACACTGGCTGGCCTGCCCTTATTAGAAGAAAAAGAGAGAAATGTCCACCCTTGAGGACATCTCCAAAGTGGTGTTTTGCTTTGCCCTTTGTTCCATGTCAGTTATCTGCTACAGTATGTAGGTGTCTATCTCAGGGAGCTGGGCAGCAGCCCCGGGTCAGGGGCAGAGAGGGCAATTTGCCCAGAGATGGCCCCGGGCTCAGTTCCCTGGCATCTTTCCAGCTACAAGGAACATGGGGCCGGAGGATCTTGCTGAAAGGCCTGTTGGAGACCCCAAGGGAGGCGGACCCCCAGCCTGACTCAGCAAGAGGCAGCTTCATGCGCTCATGCTTCCGGGCAGCAAGCGAAGGTCACGCTGTCCTGCCAAGCTTTTCCCTTTGTGAGCCGTTAATCTGAGAATTCTGGCTGCAAGTTGCTCCTCCCAGGCTCTCTGCGTGTTTCAGTAACGTTAGCATTTACAGAGACAATTCAGACATTTACAGCTGGAAGGGCAGCTGCTTTCTGCTTTCAGTGCTGTGGCCACCTTCAGCCCTGGTCAGCAATAAAACAAAGCACCCAGTGCCAGTGATGTTAACCCTTTAGTGATCATAGCAACCAATGCGAGGACTGAAGGCCCCCCCCCCTTCCCACTGCTCCCTAAGACTTCTCCCCCAGCTCTGTCGTCTTGTCTCTCATTGCTTCTCCCTTTTCATACCTGTTCTGGGAGACTGGGGGATGGAGGGAGCAGGTAGTAGCAGTAGGGAGATCTCCCTGGCTTCTTCATCAGCCTGCCTCATCTCTGCCTCAGCCCCTCTGCTTCGGTCTTTGATTCTGGACTTCTCTCTGCCCCAGCCTCTCCCAGCTCACTAAGCCCTGCTGCCTCTTCAGCTTCTGACACCTCCTTCTCCCAGTCTGCTCCCTCTTCTCCCTCTGGCCACTCAACATCAACATTTCATTTACTGAATTTATATACAGTGGTAGCTCTGATTACGAACTTAATTCATTCCAGAGGTCCGTTCTTAAGCTGAAACCGTTCTTATCTTGAGGCGCGCTTTCGCTAATGGGGCCTCTGGCGTGCAATTTCCATTCGCGTCCTGGGGCAAAGTCTGCAACCAGAAGCTGCTACTTCCAGGTTAGAAGAGTCTGTACCCAAAGCGTTCGTAACCAGAAGAGTTCATAACCAGAGGTACCACTCTACCGCTCTATACCCAGAGGTCTCAGGGCAGTTCACAGTAAAAATCACAACAACAAAAATAAAAATAATCCAATACACACACACAACCCAAAAAGAGCCACCTTTTAAAGGGTATAGGATGTTGATTGGTTAAGCAAAGGCCTGGTTAAAGTGGAACATCTTCGCCTGGCGCCTAAAGGTGTATAACGAAGGTGCCAGGCGAACTTCCCTTGGGAGAGCATTTCACAGACAGGGAGTCACTGCAGAGAAGGCCCCGTTCATCCCCACCACCCCCACCACCCCCCAGGCTCTGAGCTTTCTTCCCTTAGAGGTTCTCTTGGGGGTTCCCCAGCTGGTGCCTCCCATCACGCTTCTGCCTCCAACCAGTCCATGACTGGTAACATAAAACCTCTCAAGCAAATCAATCATGGATGATACCAGCCATCTTTTCTTTTATTGAATTGAAGAACTGGGGGGCTTCTAGGCACCCCAACTCCCATCATCCCCAACAAGTGTCCAGCCTGCCTCTATTCTAAGCAAGGAGGACATTCAGACTCCCTTCCTGGCAGGACACAACTGCGGCATCACAAGCATCAGAAAGCAGAGGGAGCAGAAGAGGCACAAACATGGCACTCGTTCCTTGTTGCTCCGAATGGACGGGAAGGGCCCGAAACAACTGGTTCAAATGGCAATAACGGGGTTTTGAGAAACTTTAGGAAGAGCTTCCCGATGGCATGAGCTAATCAGCCTTGGGAAGGCGTGCCTAAGAAGCAGGGGGTGGAAGGACCTTTCGTCCAGAGGTTTCTCAACAGAAGCTGGGTGGTCACCCGCCGGGGTGCCTAGCGCAGCCGACTTCTTGCAATGACAAGGGATTGGGCTAGAGGTCCCTTCCAACACTCGCATCCTGAGAAGACGTACAGCTTAGAGGCTGGCATGATGACACTGTGGAGGAGCAGGGAAGCGTTTCTCCATCTCTTAGGAAGCATCTACCACCCACCTAGGTGATTGTATGTAGAATGTCTATCCCCCGCCCATTTTTTATTTTGGTTCATATAGAGGGAATGCAAGGAGGTAGGATTGAGAGTGGGAGAGAGATTGTGCAGGTAGGTGGAAATAGCATCAAGATTTCAGAGACGGAAACAGGGAAAGTATTAATCTCTGAGGATCTCTGTTCTGGTTAAGGGGCCAACAGGAAAGGAGAGCTCATTGCACTCGGCTGCCTAAAAGGGAGCTGGCAGAAGCAGGCAACCAAGCCTCTCACCCTTCTGACCTGCCTCTGTTCCCTGTGCACCCAAAGGGATGCTGTGCACTACTTCAAGGATGGGTTGTTACCATGGCAACAGGATCTTTCACCTCCCGACCATCCAGCTCGCTGGAATCGCTGCAGCGTTCTGTGCTGAGACTGCAAAGGAGAGCATACAGCTGCCTCTGCCCATAATATACAAGGGGATAGACAATCCTGGCAAAGAAACCACCACCGTCAGCAAGTTACGCCGTCTGCTTAAGAAACAAGCAGGCATGTGTGTGCCCTGTGTCCAAGCCAATCATCTGGGGCAGCAAATGGCGGGGGTGGGGGCGGTAGCCAAGCTGCTTAACCGCCAGCATCCATAGGGGACGAGAACTAAGAGGTTAAACGGCTTCTAAATTTACCAGGGGGTTGGAAGAGGGTTGCAGCTGTCAAGCAAGGAAGTGGGTGGGGAGAAAAACAGTATCTAGAAATTCCCTTGAAAGCCAAGTTCTGACTTCAGCTTTGAAGAGTGGACAACCAGAAGGCGCTCTTTCTTTTCGGCAAATACTTAAGGCACAAAGGCAACTGACTTAAGAGATTAAGAACACAAGGTGAGCCCTGCTGGATCAGGCCCATGGCCCTTCTAGTTTAGCATTTTGCCAGCCAGAGGCCTGGGGGAAGCCGCAAAGCAGGAGCCCTTCCTGCACTTTCCAGCAACTGGTACTCAGAAGCAAAACTGCCTTCTCCCGTGGAGGCAGAGAAAAGCCATTGTGGCTATTAGCCATCGATAGCTGTCTCCTCTTCCGTGAATTAGACTCTCTTAAAGCCATCCAAGTTGGTGGCCATCCCCGTCTCCTGTGGGAGAGAGTTCCACAGTTTAACAATGTGCTGCATGAAGAAGTCCTTCCTTTTGTTTGTCCTGACTCTTCCAAGGATGTCCACAAGTTCCAGCGTTAGCAGAGAGGGAGAAAAACCTTTCTCTATCCCCTTTCTCCACACCAGGCATCGTTTTATAATGCCAACTCTTCGCTAATCTAAGAAATCCCAGATGTTGGAGCCTTCCTGTTTTCCTGAAACAGGCATTTAAGCCTACAGGCCTGTGATTTCCAGGATCCTCTCTTGATCCCATTTCAAAAAATTGGTGTTGCATCGTCCACTTTCCAGTCCTCAGGCTTATCAGAACCTCAGAGAAGGTTCTATTTAACTACTGTGGCTGATAGTGTTGCAGGAACCCCCCCCCCCCCAATCATTCAGTTTGTACAAACTCGACACACACACACTGCATATGCTACGCTTCTGTTATAAATTCATAGAAAATCAACCATACATCGGATCTGCACCGTTCCACTTTTATTTTACTCCATGAAGGAAGGACTACAAAATGGGGAAGGTTTGATACAGGGCAGCCATAATCCCTTGCGCATTCCAGCACATCCACAGGAGCCCTGCCCAGTTGCTGTGCCAACCCTGATGGTCCTAGACAGAAGACCATCAAGATCACAAAGAACTTGCATATAGGAGTGGATTCAGCATGGTCTGGAACAAAGGACAATAATCAGCTCTTCCCTCTGGGAGCAGGAAACTGCAAACTCCCCTTTGTCACCTGGAAAGTACTCATGGGGAAGGGGAAAGGGGGAACCAGCCAGGTGACAAGATATTCAGGTTACGTCCACAACTCCTCCCTCAACCCCTCCTTTTTGTGATGTAGTTGTAATGTAGTTGTGATGTAGTCTTAGGGGTGTAGTTTGGGGGATTGTTGTTGTTTGGGGGATTAGTAACTAATAAATGTTGGGGTCTTCTTTTGTTCTGGGCTTCCATTTTGCTTCATCTTGTTGTGGGTGGGAGTCCTGTGGTGACAGTTTCCAAGCCTACAGGCTGCTGTTTTGCTCCAAATTGTCCTGGTTGGTGTCTTTGTTTTTGCCCAAGGGAGCCCTTGGATTCCTCCATTAACAATAGGACTTGGTGGAATTTGATTTGAACACATCGCAAATCAAAACACCGCAAGCCACTGGTGCCAGACGGAGCCACTCCTGCCTGGAAAGTTCTGACATGGCTGCGACCACTGGTACAATTGCAACTCCTGCCCACAGCCACAGCATTTTTGCCTTTTGTGGGGCTGGCAACCACCAGCTCTGCTGAGCAGCCAGGCTCCTCCCTCCTGGCAACAGCCATGCACAGCATCAAGCAGCAGGTCACTCCGCCTGGTCATTAGAACTTGTACTCTATTTTCCTTCTCCCTCCCAATCTGTTTTCCTTTTGTGACATGCCTAACGGCAGGGATTGTCTCTCCTCTCTCTCTCTCTCTCTCTCTCTCTCTCTCTCTCTCTTTGGGACCTGTAAACTGCTGCAGGATTCTTCTTTGGCAGAAGAGAGGGACAAAATTAAACAAGCAAGCATACAAGGAGCGGGGAGGGGGAGTTCCAATATTCAGCTACCAGCCATTAGATCTGTTATTATCGATGCAATATGGTAAGTGCATTTGAAGAATGCAAGGCAGCAGGAGGCAATTCTTTTGGAGTCTAAAGACGTCCACGTACAGCACGAGACATTAAGTAGCATGTGCATGACTGTTGCTGTTTGATGAATGAAGCTTTTAACCACCACTCCCCCCACCCACTCCAGCGACCAACAGGATTATAATGGAAGTCCCGGCTGAATATCTAGGGGTCCATTCAGACATCACAACATGAGCCCCAGGTAGACAACCCAGGATGTAACCGCAACACTGCTTTTGCTGATTGCTAAGAGGGGAGTGAGTGGTAGACAGCCCCTGGCTCCACCTTCTTCCAGGAAATCCCCTGCAAAGGGAGCTTCTTCTGCAAAGACTTGCTTGGCTTGCACTGCTGCATCAGGGCTTTTCAGCTCCCCACTACCTCCCCCCCCCCCAACTGCATGTCCTCTTGTCATGGGTCATGCTACACAGCAGCCACGTGGGTTTTCTGGAGAATTCTGAATGGGATTTCTTCCCCCTACTTAATTTTCAGGTGCCCTAAATATCAACTGGTAGAAGGCAATGCTTCCTCCCGCTCTGCCAGAGCAGGAGGATATTGGAAGCATTTACTTCCCGGTTTAATCCGAGTTTGCTATGTCCAAACTGTGCCAAAAATCATGTTTCAATCCTCGCTCATTTCAGTAGCTTTGGATGTAAAAGCAAAACCACGGTTACAAATTCTGTAACACAATGTATTTTTAGAAACTGAATTTTCCACACCAAATAAGAAAGTAATTGCAATTGTTCACAGCCATTTCCTCACCTTCTTTGCCAAAGAAATTAAAGAACACAGACACCATGCGAGAGACAGGTAAGCCAAAGAAAAAGATGGTCACCACAACGAATCTCTAGCAAGGCCGCCAAGCCCACTCTGCGCGTGAAACTCCACATTGCTGAAATTACAATTCCTCATGTGGTAACAGGTATGTCCAAGATCATGAGCCATGGGGCATTCCAGGAACTGAGAGACCTCAGCAGACACCCATACATTTAGGAGTTCAACGGATGATCACTGCGCTCTCTCCAGGGCTGCAAGGGGAACTCCTTGGATGAAGGCTTGCAGGAGTAATGCCTGAATGTGACAGGCAACTAAACAAAAGGCTCTGAAGATGTCAGGCTCAGCAGAGCCCCATGGATTCTGTCTCGCTTTTAGGGAGAGTATCCCAGCTACCCGAAAAGAGAGACTTACATAGGATTAACTCTAGCCTTGCACAGACCAATGGCACCACCTAGTGGTTCTCACCCTCCAATATTCCAATTCTCATATTTTCTCGGTTTCAAGCAAATCTCTCCTCCTATGCCAGTGGCTGCAGCTATCAGTCATGTCTGCACACGCAGAACCACATCATCCAGTATGTTGCCTGCTCGGCACTCTGTGCCTCTGCAGAGAAGCAGCATTCAGCCAGAAAACAAGAGCAGCACCAGGCTGGCTCAAAATCTAGCCTCATGGGAATAGGCCAGGGTGCACTGCGTAGCACACAGACTGCACCCACCAGTTAAGAGACCTGAAGGGCCATTTCTGCAAAATAGACAGAAGACACTGCACACGAAGCTGCCCCTTGAGTTATTGTGACTTCTGCCACGCCAAGAACCCCCAATCCCTCTTCCAACAGTTTGCTTCCTCAGTCAGCTGTTGCCACCTCAAAAGCTCAGCTTGGCACGCACCCATGCAAGGATCTCCATCCCAAGCTCCCCTTCCCACTCAATACACTGCTGAACCAGGCAGCAGCGGACAGAGCCTTGTTTCTTCAAATATTGCCTGCCTTGTTGCATCGCCAGCCAATCGCAAAATGAAGAATCCACCTCTTACCTTCCGGCATCGAGGGTTGGGGCAGCTGAACCGCTTCACGTCCTTGTCCAGCAGAGCTGGGAAGCTGCAGAAGGGACACCTGTGGGCCAAGGAAGAGTGGAGTTGAGGGTTTTGTACTAGCTTCTCGCTGAATAGTCCTCAAAGGTCTGCTGCCAGTCTCCCTCACTCTCCTGATCTTCTGTTTCCTTTCCGGCAGAACTTCAAAGGAGAGTAGACCACACACAGACCTTTTACCGTAAGGCAGACATGGGATCAACCTGGTTTTCCACAGGGCTGCAGCAGGGAGCCAGGACTGTGTGTGCATGTGATCCTAAGCTAGCATCTGCTGCTGGTGAGTAAGGTGTGAATTGGCCAAAGGGGGCTGGGAACCTCAGAATGCCCCACGAGGCTCAGACCAAAGGAGCTAGACTCACCTGACTAACTCATCCGCACAGGCAGCAGCCACCTCCTCCTCTGCTTTCCGCTCGTAGTATTTACACAGGATGTTTTCAGGAAGGACTTTCTCCAGTTCACTGGTTGGAAATGAGCACGTACAACTCCCTTCCATGCAGCTGAGCTCCGACTACACACCAGAGAAAGACAGAGAAAGGCTAAGATTACAGCAAGTTCAGCAATGTTTAATTGTCAGTCATTTCTACAGCACCATTCCAACATGCAGAGCTGTTTTGCAACATTTAGGATATAGAACTGGGACAGGCGGTTATTTTGCAATCATTTTCTTATGGGAGGCTGCACATGCATCACGGTGGACTGTCCAACTCACACCAACACAAGACACTTGACCAAAAAAAGTAGCAGCAGTTGAAACAGCCCACAATGAACGATGCCATGTGGACAGAGCTGAAAACCAGGAGTGGGATGAGACAAGAGTAAATCGGCAGTGGATGACAAAATCAGAAGGCCTGAAAATCTCAACCGTTTCATGCAACCATGTGATCTCTTTCCTTACCTTGCCAGAGCCAAAGACTGCTTCCTGAGCATACTTGATTAGGCACTCCTTGCAAAACAAATGTCCATCCGCGCACTGAGTCAGCTCCTCAAACGCAAAGTCCCCGTAGCAACAGCAACACACGATCATCTGGCCATTCTGCAAGTCAATTCCTCAAGGTTAATTGCCACTTCCAAGCCATCAATGATGGCGTCCTGCACATGAAGGCCACTTTTCCATAATATGATCCTGCATGGAAAACCCTGCAGGCCAGGCAAATGGCTTGGGTCTTGATGTGAAGAAGGGAGGGAGGCCACGCAAGTGGGCCCACCTCCTGGCTGCACTGCTCACTCACCCCCTGCATGGAAGTGCATCACAGAAAAGCACTTTGTGCTTGGTGGTATGAGAAACATACCAATGGCTTCAAACCAATAGCTCAGGCACTATTTTGCACCCCAGGTGCTTCTAGGAGAAAGCCGCACACTGGCTTTATACATGAGGTATGAAATTTGATCGGATCAAGGACCTCTGTGCAGCAAAACAACCTCACAGCTGACTGACGTAAGAATAGCTTGCTGGGTCAGACCAGTGGCTTATACAGTCCAGTATCCTGTTCTCACAGTGTAAAACTCAAGCAGTCAGATTCAGCAGATTTGGTTCCACTGAAAATCAAATTGTAGCACATAGCACTATCATTACACAGAAAGCCGACTGACATGTATTCCAGATGCCAAACATCAGTTTCACACCGGCATCTGCACCACCTGAGGGCCCCACACTCTTAAGACAGACTTCCTCAACCTGGCACCTTCCATATGTGTTGAACTAAAGTTTCCATGTGATCTAAAAGATATGGAGAGCATCTCACTGGGGAAAGCCCCTCAAAGGCGTATCTGATTGCATAAGTGGCTTCCATTAGCATGTGCCCACTCAGCTGCCTTGATCGGTGGGAGTGGCACTTCTACAGGGGCCACGTAATCCCCATTCTGCCTTTGTAAGAAGTCAATCACTTAAGAGTGGCAGTGCCTACACTTTGGAACTCCCTGCCTATTGAGATCAAACAGGCCCCTTCCCCACTTTGGGCGCCTAATAAAAACATTCTTTTTAGACAAGCCTACCCAGATGCTTAGAAAGTTGAGGCAATTTTATTCTGTTTTAGTGTTTTAACTTTTGTTTGTTTTAAAATAGAGTTGCAATTTTTCCTTCATCTTACTGTTTCGTATTTGCAAACCGCTTTGAGGTTGTTGCTTTTGGGGGGGGGGGGTTTGCAATCAAGCCGTGAATAAATTTTATGAAATAAATAAATAGGGCTAAAATTAACAGTACAAGTTTGGCATGACATTTCTCTCTGTGTCTGTGTGTGTAACAGAGCTACTTACTTTTTGATACTGCTCCTCGTTTACCTGCAGGGCGAGCAGAAAATCTGCATGCTGGCAAGAGAAAAAGGAAACACACAGGGCTATGAACACAGAACCTCCAGAATGGATGAGCCGCTTACCATTTTCTAATGCAATGCGACCACTACCACTACTGAACCTTCTCACTGGGAAATCCCTGATAAAGTTTCAGAGGACTCTCAGGGCTACTCTCCGTTTTCAAGCAATGTGATGAGACTATTAAGGATGGCTCCGTGTCAGACACAGCCAAGGTAATTCCCAGGTGTATTCTCATGAGCATTTAAAGAGGGTTGTCCACATCTGGTGACTTTTGTGTTAGGTGACCCTCCTGGCACCCGCGGAGCACATTTAGCAAGCTTGCTTGCTAGATGAAGCATGGGGCCACCACAACATGTTCTTTGTTAGATTTACAAAGCTGTCCACCAATAAACTCCTCCTGGGCAGCTTACAACAAAATATTTAAGAAGCAACTCAATAATTTTAAAAAATAAGACAAGGAGAAGCTTCTTTGCATACAGGCAGCATAAAATAGTTTTGTAGCTTGGATTCCAAAAAGCTTGAGTGAACAGGAAGGTATTCCCCTGGCACTGGAAAGCTCCTAAAGAATCTCCTCTGGGGAGGATGTACCTTAGCTGAGGTGCCACTACCAAAAAGGCCCTCTCTCCATGGCAGCCACCCACCCATCTTGGTAGGGGCACCTGGAGCAGGGCCTCTGAAGAGGATCTTAAGGTTCAGGGAGGCATATGCAAAAGGTGGAGATATTTCAGGCAGCCCAAACTATTGAGGGCTTTGTAGGTTAAATCCACCACTTTAAAAAATTGGGCCCAGGTCCAGTTGGAAGCACAACCAGGGCGTAACTCAAAAGCCCAGTCCAGTAAACTTGCAGCTCTGTTTAAAAACCTACTACAGTGTTTGGGTTAGTTTTAAAGGCAGCCCTACATACAACACATTGCAGCAGTCTAAGTGGGAAATTGCCAGAGCATGGTTAACTGTGGCTGTACTGTTTCCATACAAGTAAGGCTGCAGCAGATGTTATTAACAGAAACTGATAAAAGATGCTTTAAATCAGGCATCCCCAAATTTGGCCCTCCAGATGTTTTGGGACTACAACTCCCATCATCCCTAGCTAACAGGACCAGTGGTCAGGGATGATGAGAATTGTAGTCCCAAATCATCTGGAGGACTGAGTTTGGGGATGCCTGCTTTAAATTACAGAAGCTATATAGCTTTGAATGAAAATGTTGGACCTGAAGGCACTTACCATACTTCAAACCTAATCCTTCACGGGGAGAGCAGCCCTCTCCAGGACAGACTGAATACCATTCACCCATGTGGATGAACAGCCCACCCACAGCACCTCTGTCTTGTCTGGACTGAGCCCCATCGAGGCCATCGCCAGGCCCAAATCCCCAGGCCAAATATTAGTAGTTGGTGCCCAAGAAGGAAGAACTCGTCTTAGCATTGTTTCTCAAACCTGGGTCCCCAGCTTTTGTCAGACTACAACTCCCATCATCCCTAGCTAGCAGGACCAGTGGTCAGGGATGACGGGAGTTGTAGTCTAACAAACAGCTGGGGGTCCAAATTTGAGAAACACTGTTTGGTGTCTTGGCCCCGAGTCCCTTGCACGGGACACCCTGCTCACCTCTGCCATTTCCTTGATCTTCTGCTCGTAGAACTCCTGCTCCAGCTGCACGGCTGGCAGGAGAGCGCAGGGGTCGTAGCTCCTGTAGTGCCTCCTCTTGTTCTCCAAGAAGAACATGCGCTTCTCTATTTTCATGTCGCCTGAAGTGCCATTGGAAAAACCAAACAAAGAAACAAATGGCCCTTAATGAGGAGGAAACAGGAGAGCAAGGGGCCCACCCACAAAAACAGGGCCCTCTGCAATTCACCATCCCCTTATAAACCAACCCTCATCTGTTTCTTATCCTATCCCCTCCGACTAAACTCCAGCAGGGCGTGGGAAATGGTCATGGCCTGACAACATAGGGTTGCAACGTGCTGCTGACATTACCAGATTTCACAGTTGCCCAGGAATCTGCCTCTTCCAACAACTGTGCCCCAGCTCCATAAAAATATTTTTTGGTAAAAAACAACAACAACCACCCCAACAACTTTGCTTCAGGCAACGAGGATGCAACTGTGGCTCATCCCAACCCCCTTCCCTCCCTGTGACTGCGGAAAATGGGGCTGCCCCAGGCAGAGGAGCAAAGGCACAGGATCACAGAGAGGAGCAGGAGGAGAGGCACCATGGAAGCAGCACCCCACTCTTGCCATTAAAAAGGTAAAGGTACCCCTGCCCGTACGGACCAGTCTTGACAGATTCTAGGGTTGTGCGCCCATCTCACTCAAGAGGCCGGGGGCCAGCGCTGTCCGGAGACACTTCCGGGTCACGTGGCCAGCGTGACAAGCTGCATCTGGCGAGCCAGAGCCGCACACGGAAACGCCGTTTACCTTCCCGCTAGTAAGCGGTCCCTATTTATCTACTTGCACTTTGACTTGCTTTTGAACTGCTAGGTTGGCAGGCGCTGGGACCGAACAACGGGAGTGCACCCCGCCGCGGGGATTCGAACCGCCGACCTTTCGATCGGCAAGCCCTAGGCGCTGAGGCTTTTACCCACAGCGCCACCCGCGTCACAATCCAGCCACCCTCAAGATGAACGGCTGCAGTTAAGAGGTTTCCATGACACCAATGGAGCCATGAACTAGGCTGCCAGCCATGCTCTTTTCAGGCAGTTGATTGGTGTGATCACTGAACCCAATAATGTGAAAAGCAGAGGAATTAAGCTCCTGGGGACTTAATTCTGCAACCCACTCAGGGGAAGTTCACGGGGATGGGGCACACTTTGCCTTTTCTGACTTGCAAGGAATTTCAGAAGCACCTTTTCAGGAAAAGGACCTGTCCCTGAATTCTGGGTGCACCAGCGACCTCCCAATCCATGTGCAGCTTAAAGTCTGCCTCCAGGCACAATTCACAGAGCACAGCCTACCTGAAGGACTGCTGTCCTCTGAATGGAGGCAATCATCAGAGACTGTGGGCAGATATCATGTACCAGAGGCCCTCATCACTGGAATGTCAGTGGCTGGCTACCAGGGACAGGGCCTTCTCTGTTGTGGCACCCGGACTGTGGAATGCTCTCCCAAGCACATGTACCTGGCACTATCTCTAAAGCATCAGGTAAGGACTATTTTACATAGTAAAGCTTTCACTGAGATGACAGCTTCTGGGTGCTCCACTGCTGCTGCTGTTTATATGTCTTTCTTTAATTCTTGTCTATTCATATGCCTTTTTTATTGTTTCACAGGGAATACAACGCAGAAAACAAAAATCCCCCAACAATCATATCTGCAATGATGAATCCCTCCCTCCCTTCCTTCCCCAACAACATGATCATCTCCACAAAGAAAAATGATTTAGTCATCTGAAAGTTCTTTTCAACATTGCGCCTGGCAGGCAAAAGCCACGTTCCTTTGTTATAGCAAATGAAATAAACCCAACCAAATTACATAAGTGTGCTCATTACGTCTGCCGTGAGGTTTTCCCTTTTGTGAGATGGCTTGAGCATCAGCCGAGGCGGAGGGATAAAGGCCATCCCTTTGCAAAAGAACAGAGACACATTCCCGGCACTCAGTGCTCCTGTTTCATGGGAGCTGGGGGGCTGCAGAAAGGGGCAGAGGGCTGACAGACGGGAGGCTCGCTGGGTGAAGGAGCAAGAAGAGGCGGCAGCAGCAGCAAGGAGAAATAGTAGTCAAATGAAGCCAACCTGAACACAGTAGACAGAGCTGCCTCCTGGTCTCCTGCTCCTCCCTCCTTCCTTCCCACTTGTTGTCCCCAGAGTGGTGTGCATCAGCACAACCCGATTCCTCTCCCAGCCATCTTGGTGCTGCTGCTCATTTCTTCCCACACACCTTTACTTTTGACACACAGTGATTGCAGCAAGAAGCACTTTGAATGGAGCCTGGTAGGCCACTGAGAGCCAGCACAGACAGCAGCTACCAACCTTGCTCAAATTTGAAGTCTATGTAGGAATACTGGTTCATTTCTTTCCTCCTTTTCCGCTTCCCGCTGGTTTCAGGAGACAGTTCTTGCCATTTTTTGATGGCATCCGAAAAGGCCTGAAGGAAAAGGCAGCGAGTCAAGATGGATACACAAATATGCAGGTAGAACGATGATGGTGGTGGTGGCAGTTGTTACTAATAATAATAAGAATGCCTTGGTGCCGCAGCGGGCTTGACTTCTTATCAGGCTGTACATCTCCCTTCCAACACTGAGTCAAGTAAATTGTTGTAGCAGTTTGGGGTGGGGGGAAAGAGAGAGAAGAAACGAAGGGAAGGAACCTTTCGTGTGATTGCATAGTGTCCCTTGAGCTCATGCAGCGCCCACTTGATGTCCTGGCTACTCAACATTTTGAAGTCGGCCATGAGGAGATCAGCCGCTTGGATAAAGCAGCGCTGATCAAGTGGTTCAAGTTTGGAGAAGTCAAAGTAGTCCACTTTAGGCACCTAAGAAAGAAGAAAAGGGGAAACAGGGAGGGAGGCAAGGGGAAAGAGTCAGCGCACACGCGTCTGGCCTTGGAAGTTTACTGTGATTATTATTCAAGCTTCACTCCACTTTTCCTCCAGCAAGCTCAAGATTCTCCCCAACCCACATTTATTCTCAAAACAACCTTGCAACGGAGGTGAGGTTAAAGGTAGTGAACTGGGCATTTTCTATTCTTGACCTATAAGCCCTTCAGATCCAAGGCTGACAGTGGATGAGTATGCCAATAATCTGCACTTGCTACCTTCCAATGAAATGATCTCAGAGAAAGGGAATTGTGGTCTAGAAAAGGCAACTTGAGAGGAAGAAGTAGGAAGCTCTTGAGCCGTAAGACTCCTGTCCCTGTAACCTATCCTCATGATATATATCCAGATAAGCTCCAATAGGATAGAAGGGAAGATTCATTATACTGGCCCAAATGCAGGGACTGGAAGATGTATGTCCAGGTTAGAGGCCCAAAACTCCTACCCTGCCAGCAATCTGGTTCTGGGCCAGAGGAGCAAGAGCAGCAGCTGCAGACCTTAGAAGACTCCCGAGGCGGCTTTGGAAGGGACGGCGTACAGAACAATTCCTGCCACTCCCCAGAGGAGGGAGAGATGTGTGGGGCTGGTAGGGGACTCCCTACTGAGGGGGACAGAGGCAGGAGTGAGGAGGTAACAGGATGTCACGGGAGGTGTGCTGTCTTCCAGGTGCAAAGATTCACAATGTGACAAAGAAGTTGCCAAGCCTTATAAAGCCCACTGATCACAGTCCCTTCCTTCTGATTCACGTGGGTACACGATACGGCCACACACAGCCTTCGACATACAGTGGTACCTCTGGTTACGTACTTAATTCGTTCCGGAGGTCCGTTCTTAACCTGAAACTGTTCTTAACTGAAGCACCACTTTAGCTAATGGGGTCTCCCACTGCCGCCGCGCCACCAGAGCACGATTTCTGTTCTCATCCTGAAGCAAAGTTCTTAACCGAGGTACTATTTCTGGGTTAGCAGAGTCTGTAACCTGAAGCGTATGTAACCCGAGGTACCACTGTATAGAAAGGGACTATGAGACTCTGGGCAGGAAGCTGAAGGGGCTTGGGGCACAGGTGGTTTTTTCATCCCTCCTTCCTGTTGAAAGCCGTGGCTCAGAAGAGAGAGGAAAGTATTGGAAGTACAGCACTGGCTGCACAGGTGGTGCCATCAGGAGGGGTTAGGCTTCTTAGACCTTGGTCTCCGCTCCCTTGAGGAAGGACTTCTGGCAAGAGACGGGTTGCGCCTCACAGCAGCTGGCAAGAATGTGTGTGCTAAGAGTTCAACCGTTTAACCTCTGCCCCTTCCCAGAAGTCCCTTGAGCCCTGCCTAACGTACATCAATAGCCTCCTTGCAGGAACTTCATAATTTCTGATTAACCTTACAACTTGCCACTTACCTTTGTCTCATCTGGGCTGGAGAGGAGGCTGCTATTTGGATTTAAAACCACTCTGCCTTCCTTCTTTGGATAATCTGGATTTTCCAGAAGAAAATTACAAAGTCTGCAAAAGCAAGAGGAGACCATTGCTTGGCCAGGGCTGTCAACTGACTTGGCACAGCTTTTCCCAACACACTCGTGCTTCCTTCCCCAGCCTGGCACCCTCCAGATGCTTTGGGCTACAGCTGCCACCATTCCTGGCTGTGCTGGCTCAGGGGGTTGGTGGGAGTTAGAATAATAATAATAATAATAATAATTTATTATTTATACCCCGCCCATCTGGCTGGGCCTCCCCAGCCACTCTGGGCGGCTTCCATAAAAACCAAAAATACAATAAAATATCACATGTTAAAAACTTCCCTGAACAGGGCTGCCTTAAGATGTCTCTTGAATGTCAGGTAGTTATTTATCACTTTGACATCTGCTGGAAGGGCGTTCCACAGGGTGGGCGCCACTACCGAGAAGGCCCTCTGCCTGGTTCCCTGTAGCTTTGCTTCTCGCAATGAGGGAACCGCCAGAAGGCCCTCGGCGCTGGACCTCAGCGTCCGGGCAGAATGATGGGGGTGGAGACGCTCCTTCAGGTATACTGGACCGAGGCCATTTAGGGCTTTAAAGGTCAGCACCAACACTTTGAATTGTGCTCGGAAACGTACTGGGAGCCAATGCAAGTCTTTCAAGACCGGTGTTATATGGTCTCGGCGGCCGCTCCCAGTCACCAGTCTAGCTGCCGCATTCTGGATTAGTTGTAGTTTCCGAGTCACCTTCAAAGGTAGCCCCACGTAGAGTGCATTGCAGTAGTCCAAGCGGGAGATAACCAGAGCATGTACCACTCTGGCGAGACAGTCCGCAGGCAGATAGGGTCTCAGCCTACGTACCAGATGGAGCTGGTAAACAGCTGCCCTGGACACGGATTTGACCTGTGCCTCCATGGACAGCTGTGAGTCCAAAATGACTCCCAGGCTGCGCACCTGGTCCTTCAGGGGCACAGTTACCCCATTCAGGACCAGGGAATCCTCCACACCTGCCCGCCTCCTGTCCCCCAAAAACAGTACTTCTGTCTTGTCAGGATTCAACCTCAATCTGTTAGCCGCCATCCATCCTCCAACCGCCTCCAGACACTCACACAGGACCTTCACCGCCTTCACTGGTTCTGATTTAAAAGAGAGGTAGAGCTGGGTATCATCCGCATACTGATGAACACCCAGCCCAAACCTCCTGATGATCTCTCCCAGCGGCTGCATGTAAATGTTGAAAAGCATGGGGGAGAGGACAGAACCCTGAGGCACCCCACAAGTGAGAGCCCAGGGGTCTGAACACTCATCCCCCACCACCACTTTCTGAACACGGCCCAGGAGGAAGGAGCGGAACCACTGTATGACAGTGCCCCCAGCTCCCAGCCCCTCAAGACGGTCCAGAAGGATGCTATGGTCGATGGTATCAAACGCCGCTGAGAGATCCAGCAGAACTAGGAAACAGCTCTCACCTTTGTCCCTAGCCCGCCGGAGATCATCAACCAGTGCGACCAAGGCAGTTTCAGTCCCATGATGAGGCCTGAATCCCGACTGGAAGGGATCCAAATGGTCCGCTTCTTCCAGGCGTGCCTGGAGTTGTTCGGCAACCGCTCGCTCAATCACCTTGCCCAGGAATGGAAGATTTGAGACTGGGCGATAGTTGGCCATCATGGCCGCATCTAAAGATGGTTTTTTAAGAAGCGGTTTAATAACTGCCTCTTTCAGCGGGTCTGGGAAGGCTCCCTCACAGAGGGAAGCATTCACCACCCCACGAAGCCCATTGCCCAGTCCTTCCCGGCTAGCTTTTATAAGCCAGGATGGGCAAGGATCCAGGAGACAGGTGGTTGGTTTCACTCGTCCAAGCAGCCTGTCCACATCCTCGGAGGTAACAGATTGGAATTGATCCCACTCAACTTGACTAGACAGGACTCTAGCACTCTCCCGCCCCGGCCCTGCTCCCACGGTGGAGTCTACTTCTTCCCGAATCTGAGCGATTTTATCTGCAAAAAACTTTGCAAAATCATTGCAGGAGAACATGTGGCCCGTACTGGGCCCCGATGTTGCAGGTGGTTCCGCTAAATTGTGAACCACCTGAAAAAGTCTCCTGCTGCTGTTTTCTGCAGATGCAATAGAGGCGGTGAAGAAATTCTTCTTCGCCGTCGCTATCGCCACTTGGTAGGCTCGACGTTGAGCTCTAACCTGTGTCCGGTCAGATTCGGAATGAGTTCTCCGCCACCGGCGCTCTAGCCGTCTCAACGATTGTTTCATTGCCCTCAGATCCGTGGAAAACCACGGGGCTGTCCGGGCTCCATGCAATCGGAGAGGGCGCTTCGGAGCCAAACAGTCAATAGCCCTGGTTAACTCCACATTCCAGCGGGCCACCAGGGAATCAGCTGAAAGGCCATCAACATGGGATAAAGCATCCCCTACCACTCTCTGGAAACCATTTGGATCCATTAAGTGGCGGGGGCGGACCATCCGAATTGGTCCCACCTCCCTGCAGAGGGGATGGGTCGCAGAGAAGTCCAGTTGCACCAGGAAGTGATCTGACCATGCCACTTCTTTCGTTTCGCTTTTACTTAGTGTAAGATCACCAACATCCATAGAGGTAAACACCAGGTCCAAGGCATGTCCACGGCTATGGGTTGGGCCAGACTTATTCAGGGACAGCCCCATGGAGGCCATGCTTTCCACGAAGTCCCGAGCGGCCCCTTGTAAGGTCGTGTCGGCACGGATGTTAAAATCCCCTAGGACGACCAAGCTAGGTGTCTCCAGGAGAACATCCGCCACGACCTGAAGCAGCTCGGGCAGGGAATCCTTGGTGCAGCGGGGAGGTCGGTACACCAAAAGGAATCCTGTACTGCCCCTATTGCCCAACTTCCAGAACATGCACTCAGAAAACTGGGTCTTCCCAACAGGACGCCTGGTGCAAACTAATGACTTCCTAAAAATCACTGCAACCCCCCCTCCCCGCCCACATGACCTGGGTTGCTGTGCGTAAGAGAAACCTGGTGGACAAGCAGCGGCAAGGACAGGCCCATCTGCTTCATCCAACCAGGTCTCTGTTATACATGCCAGGTCAAATCCTCCATCCATGATCAAGTCATGGATGGCGGTGGTCTTATGAATCATTGACCTGGCATTGCACAGCAGCACCTTCAGGTCATGTGGGTATCCCTTGCTGATTCTAGTATCCATCCGGTCAGGACCAGATCCGGAGGCAGGGATAGTCCTCAGACAACGACTAAACCTGCCTCCTCTGTAATGATAGGGTCTGGTCTTAGCGTAACTCCTCCTCCTACCCGTGATCACTGAGATCGGTTGTCCCAGTGCATCCTGCCCTGTGGAACATGCCCCAGCCATTTTATGGGCTGGGGCCCACTCCCCGGCAGCCCTGAACCCTCCCCCTAAAAACAAAATAACACCTTAAACAAACAACCAAAACCAATAAAACAACATCTAGACCAGGATGGGGAAAGCTGGCCTGGGGGCTTGGCAGGCGGATATAGCCCTCCCCACCCGCCCTCAGAACAGCAGCAGCAGCAAATGAAAGAGAGAGAGAGCTGGATGCAACAGGGTGCAGGCAAGAGTCAGACCAGGGGCAAGAAAGACCCAGCAGCAGCAGAGGGAAAGGAACTCAAAAGGAGGCAAGCATTTTTATGTACTCAAGAGTTTTTCCAAACGGCGAAGGAGTACCCAGGTGTACATCAGAAGAACAGCTTGCGAGTTTAAACCTATTCTCACAGATGTAAAACAAAAAAGAGCCAATCCTGGCTTCCTCTGCTGTCATGTCTAACTTGGCCCCGCGGTAACCAAGAAGCAAAATAAGCCTGGGATACAGAGGAGGCTATCAAGAAGCAGGTCCTGTTTTGCTGCCGAGTCTTTTCGCAAAAGATAGCAGAATAAGGATGGGATTGGCAAGGGGCCATGTGCCATGCTGACCCATAGAGCCTGGGTAGGCTGAGCCATAATGGTTGCTCCAGATCGTGACCAGTTAATGAGAGCAGGACACACCCCCAAAAAAGTTTTTGGGCATTGCTACTAACTGGTTTGTAAGTGTGCCGCAAAAGCTTCCATACTTACATGTTTAAGTCACAGCAGTTTTTATTCCGTATTAGATCCTCAATGTACTCTCTGGTTGCATCTGGGAACCTTGCTTCCTGGATTTGGGGGGGGGGGGGGAGAAACAAAACACACACACTTTGGTTGATAAGCAGTTCAAGAAAAGCTTCACCTCTATGGTGACGAGAGCTGGAAATAATATTTCCATGCAAACAGAGTGGCGGTTTTAGACTGAAATGTTCCCACTGAGTTACCTATACACCAGCAAAGGACGCTCAGTTGTGGGAATATGCCAAGAAAGCAGCATTACTGTAAAAATGTAATTTATCAGAAACCTTTAGACTAGATGCAATGAAATGCTGAATAGATTATTATTATTATTATTATTATTATTATTATTATTTATTAAATTTGTATACCGCCCTTCACCCAAAGATCACAGGGTGGTTCACAACATAAAAGAACAAAATGAAAACATAAAATACATGATAAAACAAAAGCAAAACAAACCTATAACCCTCCTCCCACAGATGTATTTAAAAAGCCATAGAACGTTAATCAGCCAAATGCCTCATTGAAGAGAAACCTTTTTGCCTGGCGCCTAAAAATATGCCATAAATGTTGTGCATGAAGATACAAATTTTAATTGATCCATTAGTTTAATGCATTAAAGGCCCAATTAGGCAGCTACATCATCAATTAGCCAAAAAAGAAGAAAGTACCAATCAACCAGAACCAGGAAGCAGCACCAGTTTCACTTCACAAAACTGATGTTTTTAAGTAAAAAAAAAGGGTGTCGCAAGGAAACATCCTTCTTAAGGAGTCACTTTAGGAGTGCCCGCCCTCTGGTGCTGGGTTCATTCCCAACACCTCCCAGAGATCAGAGATGCTCTCCAACAACATCTGGAGGGGCCACAGACCCCCAACTCCTGGCCTACACTCTGGCAAAATGTGTTGCAACGCACAAGAGTTATTAATCCAGACTTTTTAATTTTTTTATTAATTAGTGTGCCTGCCCATGGGAGACCCCACTCTACCACTGTGTGAGGCTACGATTCTGTAAGCCAGAGGACGCAAACAAGGATTTTATGGCAAAAACTCAAAGGATTCGCTGAAGGAAGGAAGCTTGAACACTGCCCAATTGAGGCAAGATTTATACAAGATGTGGCCCACAAGGGCTTTCCATGTGCACCTGGTCGCGCGCATTTGCTCACATCTGTTGCCCATCAGCTCAGCGCACGAAAGATGAAGAAGTGGAATCAGTTACGATACATTGGGCTAAAGATATAGGACACAATATACCAATAGATGCTTGGGGGAGACTATGGAAAGAAGGAATAAATTTTACTGCCTGCAGTGCTTTAAAAGAAAATATAATGAAAATGATGTACAGATGGTATATAACACTGGTAAAAATAACCAAAATGTATAAAACAAGTAACAAATGTTGGAAATGTAAAGAAAAGGAGAGCACATTTTACCATATGTGGTGGGAATGTAAAAAAGTAAAAGATTTCTGGGAAATGGTTTATAATGAGATTTTAAAAATGTTGAAATATACATTTCCAAAAAAACGGAAGCGCTTTTACTTGGAACGGTAGGTACAAAAATTCATAAGAATGATAAAAAATTGTTTTTATATGTGACCACTGCATCAAGAATACTGTTAGCCCAACGATGGAAGCAGGAGGCAATGCCAACAAAAGAAGAGGGGCAAATGAAAGTGATAGACCATGCCGAGCTGGCAAGACTAACAGGGAAAATTCAAAACCAGCAGGACCAGATTTTCCTAAAGGGCTAGAAAAAAATTATGTCGTATTTTAAAGACAATTGTAACTATTTAACATTGCTTGTAAGGGACACGGGTGGCGCTGTGGGTTAAAGCCTCAGCGCCTAGGACTTGCCGATCGAAAGGTCGGCGGTTCGAATCCCCGTGGCGGGGTGCGCTCCCGTCGCTCGGTCCCAGCGCCTGCCAACCTAGCAGTTCGAAAGCACCTTCGGGTGCAAGTAGATAAATAGGGACCGCTTACTAGCGGGAAGGTAAACGGCGTTTCCGTGTGCTGTGCTGGCTCGCCAGATGCAGCTTGTCACGCTGGCCACGTGACCCGGAAGTGTCTCCAGACAGCGCTGGCTCCCGGCCTATAGAGTGAGATGAGCGCACAACCCTAGAGTCTGGCAAGACTGGCCCGTACGGGCAGGGGTACCTTTACCTTTACTAACATTGCTTGTAGGGTTACAAGAAGTTTTGTAGGAAGATTTTACAAATTATTGTGAAAAGGATTAAGTTTAATTGATGTAAGATTTGATTTATAACAATAAGTATAGTAAAAAGAAATGCAAAATCAGAAAAGGATTTAGAAAACCATTAGAAGGGGTTGAGGGAAGTCAAAGGCTGTGACAGCCAAAGATCTGTCATGTTTTTTCTTTTTCTTCTTTTTTGGCGTTGTTATGCTGGAAAATGGGACGCAGGTGGCGCTGTGGGTTAAAGCCTCAGCGCCTAGGACTTGCCGATCGAAAGGTCAGCGGTTCGAATCCCCATGACGGGGTGAGCTCCCGTTGCTCGGTCCCAGCGCCTGCCAACCTAGCAGTTCGAAAGCACCCCCGGGTGCAAGTAGATAAATAGGGACCGCTTACTAGCGGGAAGGTAAATGGTGTTTCCGTGTGCGGCTCTGGCTCGCCAGATGCAGCTTTGTCACGCTGGCCACGTGACCCGGAAGTGTCTCCGGACAGCGCTGGCCCCCGGCCTCTTGAGTGAGATGGGCGCACAACCCTAGAGTCTGTCAAGACTGGCCCCTATGGGCAGGGGTACCTTTACCTTTACCTTTTATGCTGGAAAATATGTGTAAAAACCAATTTAAAAAGAGCTTTCCACATGATATGCATCCCATTCAGAGAAGCCAAAGTGATCAAAGGGGAGGAAATGAGTGTGCTGTCATTACCTCTTCCTGATGAGTGCCACACTTATGAAGGATACCCCAACAACGACACTCACCGTTTCCCTGATGAGAAGAGCAAAGAGGTCTTTGTCGAGCTGAGGAGCAGTGCCTTGCTTGGGAACGTCGCTGGAACCAGGGTCGGGGGGCCCTCGGGCTGGCGAAGAGGGGCCCGCCTGCTCATTGACCGTTGCCTGCTGCCCCCCTCCCTCTTCTTCCGGTGGGTGAGCCAGCTGGGGGGAGGCGGGGCCGGGGATCCCATCCTGCGGCGGCTCCGGCCTGGGAAAGGCAGGCCCAGGGATCTCCTCCTGGTACGCCCTGGGCAGCGGGCCCAGGTCCATGTCCCTCTGCCCTTGCTGGGGAGAAATGAGGTTGACCACGGGGCCTGCGTCCTTCTCAGCGGGCTGGAAATACGGGTGGTCCAGCCGCATGTTCTCCTGGATGCACCGGACAGTCCCTCCGAGCGGCGGCGCTAGCCTCGGTTGCAGCTCTCGCTCCCTCTGCTCTTGCCCTTCCTCATCAGCAGGCAAGACCTCCTCCAAGTTGATGACCTCCTTCTCACCGCCGGGTCTCGCCTCTCTCGTCCGAGCCACGCTGGGACCAGGCTCCGGAACAGCCCCATCGCCGTCCCCCCTCGGCCCAACGGGCTCCGGGGTTTCTGGCAGTTCCAAGACCTCGTTCTCGCTTTCCTGCCGTCCCAGCGCCACGCCAGCGGCCTTCGTGCAGTTCCGCCAAGCGCCAGGCGGCCTCGCGGAAGGAGGGGTCCTCGCCTTCTGTCCATCGTGGGGCCCTGGCAACACGTCGCCCTTGGATCCTCCTTCCCCCGACTTGCTCGCACTCTGCCAGGGAGCCGCTGGTCTGATCACATTGGAGCGCAGAAGCTTCTTCGCTCCTGTCTTTAAAAGGATATTAAGCCGTAGTTAGGCTAGCCGTTTCTTTGGAAGGCTGCTTCAGGTTGCAAGTACAGTGGTACCTTGGTTTACAAACTTAATCCGTTCCAGAAGTCTGTTCTTAAGCTGAGGCACGCTTTCCCTAATGAGGCCTCCTGCCGGCGGTGCCCTTCCACCATTCGACTTCTGTTCTTAGACCGAGGTAAAGTTCACAAACCAGAACATTACTTCCGGTTTTGTGGAGTTTGTAAACCGAATTGTTCGTAAACAGGGATGTTCTTAAACCGAGGTACCACTGTATATAGCAGCGATGGCCAAACGTGGCCCTCCAGCTGTTTTGGGACTACTATTCCCATCATCCCTGACCACTGGTCCTGTTAGCTAGGGATGATGGGAGTTGTAGTCCCAAAAAGCTGGGGGGCCAAGTGTGGCTATCACTGCTATATAGGATTTAGAGTAAGCATTTCCTGGTTTTGCTCCTGCTAAGGTGGGCTCACATTGAAAGAAAATTAACAAGCAGGATTTTAAGAAGTGGATTTTCTCCCTTTCAGGGAGGCATTTGGCAGCTGGTGTTAAGGGGTATTTAAAAGCATATTTTGCTGTTCAAAAGATGTTGTGCTTCCTCAAGGTAGTAGCAGAATGGAACCACTACCTGAAATAGCTGAAAGAGTCTAGGATGAGCTGTCAGGAGGCAGCTCACCATTCTCACATGCCCTGTAAAGCTCACTTGGGCAAACTTTTGGAAGGCAAGTGAGAACAGAATATGAGATGGGGGCTCGATTTGTGTCTTACAGCGGGGGAGGATTCATAAATCTGTTACAGTGAGAGTCAAGCTAACTAAATCAATGCCAGATTTTAAAAAGTTTCAAATAATAAAGAACATATAACTATTCCGTTTTAAACATACATCTGGGATGGGGAGACCATACTGGTTGTATACTAAGCCTAACACAAATTTCAATTTTTGCTATACTGGAGGATGGCCAGGGCCAAAGAGTTACCTCCATCAGTATGACTACATCGTCGTCTTCCTCATCCTCCCACTGCCGGCGAACAGGAATGTCCAGCATCACAGGCAATTCTTCATCCGAGGAGTCGGATATGGTGATAAGTCCCTCGTCTCTGTGGTTTATTCTATCTGAAAGAAGGAAGGAGAGAAAGGAGAGACAACTTACCTATCAGCTAAAGGTTCACAACAGAACACTAATACAGTCGTGCCTTGGTTCTCAAATTTAATCCGTTCCAGGAGTCCGTTTGACTCCCAAAATGGTTCAAAAACCAAGGCATGGCTTCCGCTTGGCTGCAGGAACTTCTGCAGCCAATCAGAAGCCGCGAAAGCTGCGTCGGATGTTTAGCTTCCAAAAATCGTTCACAAACCAGAACACTCACTACTGGGTTTGCGACGTTCAGGAGCTGATTTGTTCGACAACTAAGGCATTTGACTACCAAGGTACGACTAGTTATTTCTAGTTGTTATAACTTAAATCTGAAATATGTTACCCGAGTTTGCCTTATAATAAAATGGAAGAAGAATTCAAGGGCTCTGACTAAGTCCGCTCGCCACTGGAACAGTCTTGGCAGTGCCAGAGGCATGCCACAGTCTCAAACAAACCTTGAGTTCTGTGAAGATGCCGCTGCCCCAAACCAGGGCAGGAAGCCAACAGAGAACTGCTGCAGGTGGCAGAAGATAGCCTAGGGATAAGGCAACTACTGAATTAAATCCTCTCCTAAGAAAGGGAGGGAGAAGGTGAGATGCAACTGGTTCCTGAAGCAGTATCGCTTTAGAGAAGGGATGGGGAATCTCTCAGGCCCAGAGGCTGAAGGGAATGCAATTGAGAAAAAGACTCCTTTCAGATAAAAGTGGTTGCAACTGGCAACTGGCATTCCACGCTGCAGGAGAAAGATGTGGAGAGGGAACCCTGTGCCCTGTAGCTCTTGCCACTGTTGACGGCTCCACCTCAGTGCAATGCTCCTCATCCCCCACGCCTGCAACGGGGACTAGAGCTGACTTGTTCAAAACGACAAGATACCAGGTTGAAGAAGGCTGCAACAGCACCCTTCAATAGTTCCACCAGCCCAGAGGTCTCCAAACTAAGACCCACAAGCCAGATAAGGCCCGAGGGACTCGTTTATCCGGCCTGCAGCGACCCCTGCTGCCCGCTGCCGCTGCCTGCTCTTACCGGCGCTGCGCTGCTGCCCACTTCTGGGTCAGAGGAGCACCGGAAATAGCTTGTGTGCATGCGCAAGCATTATTTCTGGTGCACATCCGGGTTGGAGGAGGCCCGTGCACATGTGCACAAGCTATTTCCGGTGCTCCTCCGACCTGGAAGTGCGCCAGAAATAGCGTGTGCGCATGCGTATGGGCACGAGCTACCCTGCCCTCCAGCCCGCCGCGCAATCGGCGCTGGAGACACCGGCCCGAGGCGCGGTAAATTTCTGACCCCTGCACCAGCCTCATATGCTTCACCTGGAAGAACCAGGAATATTTTCCTTACCTTTCCCTCGGTGGCTCCGGAAACTGTTCAAGTCAATCACTTCTTCATTTCCACCTCCCTCTGCCATGTTAGAAAGCTAAGAGCTCCAGAGCATGGCACTCACTCCGTAAACAGCACCTGCAAAGGACAAGGTGAGCAGTTGGATCACACCTCTGGTTTTACCACGTGGTAGAGGTTGCTCCAGACAGAGTTTACACAAGGTTCATTTTCTTATTAATCTGAGCAGCTGGGTTTTAATTGAGAGGTAGGCAACTGCTGGGAGAAATCCAGGAAATCCTTCTACAAATATGCAGAAATCCCATCTGCAGTTGCTAATCCATCCACAAACAGGACTTCCGTTTACTTGAAGATCCACCAGGCAAGCACAGAATCTATTACTGGCTACAGAATTTGCCCACCTTTGGCAGGGGTAAGCTATGGAAGGCTGACTGCCAAGTAAGCCTGTGCAGGACTAGGCTGTAAATCGCAGCTCTGGCTGTAAATTAGAAACAAATTTCTAGTCCTCATGCTGCAAAAAACACAAACTGAAAGCCCGTCTTATAATCACATTTGCAAACCTAGGAGAGCTGCCTGCTGCCAGCCTCCCACACACAGACATATCAGGGACGCCAAGGATGATTATCTCCTGTTTGCCACCTGGCAGCGGCTAAGTCAGAAAAGCTCAGGGTTAGAGTTGCTCTCAAGCGACAAAAGTGCTAATTCAGGGTCCAAAATCAAATTAAGATTGATTGTCACAAAAATTCCAGAAAAAACATTTGGCCAGACTGCATGTTTCAACCCCTTAACCAAAGACCACCCAAAAAGCATCATACATGCTTCACAGAAGGAGGGCGGTCTCCTATAGAAGTGTTGATTCTGGCTTCTCTCCTGTCTGCCAAGGTACCTGATAATGCTTTACTGATTGCATTACCTGGGCAGTCTGGCCACTGAGATGGTAAATACTTTATCCTGGATCCAGGTCACAGGCCCACCCTATTCATACCCAAATATGCCCTTAAGACAGGATTTGTAAGTAACTGCTGGGAAAGGTTTCTCCAAGATATCTCCTTCTGTAGAAGAAATATTCAGAGTAATTAAAAGAGCCAAAACAAAAAAAATTCCTTCCAGTAGCACCTTAAAGACCAACTAAGTTAGTTTTTGGTATGAGCTTTCGTGTGCATGCACACTTCTTCAGATACACACGAAATGCACACGAAATGCATGCACACGGCTACCTATCTGTAAAAGAGCCAAGATGGCTTTTTGGGGACTGTTCTGTGTGCTAAAATAATGTGTATTTTTCTCAGGGAATATTTCCTAAATTTTGAAGGATGAAGGATAGGTTTTCTGTGGAGTGTGTGTCTGCTATGTGTGTGTACCCTAAAATTTTAAAACAGGAGCATCTGAAGGACCATCCTTTTATAAATTTTAGAAAATTGGGTGCTTGGTGTTATAATAATGATATGCAAACTGCTTTCTGAGCTCCACCTGAGCAGCGGAATATAAATACTATAAAAAATGAACAAAATAGCTGTTCTTCGTTTAAAAAGTGTATTTGATCAATAAGTTAGAACTAAATATCACAGTCCAACAACAGTCCCCTGTGCTAATGTGACTGCGCTTTCCTGTTCTAGATACAGTGGTACATCTGGTTACGAATGTAATTCATTCTGGAGGTCCGTTCTCAACCCTAAACCACTCGTAACACAAAGCGTGCTTTCGCTAATGGCACCTCCCGCTGCCGCCACATGACTTCCGCTCACATCCCAGGGCAAAGAGTGCAACCAGGAGCATCTACTTCCAGGTTAGCGGAGCTCGTAACCCGCAACGTTCGCAAGGGCGTTGGTAGGTAACACGAGGTTCCACTGTACTGCTGTGCATTCTCCTTATGCCAGAGACAACCCTGCAAACTCCTGTTTTCTGGCGCGAGAACAGCCCACCCTACAGTTAGGATAGAGCAGGGGTTGGCAACCTAAGGCCCATGGGCCACAAGCAGCCCACGGGGGTTGTTTAACCGGCCCATAGACCCCCACCACCCGCTTGGAGACCTCCGTCGCCTGCTCAGCTCCCATGCGCCACACTAAACCAGCACAGAGCAGAGCAGGGACCGCCTTCCGTGACGCTGGAAGCTCCTGCAGCCAGTGGGAAGCTGCACACGCCTCCTCTGCACTGGAAGGAGCACCGGAAATAGCATTTGCGCATGCATGTGCACTCCAGCACACCGCAGCGTCTGCGAGACCATGAACCAGCCCAAGCCACAAAAACTTTGCCAACCCCTGGGCTAGAGGTTGGATGGCAATCTGCCATGGATGCTTTAGCTGAGATTTGGGCATTGCAGGGGGGGGTTGGACTAGATGACCCTGGGGTCCCTTCCAAGTCTACAACTTCTGTGATTCTATGACCAGCAATTGTTAAAATCTCCCTCCTTGCAAATCCAGCTCCACCTTGGAATGGCTGGCAAGCCAAATCACAGACCGGGCAAAGCACTGGGTTGCGGAAGTTCTGCTGCCTCCTCAGAGCAAGGAAGAAATTGTTCTGAGCAGCAGCCAGGAACACAAGCCTGAACAGCCAAACAGGTTCATTAGCTTTCCCAGTGGACGTGGGGGCCTGGGATCAGCGGCAGCCAGGAACAAGAGCGACCTGCTCTTCACCAGAAAGGCCGCAGTGTGAGAGGAATTTTGAGGTCTTAGATATACGGTAATGTTCATAAGCGTACCAAGCAAGCATGTACATAGATCAGCACAGGAAGACCGACCTGGATACATTTTGATTCCCAAACTGTCCCAAACTGACCAAATGTTTTCTCTGCAAGGTCAAAGGAAAATGGAAAAGCCTCCCCATTGTCTTTTCCTTCACAAATCCTGTCTTAAGGGTATGTCTGTGTTTGAATAGGGTGTGAGCCTGTGACCTGGCCCAGGAACTAAGTATTTGTCACTACAGAAGACTAGCCAGGCTCCCCAGGCAATCCAATCAAGTAACCTGCCAGACAGGAGATAAACAACATTCAAAATTTTTGTTTTAGGCCACCTTTTTATGATGTAGGTGTGATGTATCTGAGGGGTGGTCTTAGGTTACACCCCTTCTGTGATGTATGTACCGTATTTTTCCCTCTATAACACGCAGATTTTTTCTCCTAAAAAGGAAGGGGAAATGTCTGTGCGTGTTATAGAGCGAATGTGTGGTCCCTGGAGCCAAAAAATCAAGCAAAAGTCAAATCGAGTCACGGAGAAGGGAAACCTGAAAAGAGGAAGTGGCAGCTTTCCTGCATTCTGCCTCAGGGTCTTACTGCCCACCCTTCTCTGTTTCGTTGCTGTGATTGCTGAAACGGAACAAAGAGCAGGGAAAGCCCCTCCCCTCCAGGCAAGCAGAGTGTCGTTCTTTCTAATTCCTCTCTGTGCTCCGGTGCTGCTGGGGGAGAGGGAGAGAGAGTGGGGGAGGGAGAGGGAGGGGGGAGAGGGAGAGGGGGGAGGGAGGGAGGGAGGGAGGGAGGGAGAGAGAGAGAGAGAGAGAGAGAGAGAGAGAGAGAGAGATGGCTGGCTTGGGGGGGAACTTTTGCCTTTATTTCCTCCCACCCGTTAAATCCCTCTCCAGCATTCTTAGCCAGCTGCTTCTCTGCACACCCCTCTCATGTCCCTTCTTTGTTTTTCCTTTGCTCCCCACTTAAAATGTGGTTACAAAGCATAGATCAACATGGATCCTCAGGATCTTTGCATTGGGTCACCCCAAATTCACCATCAGATCACATAGCATGTCCATGGCTACAGCCTGCACCAAAAAAATCACGCACCCACTGTTGCCTGGGGCTGCAATGGTGCAAAAATGTGGTTACAAAGCATGGATCCACAGGGATTCTCAGGATCTTTGCATTGGGTCACCCCAAATTCACCATCAGATCACATAGCATGTCCATGGCTACAGCCTGCACCCAAAAAAAGCACGCACCCACTGTTGCCTGGGGCTGCAATGGTGCAAAAACGTGGTTAAAAAGCATGGATCCACAGGGATTCTCAGGATCTTTGCATTGGGTCACCCCAAATTCACCATCAGATCACATAGCATGTCCATGGCTACAGCCTGCACCCAAAAAAAGCACGCACCCACTGTTGCCTGGGGCTGCAATGGTGCAAAAACGTGGTTACAAAGCATGGATCCACAGGGATTCTCAGGATTTTTGCATTGGGTCACCCCAAATTCACCATCAGATCACATGTCTGTGGCCACAGCATGAAGCACAAAAATGATACATCCACTGTTTCATTCAGAATGTTTTTCCCCTTGTTTTCCTCCTCTAAAAACGATGTGCGTGTTATGGTCAGGTGCGTGTTATAGAGCGAAAAATACGGTATGCTGTTTCTGGGGGTGGTCTTGATCTACAGGGTTGCAATTTCAAAAGTCTTTACAGTGGTACCTCAGGTTAAGTACTTAATTCGTTCTGGAGGTCCGTTCTTAACCTGCAACTGTTCTTAACCTGAAGCACCACTTTAGCTAATGGGGTCTCCTGCTGCCACCGCGCCACCGGAGCCCGATTTCTGTTCTCATCCTGAAGCAAAGTTCTTAACCTGAAGCACTATTTCTGGATTGGCGGAGTCTGTAACCTGAAGCGTATGTAACCTGAAGCGTATGTAACCAGAGGTAGCACTGTATAAGGCCTTGCGCGCCATTTTTCTGGGTTCCTCCTCTCTCCTGCGGGTGAGGGGAGCACCCTGTTGCAACAGATCAATAAAGATCAAGCTTACTAGCTGCTTTGCTTCTCAATATTCTCTGGTTAGCCTCTGTTATTCTCTCCTACCAATAGGGAACCTATGTAAGGACTCTATATGGGCTCTTGGATACCCCATAAGGGAAAAGGGCAATTTTTGTTTACAACAGCACCAACGTTTAACCAGCTACGGCAGGGGCAGCCAACGGGAGGGGGGGGCAATCCCATCATCCCTGACCCCTGGCATGCTGGTTGGGACTGGCAGAAGTTGGAAGTCCAGCAACACCTGGCGGGCAGCAGGTCTGCTCCCCCTGAGTTATTGATTAAATGTCTTTGGATTATCCTCCTCCTAGATGCGTCTGTGAGGAGTCCGGAGGTTGGCAACACCAGAATGGGGATTTTCTGCAGTGGAATGTTGCCCCCCAGGGAAGCTCGCTTGGCACTTTCGTTGCATCTCTTTAGGCACCAGGCAAAAACATTCCTCTTCTCCCAGGCCTTTGGTTAATTAAATAATCTATGCCTATGGCCTTTTAAACTGGGCGTGGGGAATTGTTCTTGTCTGTTACTAGGTTATATATTTTTGTGCTTTTATATTGTCAATAGCCCTGTGATCCTAGGATGAAGGGCAATTTAGAAATTTAACAACAACGACCACCACCAGATGCCCATGGAGAGCTCAAAAGCAGGAATTTGAAAAGTGGGAGAGTCTCCTCAGCTCCCTGGAAATGGGAAGCGAACAGTAAGTGTTGATTCCGCGGGGAGTTAAGTGGGGATTAACATCAAAATGAAAAGGCCTCCCTTCCTATTTAAAAACATTTAATAATAATAGTCGTAGTAAACTTAGTTAATTTTTATTTGCTTCATTTTCTCACAGGCTGGAAGGAACATCTCTGAGATGAGGAATGTCACAGCACACATTCATCTTAACAGAAGCCTCTCTCTTTTTGCATGTTTCAGAAACACTGTTCTTACTCATATGCAAGCAAATCAATCACAATAGGCTACGACGCAAATGATTAAATAGACTAAGAGCTTTTTAATGCAGCCTACAGCTTCATTTGCTAGTATGACCTTGAAGGGCCTAAAGCCAGGCTGGCTCACCTCGCCAGATGTTGTCTCTTCCACCCACCCACACCTCAAGGAGAGCTGTGGCCCAGCAGCATCTCTCCACGCCCCCAGGTTACCCACTCCTGGTCTAAATCCACTACAGTCATACCTTGGAAGTTGAATGGAATCCATTCCTGAAGTCTGTTCGACTTCCAAAACGTTCAGAAACCAAAGCGCGGCTTCTGTTTGGCTGCAGGAAATTCCTGTAGCCAATCAGAAGCCGCGGAAGCTCCGTAGGATGTTTTGGGTTCCAAAGAACATTCGCAAACCATAACACTCACTTCCAGGTTTGTGGCGTTCAGGAGCCAAAATGTCCGAGTCCCAAGGTACGACTGTAAATGTATCTCCTTAACAGACAACCCTTAGCAGTCTCAGCACTGCCCTGGGTGCCAAAATTGCCAGATAATGCTAAAGCCAAATGCCTGGAGGGGGAAATGAGGAGCTGATTTTTTCAAAAAGCGAAAGTGGTCAAGTTTTTTAAAAAGCGAAACTAATAATCTAACGGGAGCCAGAAGCTGTATCTTCCACAACACCCTAATTAATTGGCTCACCGTTACCCCTCGCTACTTCCAGAAAATGGAAAACAGGAAAATGCTGTTGTGACAAGTTTTCAATAACTGAGGAATGCTGAGGTGTGACTTCGCTCCGCTACCTGAAAGAGTGAAGGAGTACCGATACCCCTCCTCCCCGTGTCCCTGAGCAAATGACTGTTCCAAGCATCTCTCCTGGGATCTCATCCAAGGACAATTCTATATTGAGATACAGTCAAATGATGCTATCACACCCTTGACACAAAGATGCAACACAATTAGCGACCCCCAAATTAGGCTGACTGGGAAAAAGGGGAGAATGTAGCAGGAAAGCCTCCTCTGCCTCCCAGCTTTCTGTCTCCTGCCAAAGGTTCAGGAAAGGCTGAATACGCTCAATAAACTCCCAAGCAGCCTGCTCAGATGCTGCTGCCTTTTCTCCAACCCAGGCCCACCTAGACAAGCCCCGGGGGTTTGGGGAACAAATATCACAACTGGAGAGAGATCTGTTGGAATGTAAAAGCGCTGCCAAAAACGTATAAGATATTATTGGATTGGGAGACAAAGGGTGAGCAGGTAAAGTCTTCAATGATACGTTGGGCAATAGATATTGGTTATAATATAGTTATGGAAGTGTGGGAACGATTGTGGAATATGGATATAAAATTTACAGCATGCTATGGTTTAAGAGAAAACTATGTGAAAATGTTCTATACATGGTATCTAACACTGAGTAAACTGGCAAAAAATGTATAACTCAAAATCGAGTAAGTGTTGGAAATGAGAAGAGGTGGTCTCGCAGTATGTTTAAAGCTTACTGGTACATAATGAATTGAGAAAGATGTTTAAATTAACATTTGTTTAAAAAATCAGCATTTTTAAACAAATTTTCTTTTGGGAATTACAGGGGCAGAATTACCTAAACAGTATAGAAATTTATTCATGTATGCTACTACAGCGGCAAGAATGTTATTTGCCCAAAAATAGAAACAAGAAGTTCGGATGAAAGAAGAATGGATACAAAAACTTTTGGACTATGCAGAAATGGCAAAACTTACTGCGGGGCGGGGAGAGAGAGAAATCAAGATAACATTAAAAAGTGAAAATGGTTTATTGAATATTTACAAACAAATTGTAAACAAATTGGCAGGGTTATTGTAATAACCTGCAGTTTCATCAGAGTAAACAATTAAAGTAGATGAATGAAAAAATAAGTTAATTTAGAATATGCAGGAAATGAAAAAAAATTAATGTAAGGAACCGCAGAGAGAGGAGGAAGTCAAGTTTTGATATGTTTACGTTACTATAAAACTATTGAAATGTATGTAACTGAAAACCACAAATCTTTTTTCAAAAAAGCGTTTTGCAACCAGAAGATGCTGAAGGGAAAGTGCTGCTGCTGCTGCTGCAAGAGTTAAGGAACAGTGAAAGCAGGGGAAGAACTGAGCACCTGAACCATTTCTTCTTTATCAGCAACACACAGGACTGGGCAAGCGTCACTGGCTAGCACTCGGTTGTCCATGTGTCTAAGAATCTGACAACTGCATGTAGGAATTTGGATTCCCCCCCCCCCGCCCTCCCAGTCCAAGAATGTTGAAGCATTGGATTTTATTAAGCCTCTTGTCTTTCTAAATGCTTCCTACAACTAAACCATTTTCTGTCAATTTCAGAACGAGAGAGAAATCTCTCTAATACGGTACAAAGGGGGGGGGGGGATCTCCAGGTTATACAGTTGAGGACACTACCAACTGCCTCCAATCGATGCTGAATTAAAGTTTCCAAAGTCCTCTCCCTGATGCAGCAAGGCAATGTCTACAGCGGGGCAGGGAGGAGACCTCTTCTGGCCAGTGGACCAGATCTTCACCTTCCAATCCCTGATGGACTGCATTTACCGTATTTTTCGCCCTATAGGACGCACTTTTTCCCCTCCAAAAATGAAGGGGAAATGTGTGTGCGTCCTATGGGGCGAATGCAGGCTTTTGCTGAAGCCTGGAGAGCGAGAGGCGTCGGGGCGCACTGACCCCTCTTGCTCTCCAGGCTTCAGGAAGCTATCCGCAAGCCTTGCACGCCCGGCAGGAGTTCCCGCGGGCTCGCAAGGCTTGCGGGCGGCAGCCTGCAGCCCGGAGCGCCCTCCGGAGGACGCCCCGTGCTTTGCGCAGGGGTCTGCAAGCCTTGCATGCCCGGGGGGAGTTCCCGCGGACTTGCAAGGCTTGCGGGCAGCAGCCTGCAGCCTGAAGCACGGGGCGCCCTCCGGAGGGCGCCCCATGCTTCGCGCAGGTGTCCGCAAGCCTTGCAAGCCCGGCAGAAGTTGCCACCGGGCTCGCAAGGCTTGCGGATAGCAGCCTTTTCTGGGGGCTGGGGTCGGGGGAAGCTCAGGCTTCCCCCACCCCAGCCCCACGGCTGGGGGGGGGATAATTTTTTTTTATTCATTGTCCTCCCCCCCCCAAAAAATGAGGTGCGCCCTATTGGGCGAAAAATACGGTATCAGGAAGACGCTGTCAATCACCTGACACCACTATGACACCAGGTGATGCTGTGCTTAGAAGCCCCGATTGTTGGGACTCCACAGCACAGCACAGGGCTGTTTGAAAGCCCTTTTACAAGCAGCCTCACACTGTTCTTTGTGCACCCAGTTTTCAGAAGTTCAAGGAGCAACACTGGGTGGGAGAAGCAGCTTCTGTTCAATTGTTTCCCGCTCCTGGAGCAAGGCCCACTCTCATTGTCCATCAGCAGAAGGGCAATGGGAGCATGCCTGGCTCCAGCAAAAGGAATGTTGGGAGCTCACTCTAATCTCCTGATTCGTCCTTTGAAGCCCTACCAATATATGACATCAGGTGTAACAATGGAAGAGTATCTGGCTTGCCCAAAATGGCCTTGCAGGCTAGATGGGGAGGGTTGGCGGGAGAAGTTTGGTTCGTGGACCAGCAGTTCCCCACCTCTGTCTTACACCAAATATCTGGAGGGCACCGAGTTGGCAAACACACATTCCATAAGGGAAAGACTTTTTACAAGCTGGTAAACAGACACACCCCCTTCAGAAACACATCTCCACAGCCGCATGTACTAAACTTCCACAACCATCTCCTTTATGAAAGTGATTTCTGCAGCTTAATAGACCACCTCTTCCTTCTTGCATGCCCTCATTCCAAAGATTTGGCTTGGGGAAACTGCAACAGCCAGAGGACCATAGGTTACCTATCCCTGCTGCAAAAGTGTTAAAATACCGTATTTTTTGCTCTATATGACTCACTTTTTCCCTCCTAAAAAGTAAGGGGAAATGTGTGTGCGTCTTATGGAGTGAATGCAGGCTGCGCAGCTATCCCAGAAGCCAGAACAGTGGTAGGGATTGCTGCTTTCACTGCGCAGTGATCTCTCTTGCTGTTCTGGCTTCTAGGATTCAGAATATTTTTTTCGTGTTTTCCTCCTCCAAAAACTAGGTGCGTCTTATGGTTTGGTGCGTCTTATAGGGCGAAAAATACGGTAGTTTTAAACAAAAACAAAAACTGGAGGAGGTGGCTGTGAATAACACAGCACCCAAGTGTTCAAAGCACATCATACTAGTCATTTTGGTGCAACTCTTACCCTGCGCAAAGAGCTCTCAACTACCCAGCACTCCTCATGAAACAAACCCTCACCTCACATTCCAGGGAGGATTCCACATGTGCTTTTTCCTCCTGCAGCAAGGGGATCTCAATACAGTATAAGAAAAGGCTCCAACAGTCTAAAAAGAGCCTGGCTGCTGAATCAGAACACAGAACATCTCATAAGGGGTCCCCATTCCCACTGTGGCCATTCACACGGCTCCAGTCAACCCACAGTATGAAAACATGTCGTGGTAAAAACCAAGCATGAAAAAGGCCAGCAGCCCTTCCTCCTTGTCCCACTGCATTCACCAGACTGCTGCCCCTGAACATGAAGGCCCCGTTCCGATATTGTGGCTCTGGGGAGCAATGTCATGCACGGAACAGCCCTAAGACTCAGAAGCTGTCTGCCATGACACTTACAATGCTCCCTGCATGCTGGGCATGGCAGTTAGAATCTTATCTGTACATCTCAAATGGGGGAAAAGCAATTGCTGAAATGTAGGGTAAAGAAGGGAGTTGGGCTGCTCAGCAACCACGCCTCTTTTAAAACTCAGTACACATTGCAACACGATTAAGCAACATCAAGCACACAGTACCAAATCAATACAACAGCATGATCCTATGCATGTCTACTCAGGACACGCACAATTGAGTTTACACTGAGTTTAACCGGAAGTCAGGTGGGTTTAGGCCAGGGGTAGGCAAACTAAGGCCCAGGGGCCAGATCCAGCCCAATTGTCTTCTAAATCTGGCTTGTGGACGGTCTGCAAATCAGCGGGTTTTTACATGAGTCGAATGTGTGATTTTATTTCAAATGCATCTCTGGGATATTTGTGGGGCATAGGAATTCGTTCTTTTTTTCCCCTTCAAAATATAGTCCGGCCCCCCACAAGGTCTGAGGGACGGTGGACCGGCCCACGGCTGAAAAAGGTTGCTGACCCCTGGTTTAGGCACACAACCCAACCACTCCTCTCAGATTTGTGCACTTGGGGGGGGGGGGAGTGTGACCCGGCACCACCACACATGCACCTGGAAATAAACGTTCTGCCAAATCCAAATGTTCAAAGCTGGCAATAAGAGGCTCCCACACGCAACATACAGCAAGACATAAGAGACTCCCTCAGTTTCCAGCGGACCAGGAAGACCTCCAAATCCACAATGGCATCCCCACCCCCTCTCCCCCCAAAAGTTCAGGTCAGGGTGCTGCTGCCTTTACTTCTCCTTTATTAACCATTGCAGGTGGATGGACTTTGGAAAGCAGGGAGGGGACGCCCATCCCAGCCGCGATATGGAGCTGCTTCCCAAGGAGAAACGAGACCTCCTTGGAGAGGGGAGAATGTGAAGGGGAACCGGGAGACTGGCGAGGCCGGGGGAGCAGATGGCCCTAGCCAAGGAGGATTAGGAGAGCAGGTGGAGGAGAAGGCAGCTGCTGCAAGCGGGGGAAGCAGGAGCCCAGGGGCCTGGGGAGAGGGAGACCCGGGGCGGGGAAGGGAAGCCGGTGACTTGGGGGGCGGAGGGGGAACCCGAAGCGAGAGCTCAGCCGCCGATCCGAGGCGGAGTCGCCCCGCAGCAAGAAGCCCCGCCGAGCGGAGGAGCAAAACTTCAAGCTCGCAGAAGTTTGGGCTGGTTGGGAGGAGAAGGGGGAGCCGCGTCCTCCTCTCTCCGGCGTGAAAGCGAAACGAAACCAGCCGGGGGAGGAGGATGAGCAGCAGCAGCAGCTGGGGAGGAGGCGAGTCCGGGGCTGGAGGGGGAGGAGAAGCCGGAGGGGCTGCCTCGGGGACGCCCACACGGGCTGGCAGCAGCAGCAGCAGCAGCCCTCGGCGTCCCCGCACAGGGGGGAGCGGGGCCTCCCTCGGTGGGGAGTCCGTGGGGCTGGAGGGGCCGCCCAGGCCCGGCAGGTGCCTTCGGGGGGGGGGGCGGTTGCCAGGCAACCGAGGCAGGTGCGGGCGGGGCTGCCCCTGGGGGAGCGGGCGGGGAGACCCCGGAGGACCCCCGGCCGGCCACTCGCTCGTTCCCTCACGCGCTCCCTCCCTCACTCACCTCGCTCCGTCTCCCGCTCGTCCCTCCCGGCGGCGCTTCCTGCTTCCTGCCCGTCCGCCTCCTCGCCGCGCTCGGCCTCCGCCTCCTCCTCTTCCTCGCGGCCGCCAACGGCGGGGGGCCGGCCTGTCAGGCCTCCTTCCGGCCTGCGCGAGGGCGCCACGTGACCGCGAGGGGCGGGCCGGGGGCGAAGAGACCATGGAGACGAGGGGAGGGCTCGGGGCAGAGCGGCTCACAGGCGCGGATCAGGGAGTTTCTAGAAAGGAAAAGGGCGGGGAGGAGGAATCCCGCAACTGCCAACCAGCTGCCTTCAGCGTCACGTGACGGCCGGCTCTCCGGACGGGAGGGGGCGGAGAGGAGCGCCCAGTGCCCGGGAGTGCGCATGCGCGTTTGCGAAAGGGGGGGGGACACGGAATCCGAGCGTTTGCTGGGGATCTCGAGAGATGTGCGTGTTTTATAGGAGGAGGAAGAGGAGTCCTGCCTTTGGCCGGGGAAGGGTGGCATTTGTTGCTCACGGCGACTTCGGCTCTGTTTCCAGGCTCTTATTTATTATTTTTATTACTATTATTTTTATTACAATTATTAATCTTTATTGCATTTTTAAAATTTACAAAAAAAGAAAATAAATTAATCTTTACACCAGCATATACTGAAAAAGAAATACGGGACCTAAAAGAAAATATGAAAATAAAAATAAATATTTGTCAAATATGAAATAAGAAAAAGATATTTGTCAAATGTGAATCCAGGCTCTTAATCCGCCTCGAGGCTCTAACGGTGGAAAGGCGGCATGCAAAGAAAACGGTGGCGCTGGCCTTTGACCCGGCGTCGCTTCTCCTCCTCCAGTTTTGGTTCTTCTTATTCCCGTTAATTAACTTTAGATACCGCCCTCCACCCGAGGATCGCGGGGCGGTTTCCCGGCCGAGGCTGCACCCGACGGATTTCTGCCTGGCGCCATTGCCCTCTTCTGCTCCGGCCCGCAGAAAAGAGCTCCGAGCGGCCCACTTTGCCGGACTCCCCACCGCCTTGTGCGTCCATCCCTCCGCGGGGACCCGATCCTGCCCGCTGGACTGAAGCAGCCGCGCAAACTCTCCCTCCGGGTAAACGAGCATAGGATCAGCAGCCGGGCCAGGATCGCGTGCAAGCGCCCGGACTGTCGTCTGCCTGTCTTACTTTCCCCCTATTAATAATTTACTGCGTGGCCACCAGTCAAAACAAAAAAATTCCTTCCAGTAGCACCTTAAAGACCAACTAAGTTAGTTCTTGGTATGAGCTTTCGTGTGCATGCACACTTCACGAAAGCTCATACCAAGAACTAACTTAGTTGGTCTTTAAGGTGCTACTAGAAGGAATTTTTTTGTTTTGACTATGGCAGACCACACGGCTACCTATCTGTAGCTGCGTGGCCACCAGGTGGGGCTATGAGATCTAACCAACCGTATTTGCTTTGCGTTGGATTTTGGGAGCGCAGAGGCAGCGATCCTCTTTCACTGGAGAGCTGTGAAAAACACTCTAAATGCACTGATGGTTTCAACTACAGTGGTACCTCGGGTTGCATAAACTTCAGGTTACATATGCTTCAGGTTACAGACACCGCTAACCCAGAAATAGTACCTCGGGTTAAGAACTTTGCTTCAGGATGAGAACAGAAATTGTGCTCCGGCGGCACAGCAGCAGCAGGAGGCCCCTTTAGCTAAAGTGGTGCTTCAGGTTAAGAACGGACCTCCAGAATGAATTAAGTACGTAACCAGAGGTACCACTGTATAGGATTATTAGTAATAATAACAACAACTTGTTTATTTATACCCCGCCTTTCCTGCTGACGGGACGCGGGTGGAGCTGTGGGTAAAACCTCAGCGCCTAGGACTTGCCGATTGCATGGTCGGCGGTTCGAATCCCCACGGCGGGGTGCGCTCCCGTCGTTCGGTCCCAGCGCCTGCCAACCTAGCAGTTCGAAAGCACCCCCGGGTGCAAGTAGATAAATAGGGACCGCTTACTGGCGGGAAGGTAAACGGTGTTTCCGTGTGCGGCTCTGGCTCGCCAGAGTAGCTTCGTCACGCTGGCCACGTGACCTGGAAATGTCTGCGGACAGCGCTAGCTCCTGGCCTATAGAGTGAGATGAGCGCACAAGCCTAGAGTCTGTCAAGACTGGCCCGTACGGGCAGGGGTACCTTTACCTTTAACTTTTCCTGCTGACACGGACTCAAGGCACCTGGAGTTAAAACAAAAAACAGCTAAAAGAAACCATTAACATTGGAATAACCTTTTTAAAAAGACCAGGCGCATTTCTGTTAAGCATTGTTGGCAGGGACATCCCAAAGGCCTTTAGGAAGGTATTCTTATATGCAACGACTGCAGCCCGGGCTTTGGTGGCAAAGGGGTGGAAGGAAGAAGTCCCAACAATAACGAGCTGGCAATATTAAGCTACAAGAATTTGCTGAGATGGTGCAGCTGACAAATAGCCCGAGAAGCAATTCAAATCAAGAAATTATGGGAAAATGGGATAGATATAAACCATATGTTCAAAAATACAGTAAAGGTTCGTTATCTATGCTAGCATTTGATTGATGGAGAGAGACTGAGTTGAGAAATAAGAACAAGAGCACATATTGCTATAGGAATGTATTAGATAAAATGTAAAAGAAATATACAATAATATGAATACATTCATTTGTTAAAAAAAGGAATATACAATGGGATACACAGGAAGTTGAATGTGTTGGTATGTATATGATTTGGGGGGGATTTGTTTTTGTTTTTTCTCTTTCTCTTTTTCTTTTTAGGTATATAAAGTGTGTATATAATCTTGGTATACATGTTGGAAAATATAATAAGCTCTGTAATGTAATATGACAATGTTTACCAATGTAATATAAGAATGTTAATAAATAAATAAAACTGCAAAAAAAAGAAACCATTAAAAAACAATTAAACATTAATTGAAGTAAAACCAGCTACACAAGCACCAGTATGTGCAGCTTCCCTCACAGGGTTAGGGTTTTGTTAGCGCACATCCGTGTGGAGGCGGAAGCACACTGCCAGCACTTTCCAGCATCACCTTCAAAAGGCGACTGAGACTCATCCTGTTTGTGGGTTGGGGGGGGGGGCAACCTCAGCGCCTTTGCACAGCCCTGCAGGCAGGGAAGGAGGCAGCTGGAAAGAAAATCCACCCTGTTGCTCCAAGATACAAAAGTCTGCTGCTGACTGTGCCTCCTCCTTCCTGAGCAGCACAGGATGAAACCCCACCTCAAGGGGACTGTCAGAAAGAATCCCAGGCCCTTCCCACCTCTTGCGGCAGTGAATAGACTTCCCAGCCCAGAGAGAGAGAAAGCATAAGCATCTGTCACAATAGATCCAATTATTTGCAAGGTCCGGCCCTGGCAGCCGGCACAGAATCCGCCCACAAACAGTGTCCTGTTCCGGGATTCTTTGCCATTTGCATTCTTGCATCTACAAGGCAAGCAACCGTTCTCTCCCTCCGAAAGAAGCATCTCTTGCACAGCTCACCTGTGGCCAAACATCCTGCCTGAAAAGCGACTTCTGGGAGATCTGCACAGGCAGGGCCACCGCTGGCAGCGCAAAACCTTCAAAGCAAAGAAACTGGATGCTTACGGTGTGATAAAGTTTATGTGGAGAGCCAGCCCTGCACTCTCAAAGGGTGGCTCGCTGTATGTTTGCCCAGAAGGATTAAAGGAAGGAAGACGGGCAGACACAAGGAGGTTGCTTTGAACCAAGCCACTCTCCTCTCCCTTCACCTGCCTGCTGGAATGTGGTAAGATTTGGACCTGGGAGCTCTGAAACTTTAACCCGCAGCCTTTCATTCCTGTCCTCTTGCAGCTGCCTCATCGGTGGGTTCCTTTCCTGCTCAGCAAAATTATGCATGGAATCTGATCGCACCAAACTGTTTTAAAGGCTGTTGAGTCGGCAGCAAAAGCAGAGCGGTGCCAGCTGGTTGGCAAATATATTAGAGCAGAGCCGCGCTCGAGGAGGGGGATTATTTGCACTGTGCATTGGGCAAGAATCCGGCATGCCATTTGGATGGAACATGTTGACCCAGTGCAAGGGTCAGATATAATGGAACTGGGTCCATGTGCCAACCTGTCCTGCCTGCTTGAGAATGGCAGTGGTGCCTCCAACACCACTGGCAGCGCCAGCGACATCTTGGCCACCTCCTTCCTGGGATGCGCCCTGTCCATCATGTGCGTCATCGGGGTGGTTGGAAACATCTACACGTTGGTGGTTGTCAACCTCTCCGTACGGCTGTCTGCCTCCATGTACGTTTACGTGGTCAACTTGGCCTTGGCCGATCTCCTCTACCTGGCCACCATCCCCTTCGTCGTCTGCACCTACTTCATGAAGGACTGGTACTTTGGGGACGTGGGCTGCAGGGTCCTCTTCAGCCTGGACCTGCTGACCATGCATGCCAGCATCTTCACTCTCACCATCATGAGCACAGAGAGGTACCTGGCGGTCGTCAAGCCCTTGGACTCCCTCCGGAGGCCTGGAGACTACCGGAGGACCATCACTTGCTCCGTCTGGCTCCTGTCCTTCCTCCTTGCCTTGCCCACCATGGTTCTCATCGACCTCCGGACGAGCAGCCAGGGGGGAGTGACCAAGCGCATGTGCCACCCTACTTGGCAGATGGGGGCCTACAAAGTCTACCTCACTGTCCTCTTCATCACCAGCATCTTGGCCCCTGGCCTAGTCATCTGCTACCTGTATATCAAGTTGGCCAGGACCTACTGGAGGTCTCAGGCAGCCGTCTTCAGTGCCAAGGCGATGAAGAGGTGCTCTCGGCAGAAGGTCCTGTACATGATATTTAGCATCATCCTTGCCTACTGGGCTTGCTTCATTCCCTTTTGGCTCTGGCAGCTGCTCAGCGTCTATCGCCGCCAGACGGGCAGCCTTGCAAACGCCACAGTGGCCTGCATCAATTTTTTCGTGACCTGCCTAGCTTACAGCAACAGCTGCATCAACCCTTTCCTCTACACGCTGCTCTCCAAGAACTACAAGGCGTACTTAAGGGGTCGGGAGAGGAACGCCCTTGTCCTCATCAAGGTCAAGCACAAGAGGGGTTCCTTGGGGGAATCAGTGTGGTCTGGAAGCCACACGTACACAGAGAGCTTGGCTGTGGCTCAGATGCAGGGAATCGGCAACAAGGAAGCCTTCTTGTGAGAAAGTGAGTAGGAGGCAGGCCAGGCAGGGGGACAAGCGTTCAGCCACTCGGCCAGCCTTGAGGGAAGAAGCCCCATCCTGTGCCAAATTTCCCTACTTGATTGGCTGCTGGGAGCTACAGAAACCCACACAAAATACCCGTCTAGATCAGGCAACCCCCAGTTCTGGAACGTTTGGACAGTGATGTGTGGACAGTTGTTTGTGCAAAAGGCCTTCATACGCATAGGATTTGACAATGTGTGCCTAGGACAGGGGTCTGCAACCCATGGCTCTGGAGCCGCATGTGGCTCTTTTACACCTTTGACGCGGCTCCGGGGTGGATACTAGCGAGGGGAGGAGGCGCATTGTGCGCCCCGACACTCCCCACTGTGGCGGGCGCTGTACTGGCTGTGACATCGCATGGGGGCGGTGTGTGCGTTAGTCACGCACCGTCCCGACGTCACCTTCCCGGTTTTGCGGCTCCCAGGTTTTTTTTTCCTTCGGAAACGGGTCCAAGTGGCTCTTTTTGTCTTAAAAGGTTGCAAACCCCTGGCCTAGGAAAATCTAAGGGGAGAATGGGATGTCTGTGTGCGTGTGACCGAATAATCATGGGTCAAAACCTCAGCCCCACCCTGGTCTATTATGGGATTTACCGTACCTCCAAATAAGATTGCACAAGGCCACATCCTTTATAGGCAGAAGTAAACTGAGCGCCTGTGTGCAAGCCCAAATACATGCAAGTTTCCATGATCTGAAGTTGCTGAATTGTGTTTTCCTTGGTGCGTCAGATTTTCATCCCATACTTCATCTAAGAAGTGGTGTTGTCATGGTCCTCCCCTTGCCCATTTAAGCTTTGCAACCACCCTGTGAGGTAGGCCAGGCTCAGAAATAGGAACTGGCGCCACACTGCAGCCAGTCCACTATTGGGGCCCTGTGGGTCCCTTGGAAACTTATCAGGAGCTGTTGAATTGGAAGATCACAAAGGGAGGAACATGCATTCCTCTGTGACCCACACACTGCATGAGGCTACGGGAGCCCATTATAACTGGTTGAAGACAGGGATGGGGAGTCTGTGCTGCCCCTCCACCAGCTGCTGTCAGGCTACAAACTCCCATCAGCACCAGCCAATGATAAGGGCTGATGGGAGCTGTAGTTCAACAGCAGCTGGAGTGGCGGCCCAGGGTCCCCTCATCTCCAAGGCTTCAGGCGGGCGATCAGTTCAGTCAGGGAAACGATGCACGTTCAGCAGCAATGTGCACTGTTTGATGGAAAGGGATCCCAGACAGGTTTGGTGACACGTGGCAGAATACGATCAGAAGCTGCTGCTCTTCCTCCTTCGCTGTCTGGTACTGTCTCCCTCCCAGTCCCCGAGATGCCACCACGCAGGTCCTTCAAAACCCTGTAGTTCAGTGAAGTCTCTGGCTCAGTGCCCAAGTTCCCATGGCCTATTGTGCCTTGGCTATACAGGCAGAGTCTACGCACGTGTAACTGAAACAATCGCACTGTGTTTACATGCCCTGGGGAAACTCCGCTTGCCTGAGAACATGCAGTGCAAAGCCTCTGCCTATTCTTTCCTGCTTCCATTCCCCCGTGGCTGATTTCAGATGGTTAAGGCTCCTCAGGACCCGTGTGGCCTGACCCCTTGCACTCTGAAAATCACCACGCCCAACGACAGCTTCGTGTCAATACAAAAGCCAAGATGCACCTTGCCCCGTATAAAAAGCAGTTGTTTTGCATACCCGCTATAAAGAAAGGTTGCAGCGTTTGGGATTTTCTCGCTTAGAGAAAAGGCAAGAGGCAGTAAAGACTCTTAATGTCAGGGTTGTAGATTAAAGTCCCTTGCTGTGCAAGAAGATTCCTGCATTGCAGGGGGTTGGACTAGATGACCCCGTGGTCATCCTAAGTTCAAAAAATTCCACATGCCATGAGACAAGACAGGCCCAGGGTGGGGAAGAGACTCAGATCTGCTGCCTTGAGCTCCTTGGAGGAAGGTGGGGGTACAAATGAAATGAAAGAAAATGGAATCCAGCTTATGTGTTTTGGGTTTGCATGGTCAGCATGCAGGGGAGTCCCCTTTCCTCTTTCCTAGAAGGGATGACCGGTTCTTATTATTTGCATGCACCAATTCCTTATCTGAGAAAAGCAGAATTTCCCCAGCACCCACAAGTGCTTTTCCTTGTACTGATGGATGGCTGCTGGGAAAGCAGAAGTTCTTGCTGGCTGAAATTACATGCAATGTTATTTGCCTTTTCTTTCTCTGCCAAGTCTTCACCTGCTGCGGTCTCCTGCAGAGTCAAATGCTTTTCTGAATCAGCTCAGCCCGGTGATGCAGATGCCCACTGCGCACGTGGATTTAATAATTTATTGTTTTGTTGTTCCTATTTATTTCTGTTCTTCTCTTTCTGCTGAAAACTTCAATAAAACTTTTAAAAATTAAATTATTATTATTATCAATGGGAGGTTTTTTTAAAGAAAAAAGGTGCAGGTACTTAGCATGAAGTTGTAACAGTAAGTGCCACACTTTTAAAATTGGGGGGGGGGGGTGTTTTGATACTACGTGCCCTTGAGTACCCCCAAAAAGAAGAACTGATTATTAATAATATCCCACCTTTCCTCCAACACATAGAAGCTAACACAGATAAAATACAGCAAGCTAGAAACGAGAGAAGACAATCATTAAAGTGTAATTAAAGCACTAATAGAATTAAAACACAGCACCAGCCCTTTCCTCATAAGCAGTCAGTTCCCAAAGGCCTGTTGGAATAGAAAAATCTTCACCTGCCGGCAGGAGGAAAGCAAGGAGATTGCTAGTGAAGCCCAACCTCCAGGCCTGGTGTCAGTAACCAGAAGGAATTAGCTGCTGGGGTCCCAGTAAGGCCCACCAACACTGATGCATCCAGTGACTTCCCTGGTGATGGGAGCAGAGTGTGGCCGTTCTACTGTCCTGAAATGGCCCCAATATCACATTGCAACAGGCCACTGTAAGAAATTAAAAACAGCCACACTCCACTACAGACCCACCAAGGGTCCCTGTTTTCCAGGGACAGTCCCAGATTTACAGAAGCCAATTTCTGATTGGATCTCGGAAAGTCCCACTTTTCCTTAGAACGTCCCTGTTTTCATCGGAGATATGTTGGAGTGTATGGCTAGTTATACCTGTGGCTGGGCACCATCACAGCAGGAGGGGTCCCTGCTAAGGTCACTTGCCGAGCCCCCCACCCGCCTTGAGCCAGCCCTGCCAACGAGCTGAGCTGATGCCCTCAGCAAGCATCTTTGTAATCTTCCCAGGATCCTCTGCAATTCACAGGGGTTATGGGACCAACACAAAGGCAAGTCAACGTGAGGGAAATTGCCGGAGCTGGCAGGTTGGAGACTGTGCTCTTAGGAAAAGACACGTGCAACCCATCCATCTCACGTGTCCAGTGTGCAAGCACAAACTTTCTCGGAGAGCACATGTGGAGTCAGGGAAGGGAAAGTAATGGTTACGGGCAAGCAGCCGGACAGGTGAGCTTTGTCCAAGTCAATCCATCAGCACGCCACTGTCATGCAAGTGCTTCTGCTCAGGACGAGCTTTGCCAGGGCCTGCAGTCTCAAGCTGGGCACAACGACACTCTTTGTTCTATCCAAGGAAGGAGAAGAACCAGCGAGAAGGCAGGCCAAGACCTTCTGTTCCTCCAAGCCCGAAAGAAAAAGAGAACATCCATCAGGAGTATTAATGACTCTGCCGTCCAGGAAGGAGCACCATCATTACTCTGCATGTGCCCATAAGTCAGAGCACGTGGCTCTGGCGCATCTCGATTATAAGTCCACATACCCCTTTGCTTCCAAGCAGGGAGGAAATGTTCAGGGCAGCCATCATGTGGCAGGATGCTTTTGGGAAGGAGAGCATGGGAGCCAGATTGCAAATCTATCCACAGTTTCTTTTTTAAAAAACGAAACAAAACTGGCTTTCCTGACCCCACACACATTTTACAAGGATGTTTCTGCCAGGTTTGAAGGCTGTTCCTTCTCACAGGTGAGCAGGCAAGATGCTATATAAAAAGGGGCCAGACTTAAATGAGAAAGAAAAATGCTTTGCATGCTAGAGGTCCCGTATTCAGTGCCAGGCACCTCTGGTTAAAAGGATCTGCAGGGCAGCTGGTGGGAAAGAGTGGACAATACTTTCCTAGATCAGGGGAAGCCATCATGGTACCTTCCAGGTGTTGTGGGGATCCAGTTCCCACCAGCCCCAGTCACCACACCCAATGACAAAGGACGATGCAGGTGAGCAACAGCTGGAGAGCTCTAGGTGAGTTGCCCTGGTCAAAAGCAACAAATAATCTTACCTGGCCTAAGGTAGCTTCCTAGTCACAATGAAAGCTAAAATGATTAGTATTACATTTCTGGTGCATCTAACACACTAGTGGAAAGATTTTACACAAATTTAAAGTTGTGAGAGTTTATTGCATATGTAACAAAAATGAACATGACCTCCTGGGCCCAGCCTGCTATACAATCACGGTTTATTCCAGCTGGCTCCATAACCACGTTAAATAGAACTAGTATTTCTTTAAATACTTTGATTTAGACATAAAATGAAGAACATTAGTGTACAACTTTTTCACAAAATAAAATTCGCAATAAAAATGGTGAGAAGAGTAACAAGGAGTAGCAGCAATACTTAAAAACAAGACGTTACAAAATAATAAGTTAAAAAATACATTATAAAGTGGTTGAGGAACAAAAAAAAAGTTAACTGAGTAAGAACAAATATGTACTGCATTTCTGGAAAACTTTCTGTGCTCTACAGTGTAGTATACTGGGCAATGGACTAAGGAAGTGGGGGAAAGAGGCGTCTGAATGATAGTTGAGGTTTCATAAACCACACCCCATGCTGAACAAGCAGCCTCTTCAGAAAGAAAAAGTTGCTCCAATATGTCAAGGTTAGACCTTGGGCTACTCACTCATACCTTTCCAATTCGTAACACAAAAGGAGTGGCAATTTCCTACATCCCTGAGTGCATAAACGAAGGATGATGCATTTCAGGGCAACTAAACAAAAGAGCAAACAAACAAACAAAAAAACAGATGTGCATCACTGACCTACACTGCTAGACATACTGGAGATTTTAGATTAAAGGAGACTTTGGATGTGATAAGCTGCTTGGGGGAAGAGGAAGCACGTAGCCCTGCTCTTGTTCCTCTGTCTCAACTGAAATAGCCCTTTCACCACCTCCTATAAGGGGGAGAGGGGAAAGGTGTACTGCCAGCAAGTCAGCTGTGTAAGAGTAGGAAACTTCCTGTTCCCTTCACCACCTCCATCTGCCTTAGGTAGACTTCCACGGACTTGCTGCAAGCCCAGAGGGCCTGAATCTACCAAGAGACCACTGCAGGGAAAATATAAAACCACCAAGTCTGTTGTGTGTCCTTTGGATGGTTTGACTGCTAAAAAGCTTTCAGCAAAGACTGTGCTGAAGCTCAGCAGATTGTAGCAGCAAGAATCCCACTTTCCCACTTATATTTTATACCCTCTCTTGTTCAGGGAGGAGATGTGGAAGTTTCAGCCTGAGCAGAAGCAAGTGGTCTGTGCCGCTCTAGCCAGCACCCTGGGGGGAAAAACCTTTGGTCTACTTTTTTCCTTTGATCCCTGCTGCTGCTGCTGCTGCCTCAAGCTAAGATGCAGCAAACAGTCTGTTTGGGCTCTTGGGTGTTGGAACAGTGACACAAAATGGGAAATGTAAAGAATATCCTGGAGATAGAAGTCCCCCAATCTTCTGCACTATTATCACAGAGGCGCCATGTCTCAGGGCCTGAACACGGACTTGGGGCCAATGCTCATGCTGCCCTCGGAGCATGCCTGCCACATCTGTGCTGTGGCCACCTGCTCGCTTACTTCTCCATCTCAAATGTTGTTGGCATGGTGTGGGCTCCAACCGTACAGAAGCTGAAACCACATGGCAAGAGTCACATTAAGATTCACCTCCAGGTGAACAGTCGCCATTGCTAACTGTTGCTAATCTCACATGGGCAACCTGTTCAGCCTCTGTGCTCAGGAAGACCTTTCACTTCCAACACCTCAGATTTGCATGGAAATGACTTGTGAAAACCTTTTCATGTGACGTTCCTATCTCTACGAAACCTTGTGCATTCAAATTCCACTGACAGGGCTAATGTGTCCAATAACAACATCTGATCTCCACAGACATTTGGCAAGATCATGAGATTTCTATTATCCAGAGTACTACAAAGATGCTTAACCAAATATGTGAATCCGAAATCCCTCAAACCTCCTTGATACACTTCCCTTCCTAAATAACTTAGCTGCAGCTAACTGGTCCCTTAAGTGCGCCTGGATTCAAAAGGCAATTTCAAGTCAAACCTTAGCTCACCTAAAAAATCCAACACTTAGCCACATGGTGCAAAAAACACAAAATAAAAAGAATTCCTTTCTCAAATATAATCCTCATGTGTCCATCACAAAAAAAAATTAAAAATACGGTTAACAACAGGAAAGAAAGATTTTAGGACTCTGACAGGTATCTAACTTAAATCTGTCATATCACAGTTTAAAGCTATTATCAAATTCAATGTTTTAAAAATAAAAATAAAAATGAACAACAGAAATATCCTTGTAGGTAAAAGAACCATTTGACCCATGGCTGAACCCCAATGTCCTTACTTGTCCAAAGTAACGGTTAATATGCATCTTTGCTTAAAACAATTTTAATATATATATTTGGGGGGGGGGAGTCTTATGAACTGAATCACAATTGATTACTAGTTGACCTTTTTGCCAAGAAAATGTTATGTTGTTAAAAACACTGCCTTGTTTCTTGTTGTGGAAACGGAAAAACATGTTTGATTTGGTTAACCCGATAGGGTTGATTCTCCTGCATCTGAGAAGCTGTGTGAAACTAATCACTTGACACCAACTTTGAGCATTAGCTTCAGATATATGAAAGTCAGGGTGGAGAAGAGTTTGAAAGCAGTACTCTGGGTTACTCAGTATCTGTAGGCTTAAAACCCCTGTGTTAGATCTTTATTATATATTCATCTTTCAACAGAGCCATTTTCCACTCCCAGTGGCTCAACGACGGAACTTGGTTCCATTAGTTTTGCTTTTAGCTATTTCCTCTTAAAAGAATTTCTGCAGTTTCAAGTAAAAAAAAAAAAAGAATCTGAAAAAACAATGTCAGGAGAAAACTTTTTCAGGCTGCTGACAATGTGGCCCATTCCCCACTGCCACATTCTCTAACACAAGCCTTCAATCACACACAGAAGGGAAGCAAGTCCACAGAACAAATCTGTCTCATGTACAAAGCATCCAGAATGAAAACTTACCTCCCAATTCAAGATGGCTTGGACTCCTCTGGGTTCCTCTCTCTTAAGAGCCAAGCCACCACACTTGGACAAAAAGCTCCCTCTCAAGGAATAACCTTCAGCTGTCTGCACCTACGGAGCCGTTTCCTGCTAACTGTTCTTTAATGGGTATTCTGAAATGTGCCATTTGGAATCCTGGTGCCAGTCTCATTTCCATAGGATGCTTCTGGATGCTACAAGGGCTCAGGACTGCATTAAGACAAAACATCCAGATACACCTACCAGTTGAAAAGTCCTCAGCAAACCAATCTCAAGATACTCAACTACAGTTTGATACTCCTATAAAAAAAGACCACAGGTCATTGACCTTATCACAATATGTGTTACGAGTCTAGCAGAATATCTTGGGTAACCAAAACCAAATGCTGAACCTGGCTGCCTTTTGTTTCATGGGACATGGGGAAAAAATGGGGAGGGGGAATTTTTGTAACAAAGGGGAGAAAAGTATGGGTGGGAACCCCCAACAAAAGCCCCCCCCCAACACCACCACAGGAAGGAAGGAGAGGAAGCAGCCTCCACTCCCCCAGTTGTCAAGCGTCGCAATGCTTTGGACAAAAGAAGTTCACAGCAAGCTTCTTCTTACAGCTTTTTGATTTGGTGGTCCATGAGCTAGTAGTATCTGTTTCCTTTGGTTGCCCAGTCACTCCACTGCAAACCCACATGTCTCTTCCACAGCTGTCAGCAGCTTCTCATAAAGCTTCTCGTAGGACTCATAAGGCGGAATGTCAATTCGGTTAAAGCTGCAGAAGGCAAGAGATTGGCGTTAGGGCCCTGCTGACACCAACTCAAAATGCAACTCTTCACCAGGTCCTTGGAAAAGGCTGGTGTTTTGGTTTGGCCATTTGTATCTGCTGTATCGCTATGAGGAATTGTAACAGAATTCTGGCTTTGTTTAGCAGTTAATAGTTTGCCAGGAAAGATGCCAACCTTCACTAATACATCATTTCAAAGCATTTCTGGGATCACAGAAATTGAAATAGCTGATGGCCCAGTGAGAAGCCAGCCAGCAGAAAACAGGGCAGCATGTTTGCTTCCAATGGGAGCTTGCTGTTTTCTCTACAGCGTGGCTGCCTCCCCCAACCTGGTGCCAATGGGAAGTTTGGGACTACAAGTCCCAAGGGTGCAAAGCAGTGGGGGGGGGGGGGGAGGGAGAGGAGAGGTGGCTTTGGAGCAGAAAGGTGGACAGTGAGGAGAAAGCGAGGCACCCTTTCTAGCACCTGGCTGCTTCTCCATTCTGAATTGGGCTTGTTCAAAGCAGCCTCTTTTTATTAAAGAACAGAGGATTAGCTGCCACAAGCATTAACATGCATCATTTACTTCGGCCCTTACATCTGCAAACTGTTAGTCAAAACACGGGTGTAATTAGCTGAACGGGGTTCTTTGCTCATACAGCTTCCAACATTAATTGATTATTTTTCTACTGTGCCATATAAAACATGGAATTAAAAACATTTAGAATCCATAGACTGCTGCCTCCACCATTCATAAATGTTTTAACAGTACTTTTCTGTATTTGAGTATGATTTAACTTTGACCAAAATAGCTCTAATCACTCTATTAACTTTCGTTCCAACCACCTAATAACAAAGGAAGGTTTGCTATTTCATCTGGGCAGACTTGAGGGCACATCTGCACAGGCACACTTCACCACAGCTGGGTGGGCAGAAAAGCAGCCTTACCAAGTATGAGCTTTTGGAAGGTTGTCTGTATTTGCATCTATCAGGTGGATAGTGAAGAGCCTGGGTCCTGCGGCGCCTGTAGAACCTTGCAAACAGACATTCTAGTTAAGGCCCTTCAAAAACACAACTATGAGCACACTATTCATTTCTGACACGTATAAACCCTGACAGCAGCGAGGGAGAGATTGGGAAGTCACAGATCCTAAGCACAGAGGTGTGCATGTGCACACATACACACAGGCCACCGAGTCTAGAGAGAAACAAAATGGGAGTGAGCACACACACCCTTTGCCCAAGACCCTGGAAAGTTGCTGCCTGTTATGAGCAGAAAGTACTGGACTAGAGGTACCAACGGACTGGCTCCAGTATAAGGCAATTCCATGTGTTACAGATGGAACAATTCATGGTATAAGCTAACAAAGGGCAGAATCATGAAGGAGGAACTGGTGGCAGGTTAACTGGGTGCGCCATGGGCATCCCTCTGCACAAGTGTGCTAACTCAGCACCCCTATCAGTCACCTTGCAAAGCCTTGAAACCCTGGAGGGGAACCCGCGTGGAGCCCGTCACAAACTGCAGCAGCCTGGCCCTTCTCTCCTCATCAAAGGCTTCCACCGCTTGCCAGAACCACTTGACAATATTGCTGTCTCCCATGCAGTGCTTCAGGCGTGTATTGGACTTCCAGTCATTCAAGTCGATCTTATCCAAGCCACCTATTATGAGCTGATGGATCAGAAATACACAATGTAAGGGGCAGAACATTTATAGATTTGAAATATGGGTGGGTGAGTTGTATGCTGTTTTACTGGCTGCTGTGTTGCTCTTTTATTATTTCTGTTATTGTGAAACTGTCATGCGACTGTTGATTTTGTGATATACTGTTCTCTGTGTGTGGAAAGACGCCGTACAAATCAGGAGCCACACATTCACACCTTCTGACGCAGAGTGCACAAGTATTTACAACTTGGACGTGGGTGGTGCTGTGGGTTAAACCACAGAGCCTAGGACTTGCCGATCAGAAGGTTGGCGGTTCGAATCCCCAAGACGGGGTGAGCTCCTGTTGCTCGGTCCCAGCTCCTGCCAACCTAGCAGTTCAAAAGCACGTCAAAGTGCAAGTAGATAAATAGGTACCGCTCCAGTGGGAAGGTAAATGGCGTTTCCGTGCGCTGCTCTGGTTTGCCAGAAGCGGCTTAGTCATGCTGGCCACATGAACCGGAAAAACTGTCTGCAGACAAATGCCGGCTCCTCGGCCTGTAGAGCGAGATGAGCGCCGCAACCCCAGAGTCGTTTGCGACTGGACCTAACGGTCAGGGGTACCTTTACCTTTTACACACAAACTCTCAGTATCCACTATGCACACCATTTAATTCCACAGTTAAGTGTCCTTCCTAGATTTTTGAATTTCGTTTCCTCCTGGATATAGGACTGGCCAAACCTTTTATGTGCTGATTACTTGTTGTTGTATTGTTGTTGACATCCATTTGTCTCGAGAGAGAATAGGGGCGCTTTGGGGGTTGAAGTCAAACCACTGTATTAGCAGCACCTAAGCAACGTTCCCAGGGCACAAGCTTGGGCAGTGTGTCTGGGGATCCTGGGCTGGCCAAACAAGAAGACTCCCCTCTTGGCCTCACTGATGTGGTCCAAAGGAAAGCTGAGCAATACATTTGGCACCAGCTTGGCTGCAGGAGTTGCTGGAAGGAGGCGTACAAGGCACCATCCAACTACTACTACTAAAATACAAGTAATACCACCAATCTACGATAATAACTGAACATCAAACTGCTGTGAGAAATGAAAAATAGATACTGCCTTGAGATCAAAATCGTTTTGACCCAGTGGATCTTCCTAAGTGATCGAGAATTTTTTAACAAAGAATAGGTCACAAAAAATAGCTGTTTGGTTAATCTGTATTGACAATGAGGTTGAGTCGACCACTCAAAGCCATCAAATTGCTATGCACACCTGGAGATCATGAAGGTATGTCAGCCAATACAAAAAGGTTCCACTTTCCTAATGGTGCCCAAACGTCTGGTTTTGGGGGCATTTTATTATCCTAGGGAGATAGTTTTGTCCTCACCCAGCTCAGTATTTTTGTCTAGCTTTGGAGGTTGGAGTTTGCATATCCTTTTCCTGCATTTTGTTGATGTGCAAAAGCAGCCACTCAACTATCTTTTCTGATGGGTGTACGTAGAACATCAGTGTTCTTTAAGCAGCAGTGAGGAGCAAAGAGCGGGCTTAGCATGCCTAGCAGCTTCAGGCAAAACTGTCCCATTCAATATGAAAAGTGGAAAGTGGGATTCCTCCCCCCCCCCCCGGGCTCTTAACAGAACACGCGAATCACAACGTAATTTGAATGGAGAAAAGGATGCAATACCTCAAGCTCCTTCTGGTCAAAAGGCTTCAGTAGATGTTGAGGAATAAGTTCGTTAAAGCCTTTCTGAAGAGCCAAGAACTGGGCCTCAATTCCTCTCATGAACCGCCAGTTAACGTACAACCTGGGGACAGGGAGCGAATCCAAAGTGAGAACTGAATGCAGAAGCCTTCAAGTGAAATATAACTTGCAACAAAATAGGTGCACTCAAGATGCTGCATTTTTTCCCCTAGGAACTCCCAAACGAGGAATACTTTGGGAGGAGAAAACAATATTTTTTTGCAGGGATCTCATCCCTGTGCATGGTGGGCAGCATGCCTGCCCAATCTCCAGCACCACTGGGGTCCATGTGCCAGTGCAGCTTTCTTAAAACATGTAAATGGGGAAGATGCATGGCACTGCAGGCCCCAGTTATGCTGCCAATTCCCACCACCTAAAGGAAGCAGATCTGAGTAAAGTCAATTTGGACATCCGTGACCAGTTACAAATTCTGTGTTGATTCTAGCAACAAGCTGCATACAACTATCGGGAGAAAGAGGCAGAGCAGATGAAAGGCACAGCCACAAAGAAGAACAACGAGTGGTACAAGATGAGAAATGTATTCTGCAAAATACACTGCAAGACCCATCAAGACCACCTCTGGCCTACAGCTTCAGTAGCAACTGTGTGGCATTAGTCAAGGCTATCGTAAGAATGAGATTCCGAAGCCAAATAGAAGACACTAGGTGGCAAAAATTAAGGTGTCTCCAGCAACTAGTAGCGCACAAGCACATATATTACAGAGATCACTGAATAACTTTGACCCACAGTTGCACTACAGAACTGAAATGTTCTGGACACACAAACTGGTGCAAGTCAAGGAGTGGGGAGAGAGACAGAGAAACTGAGACTGACCACCACCACCACCACCTCTGCATTATGAGAGGATAGCATTTAACCTCCTCTGGTGGTACCTCACATATTCTTTCTTGTTCTCCTCTGTAACAGAAACATTTCTTCCATTTGGTTTGAGCTCATGTTGCAGAATCCTGCCAAAAGCGTTGTGCTCCACGCAGAAAGTATGGTCCAGAACCGGAGTGATGTCATTCTCTCTGTCAACAAGGCAAAGACTGCAAGTCATTTCTGTACTCTCCAGGGCGCACAAAACATTCTTCTTAAGTAAACATTATGGCAGGAAGAATCCAAACTATTTATTAGGAGTTGATCTAGCGTCTTTTACAATCTATCTCTACCTTTGTTTTGCTGGACAGCACTAGAGATTCAGATGGGTCTGCACACTCAAGCGATGGTTGAGGACTATGCAGACGAACAGTGGCTTTGAGGGGCTGCAAAGTCCTACTTTGTGGAGCTGCTTCCCCTCACCCTAGTCTTTTTAAAAAGCTTTCAACTGCGTATGCAATACTTACAGAATCCAAACTAAACTCTTGTGTAGTTCTGGGTCGACTGATTCCAGATCAGATAACTGGATGGGTTTGCCCAGCAGCTGTTTGTAGAAAGGAACGGTGAAACCTCCGTTGATGTAGTGTCCATGGAACACAGCCAGACCCATTATCCGACCAACAAAGTGGAAGTAAGACAGATGATCCTACGAGAAACATCGAAGAGACTCATTATCTGGAAGAGAAGCCCAATGCTGACATCTTGTGGCTAGACTTATGCCTTCAGCCATTTCCTAGTTCAATGAAAGTTTCGCTTAATGATCTCAAGCCCTCTGGATGAGAAATTAATCAATTTGCACAGAATTCAATGTTACATATACTTAACACAGCTGACTAAATGCATTCAGTCTCAAGACCACAGTCCCACCATACTGCACTACAGGCTTGTGACCATCAGATCATTAGCCACAAACATGGTGATTCATGTTAAAAGCCAATCTACTTGAGCCAATGCAGTTAAAAGCAGGCACTTAGGCCCAATCAATGTTTGCTTGGGAAGACTATTGTACAATCTCTCTCCATGCAGAACAACAGAGACCTGAAACAAAATGTTGCAGTATAGCATATGCTTGTGCCATTCAAGGTTCAACAAAACCAACTAGGCCCTTTTCCAAGATACTCCATGTCACTCTCCTTCCCAAGCTTTCCATTCTCCCTACAACAGATATGGAGCCTTCTGCAGCCACTGAGATGATTCACCTCTCTGTATGGGCGTTCTCATCCCCCTTCAAAGGTTTTCTTAAAGTTTTTGTACATATGCTAATCTTGCTAACCCCAAGGCTTTCAATACACGTGTGCTGCTTGGGCTAGAGGAAGACAGGCTGTTTGTCCTGAGTATATATGAGGTCATTTCTATCAGTCCCATTAACACATGATGCATTCATAATGCATAATGTTGTATTTTAAATTGTTGCAACCTACCCTGGGACCTTAGGGTGTACAAGGGAATAATAATAATAATAATAATAATAATAATAATAATAATAATAATAATAATACTCAAGCTACAACTACCCTCCTTTAGTTTGAAATCAAATATGGGTAAAACTGTTGTGATTTGCCAAATTCTTTCCAGGCAACCAACTGTTTACCTGGGCAACCAATCTGCACCAAATACCACCCTGAACTTTGTGAGGCTGAAAAATAATGTGGGTTTTGGACAGAATGGAGATGTAATCAGTTCTGCAAGGCGCGTGTGGGTATGTGTGTTTGAAGTTGTTAACATGCAGTGGATCTTCTAAGGGGCAAAACTATGCAATGAGGGTTTAGTGTGGAACTGACAAGGTAATTAACAAACAAAGTTTTAATTATTCCTTTAATGGGTAAGTTGAGGTTCTACAAAATTAGTCCATTACAAGCCACCGGTGCTTCTCCTCGGTTATGATAGGCACACTTACCTTCACTTGTCTATTTGGTGTTAACTGAAAAAGTAACAGAGATAGGTAGACTCACATAATACCACAAGCAAGGGAAATCTCAGGACTGTGCAAAGGTGGTTCAAACTGCATGTGCACTGGGAAATTAGAATCAAGCCAGCCCACCCTACTGTTTGCACATTCAACTTGATGCATAAAGGCTCCTATTTAAACACTGAGCAAAGTGCATTTTGTATACCACAAAACCAAGCGTGCAGCATGCAAAGGTTGGACCCATGTGCTCTAAACATGAAATCGAAAGTGCAAACAGCAGGTGAGGGTGTGAGGGATAGTGAGAGGCTGGATCCCTCTGTGAATATATAGTGAACATCTGCAAAGGGCTTACGGTTGGGATCCAAAGAGCTACTTGAATATACCCAAGAGTCTGCATGCTGCAGTGGTGAACATTTTCATCTCCCTTCCTGAATGGGAGAGTCGACGCCACATCAAAATACTTCTGAAACTCCCACATTACAAAGGTGATTTGCCACATGGCATGGGGAGTGGCTGTTTGAATCTAAAGCCACACTGGTCTCATGGAAGAAGATTGGCTGCTGTTTGGACCCTATACCACTACCAGGGTTTCAGAGAATTAGCCTGTATTTAAGCCGCATACACACACCTGCTTTGCTTCTAGAATACTTACAGGATTGATAGAGGAGTCTGGATTTATTTGCAGCATATAAATGTTATCCGTGGAGTACTGGAAGAGTCCATAATAAGGGTTCAGCATTTCATGGCACAGAAGGTACAACCACTCCCTGCCAGACAAGAGACATATGTTAGAGAAGAGGCTGGATGGTGGAATTAAAGTTTACCCCACCCAGTAACATGTGGTTCCATTACTCATTTGATACAGATTGTGACTTCTACAAAAAAGAGGGTCGGGGGTGGGAGAGAATCTAGACTCGGTGCAATGTAAGGAGGCAAATTAGGACAAGCCTTTTCCTTTGATCAACTTCTACTGGGAAAGAAAAGAGTACAAGCACTCATTTGTTTCACAGAACTCTTTGGTTAACACTCAATGCGACTACAGCGGACAGAAAATTGGGTCACTTTCCATAACCAAGTATCCTTTTATTAATTTATTAGACACAACCAGGCATTCTTTTAAAGCTGGCTTCATTGGCTCTGTCAAGCTGTGTCGTTTGCTTAAACCATAATGACCGTGAGCTGCATGCTGGTGCAGACAGCTTGAGAGACCTTGCTGTGTACTTCTGCTAGTCTATGGGGAAACAACCATGGACCAGCTAGCTCAGTGTTAGCTAGCTCAAAGTTGCACTCATGGTTTCTTCCCAAATGAGTCATGACCGGAAAGCCAAGAACAAACCTTGGCTCCAGATAATGATAGTGATTTGTTTTGGAATGAAACCACAAGTGCTGGTTTGGACGCAAGACTGTCAAGGATGCTTTAGTTGAGATTCCTGCATTGCAGGGGGTTGGACTACATGACCCTCAAGAGCCCTTCCAACTCTAAAACCTCACATAAGTTTATATAGGAAGTCAGGAAAGAGTTTGTTTTCTATTCTGTAAATTAACATGTTTCTAAAATATTGTTTTGGCAGCAAGATGAGAGCAAGCTCCTAAAAAACAATAGAAGGATGAACAAAAAAAATTCCTTCCAGTAGCACCTTAAAGTCCAACTAAGTTAGTTCTTGGTATGAGCTTTCGTGTGCATGCACACTTCTTCAGATACCATCTGGTATCTGAAGAAGTGTGCATGCACACGAAAGCTCATACCAAGAACTAACTTAGTTGGTCTTTAAGGTGCTACTGGAAGGAATTTTTTTTGTTTTGACTATGGCAGACCAACACGGCTACCTATCTGTAAATAGAAGGATGGTTACCGAATATGATTAAGCAAAATAATCTTGATTAGAGCTGAAGACAGCAATATAATGGTAGTGCATATCTTTTTGTACTTTTGTGTGTCTGTCTCTAGATTTTTTAATTGTCCATAGCCAATGACTGCTACAAAGCAACTTGCAAAGAACACCTCCAAGATAATCCAAATGTAAGTTCTGTTTAACATGTAATTTTCAGAAATGCAAGTTATCAAAACTTAACAATGTAAACATTACCAAATCACTGTATCTCTCTCTCTCCACACACAAAATAAAATCTTATTCCCAATAAGGCACACCTACAATTTTCTTCAATATGACTTTTATACAGGGGTACGTATTTGTTCTTGTAAACACAACTAAAAGGATACAAAAGGACACTCCAGATAGTTTTGATCATGTGACTGGTGAAGAGGAAGCTGCTAAACAAAGGGAATTCTACAGGAACTTAGTTTCTGGAAATACTTTGGTGACTGCCTGGTTTCTGTGATGATATGTTGAGAGTTTCTACCTGGGGTAACACTGTATGTGGGTTTATTGCACAACATGGGTCCCCCTGAAGCTAAATGGAGGCATTTGAATAGGCTGTGCTAGAGCATTCAGCAGCTGTCTAGACAGATATAAAGCACAGACAAGATAAACTCTTGCAACACGCCAGTGATGACAAGGGAGAGGTCAAACGGGAAGCGCTCCAGACAACAAGAATTTTGTCTAGAGAATTTAAGATCAGAGAATGTATCACTGGAGTTAGACAAAAGAAAAGTCTTACTCAGGGCAATTTTAGTCACTGGCACACTCAGCCCTTGGAAGAGCTTCCCAACTCGGATGCAAGAGAGGAATCAGCATTACAATCAGATCCCTGGATTAGACACAGACCTATCACCAGGAGCAGCGCAATGCAAAAGATTGTGTCCAAGCTCTACTCACAGTAACCCCATTGAAATTAATGGACCTACATTAATTATGTCCATTTCACTGAGTCTACTCTAAGTAAAACTAACATTGATTGCAACCCTCAGATGCCAGAGGGTTATATCCAAGTTAAGATAAAGAGAATGCAAAACATCTTCAAAAACTATTATAGCAATTTAGAGAAGTAGATATATTATGTTGTCCTTTCTCAACTTGGGGTTCCCAGGTGTTGTTGGGCTACCACTCCCCTCATCCTTAACTGCTGCCCCTGCTGGCTATGGATGATAGGAGTTGTAATTCAACATCTGGGGCCAGAGATTGAGAAAGTCTCCCTTAAAGGCTAACATTGTGGCATATACTTTTATAGGAACACATAGGACTCTTGATTTCTGGCATCTTTCCGAAAATTATTTTTAATTTAGAAAGAAGGAAATGATTGTTGTGTGTCTAGTTATTCAGGAGACAGTTTCATAAAGCACTGGATTCTAGAGCCACTATTTCATAAAAAACATACCATTAAAAAGCGCAACTTCCAAATGTGAGGGCAAAATCGAGAAGTACTAAATTTTAAAACCTTTAATTCTGTGTTGATCTGAAGAGCAATGGCATTAAAATATGACATATGGAGGAGAGCAAGAACGTACAAGCTTTCAAACACCACAGAACACTGTCTTAAAGGCAGAAGCTGTCAATGTTCACATCTCCATAGCTTTTAATCTTTCTGAATCCCTGGAAATTCAAAAACTTGATTTGTTACTATTTCAATATTTTAAAAAACAATGCTTACATTTATTAACACCCCACCTTTCTGTCTCAGTAGTCTTCCTCTTCTGCCAGACATTGCACATTAGCTATTAAGAGGCCATCTCTCCTGGGTGGAACGAGGCCACCATTATTTTAAGCAGGGCAGGGGGCAGAAGGGGTCACTTGCTGCTCCAGCCTGTTGAGGGGACACGGTGCAGAGGCACAGCCCCCTGCCCAGCTTGGGGAAAGGGGGCAAATAGGACCATGCCGCTGGATCAAGCCCAAGGCATGTAAAGGCTGGCCCTTGTAATGCCAAACCTTGGTAAATTGTAGCATTACATGATAAGGCTGCCATCATTCGTGGGTTTGATTAAATGTTCCTTTGAATTTTTATCTGCAATATTTGGAGGTCTCTGCAAAGGGCTTCCTTTGCCCAGTACATGTCATTTTAAGAACTTGTCTTTCACCTTGCCACTCCACCATAATCCAAGCCTTCTTCTCCTCGAAATTTCACCATCAGTCTCTTCTTTAGATCTTTTGGCCTCATCTTCATTATCTGCCGGTATGATTCCTATAGTAAGAAACAGAAGTATACTCTCAGGAAATGAACACTTTTTCAACAGTAGCTACTCTTCACATATCTAGGGAATATCTAGAGGTGCCCTTCTTGCACCGCTGCTTAAGTCATAGCCCTCAGGAAATTTTAGCTGTGTTTAGAATGGCAAACCTTCCTTATAGCCACTGAACAGTGATTTTTTATATCAAATATAACATCATTTGACATTAGGTTCATCTTGTGATTCATTCTAATGGCTTTCATTATATCTTTAGGCCTCACAGGGGCAGCATTTATGATAAGCTGCATCTGCAGAAATCCATAGCCATTACCTAGATGCACTGGAAAGGCTAAACCTCCCACTATCTTAGACACAGATCGACATACCTCAAATATTTCTTCCCTCGATACTTCGATGCGGCAGTGGCCAGCTTGGGGTTGCTGGAGGGAGAGCTCATGCCTGAGGATCTTGAGCTTCTGCACCAAGTCTCGCTCGTATCTCTGGGCAGGCAACTCCTCGCTGTCTTCCAATGATCCCTCACTCGGCACTGGCAAAGGCTGGTTGGGTTCTTTTAGTTGGCATTGGTGACTGGAGGGAAAGATGAGAAGATTACTCTCAAAGGGGAATGAAGAAGGAAGGATTGCCACTACAGTGGGAAGCCACATAGTATCTAGAACATTGGTGCGGGTTTTGATCTGTTTTTAGTTACTGCTGGCTTTAATTCTTTGAATTATTGTTCATTAACTTTTTTTAACTGACTGTTTTATTCTTTTGCTAAACCATTTTGAAGGGTTTTTTTTACAATAAGCGATGTATAAATTTTATGAAATAAATCAGTATCAGGAAACAAGATTAGAAAAACTTTTCATAGCTTATAAAGAACTAGATAAGGAAATTGATTACACAAAGGTATAGTCTGTTGCAGCAAATAAAAAAGTGTCTCCTGTAGTAGCTTTAACTCATTTATGCTACCATATATTGGCTTTCAAGACAATAGCAACATGCATCAAATATTTTTATACTTCCATAATACTAGCATTCGTACTTCTTTACTTGTAGTAGTGGAACTATGCTTCTCCAGGTCCATATTTAGAGCTATAGTTACACTGCAAAAACCCTCATGTAACACAATGAACAACTGGAGCCAACTCAACAAATCTTACTTCATTATGTGACATGCAGTTTTGTACTTATTTCAAAAGCACAAATACTCCTATGTCCACTATGGAACACAGAAGCAGGCAGTTAAATGAAACTTCAGATCAGCTATTCAGAAATCAAAAACTAAAATGAAAACGAAGCAATGGTTTTCATCAGACCAATATATGTTTGAGACCGTGGAAGCAAGCTTTTGCATTAAACAAACTTTCCCTTCATCATAGGTGTTCATAATGTAGATCAAATGAGCCACCCACCCACCGATACGAGTTCAGTTGCAGAGCACGTTTTTATGTATATAGGAAGATACAGGTAAGGGTGTGTTTGTGTTTGTGTAAGGCTGTTGTCATGTAGCAGTTCACGTGACCACCAACAGGCAGCCACACCAATCCAATTTGAGGCACGTCTGGCAGGCAGGTGAGCGAGCAAGCAATAAGCATGGGTGGAAGGCAGCCCAGGAGAACTGTTTAATAGAAGAGGGCACCTCACTGGCAAAGGGATATATAAGGTTTGAAGGGTTGTTTTTTTACAATTGAGCAGTATATAAATTTTATGAAATAAAGGCCTGGGCGGGGTTGGCTAGCAAAGCCTGGAACCTTCAAATTAAACAGGATGGGAAAGAGACCCAAACAGCCACTGCCAGTCAAGAGCAGGCAGCAGGCGGCTACGTTATTACATATCAGCACATATCAAAGCCCCCTCAGTTTCAAAAGTAAATTGGAATGTAGTGCAGTGGGGGAGGGGCACAGGGAAACTCATTTGCATGTTGCGTTGTTCTTTGGATTCTACTCTACTTTCATCAAGCATTTGGCCTTGCGGGCAGGAATCATCTTGCAACATCCCTCGCTGGGGAAAAACAAATTATTTTAGTACTGACATTTTCTTTGCCCATGCAGCCCCTCTGCGCTTGCTCCACTTGTGCTGCTAGGTCAGCTGTTATGATTCTGAGCCACAGAAGCACATGGCAACACATTGGTTTCTTACTTCATGATGTGATGCAGTCTTGGGTCTGTGAATTGTGTGGTTCTGTTATTATGATCTACAAAATATATTCTTCCCGACACTGTACTTCTAACTTCCCAACCTGGTGGTAGAGGTCCAAGTTCATCACAATTCACACTGTTAAGGTCTCTATGAAAACCAAAAGAACAATTTAAACATACATATTTAAGCTTAACACTAACATTTATCTTAGAAAAAACATGAGGTGCTGGGAGGGGGGGAACGATAAAGGGCATCAATTTTTGGTTAACAAACCCTAATTTATATAGAAATAACATTTCCCCCCTAAGTATGAGGCTTTATAAGGAACTATCTGAAGTGTATTTTTTCCCCCAAACACAGGTACAAGCTACCTGCCCAAACCCAGATGAACTCAAGACTGCCATACATACCTTGGTATCCTGGGGTCATGCCATGTGCTAACACCAGTTTGTGTATGTAAAAAGTAAACTTGTCCCTGTACTGTTGTCCTTTGTTCTACAAAGATAGGGAAAAGATGCTACAGTGAGCAGTCCAAACAAAATATCTGCAAAAGCTCAGCTAAAGCTTAAAAGCAGCTGTATATAGCATTACTTAAAATGTACTATTTGCCCTAGTTATGAGTAAAAAGAAACAGCAATACCAAGAACTGCATCAGATACTTGATACAGCTTACATGTTCACAAAAAGAGCTTACCATTTTTGTCACCCACCCAATTCCAGTTCACCTCACCTATACCATCCCATATCGATCCAGAAAGACACTTCTTTGTTCGCGATTATTTCCATAGGCTTTAAGATGAACAATTACTATGAACATGGGATGTTGTGGCTCCCTATGCACAGCTCGCTTTGTAGAAGGTTCTCAAGGAACCATCTCCATTCTGCAAGGCCATTTGCTTTTTCACACAGATCTACTGGGCGACGGGAAGGGGGTGAAGAGACATGAACCTTTGGAAGACCGCTAATAGTTACCAGTGAATGTGTGTATGCCCTGTGTAAGCATCTGACACTCTGGGGAGCAACTGCTACATCAGCTTTGTACAACCTGGTGCCCTCCAAATGTTGCTGGACTACAACTCCCAGCAACCCCAGCCAGGATGCCCAATGGAGCAACAACTGGGGGGCACCAGGCTGGGGAAAAACTGCGCATCTACTAAAATGATTTCATTTGTCTTGGAACATGCAAAGCATCCACACTCCCTTTCTGCTTCCCACTAGTTATCCCAGCCCCCTGATCCAAATATATATATACTTGCCAGCAGGCAGTAAATGACAGAATATAACACCAACAGTGCTGTCATGATACCTGTTGACTACAGACCAGTATATAATGAAACCCACTCACTCACCCCGCTACCTCAAAAAGAAAAACCAAGGAAAACAAACCACACCTTCATGAAGAAATCAGAAAATGTGCTTAAAAGGGAAACTTACAACTAGCAAGACAGACCGGGGGGAGTTCCAAGAAAAAAACTGAATATAGTTGACAGGGTGGTTTTAAACCTCGGGCAGGCTTGGGGAGGCATGAGGCTGTGCCACTTCAGCAATACATGCTCCCTGCACCCCTTGGTCTGGCTGGCTAAGCTGGGGAGCAGAAAGCAGCACTGCACAGGAGACAGGCAGGAGTTCAGGTTGCTATGCCCTTGGGACCTTCTGCACTGGTCCAGGAGCAATGTAAAACTGCTTCAGCCTTTGCTACTTGGGCAGCCACATGGCAGGTTGCCCACAGACGCTTGAAGCAGGCAAGATATATTGCTAATAATACAGCTGCCCAAGCTGGTCAATTAAAAGCTGTTTGCACTTTAGTAACCTAGAACAGAGTTTTCTCTAGACATAATATTGTAATGCATTTAGGCTAAACTGTGTCACTTGGACAAGTGTCCCAGTTTCACACGGAATGAAAGAGGTACAAAAATAAAGAGTGATGGTTAAGAGTTCACCAGACCCTACTTTTCTCATAACTTCGTTTACTGTTTGTATATGTACTTGTGTTTGAGGGTGGGGGTCAGTTACAGTGCACAATCAAGGTAGAACCGTGCAAGAAATCTATGTTCTCTCAAATGACTTAATTTGGAATATAATGGCAGCAGATGAGATCCAAAGTGTTGCGCAGAAACTCCTTGCTGCAAATAAGGGCAAGAAGGGAAATTAGATGGGGGGGGGGGAAGGACTGGGAGACAGAGCTCTACAGATACTGAACACCCCAACCCCACAATCACTAGAACTCTCCACTGCATACCAAAGATTTAAATGCAGTCAACAACATTTCAGAGCTACCCTCTCTGCAGACCAGATGAGTTTTCTGAAAACCCAATCTTAACTTTGCTTTCCTGCACTGGATGAAAATGTCTCCTCTGGCCTGAAGAGCATGCAAATGCACACAAATAGAATTTCTTAGGACACGTATCAGAGATTGCTCCTCTTACCATAGCCTTCAGGCAGGTCAGGCGATGGGGACTGATGACCATGTGGCCTATTTTGGGGGGTTTGTACATGGCCTCTCACATCAGGAGTCCGTAAACGCTGCACCTGGAGTGTCTGGTCCTGACTGGGGGATTCCACAAATCTACAATTCCCTCCTCCAGCAGCTCCAGTGCTGTCTGTGTATGGCGCTGGCTCCTCCATGTAACAGCTCAGTGGCCTTCCAGGTCCTGAGTCTTCATAAACCGTTCTGAAATAAGGGAGGCTCATAAAGTTAGAAAATTTCACACAAGCCTAAGAGAATGTTAGGGGAATTTCATTCAGGGAAATAACTGGACTTCAAGCATAGATCATCACTGAAAAAGACAGTCTCAAAAGGCTTATGTCAAGGTAAGAGTGTCTTGAAGGCACTAAGCAGATCTCCTCTAACAAGGGGCTGGAGAAAGTTCCTACACTTGTCTTCCAGCTTTCTGTGCCACAATACTCTCTTGTCAGGAGTCAGCCATGAACCTCTGTTCTGGATTCAATATTGTGACAAGGGGAAACAGTCACAGAGCAGGATGAGTTATACCAGGATGAAGGCAAAGATGCAGCCCTTCCAGAGTGAACCTTCCCTGCTTTTTACAGTTGACCAAGGTTGATTAGGTTGGCATGATTGCTAGTCCCCATTTTGTGTTCCACTTGCAGACCTTAAGAATGAACTCCTAGCTAACAAAATCAATGAGATTTTGACTCCTTCCATTTTTTAAAAAAAGTTTATTTAACAATTAACATGCTCCAGAACAAAAATACAGATCTTATTCATTCATTTAACTGAGTAGGATGACTATGAATCAGGAGATCCAGGGGATTCCACTAGGAAATGAAATACCTACCCTTCATTCTCCAGCAGCCCCCTGCAATCTACAACAGACCCTCCTGTGCCTATCCTGTCCCGTGTCTGTAAGCTGACTGGAATGAGAAAAAGAAATGAAAGCCATGATTAAAATCCATAGGTGCAAAAAAACCTATTCAACCCCAGTTAAAATGCAAGGAACACAATGGAGAGGCTTCATTCAATTGGCAAGCATTCCTACACTTTTTAATAATCCACGTGCATATTCAAGATTTCACCCCTCCTTACAACAGTAAACACCCCAAATATTTTGATTGGTGTTTTTAGAGTTATTATGGATAATACAGAGACTCAGAGCAGGCCCACTGAAATCAGTAGACTTAAATTACGTCAGTTGACTTCAGTAAGTCCACCCAGGGTATGACTTAGTTGGCTATTGCCTTATACTTTTATATTGCGATGATACAATGTCATTCATAAATCATAATATGACAATCCTTAAGAAATCAGACGTTTAAGGCTACAATCCTTAAATGAGACTAAGTCTCACTGAATTCATTGTGGTTTACTCCTGAGTATTCTTACATTGCGCTCTAATTCTGCTATTCAAAATGTGCTAAATGTATAAATAATTATTTCTACTTCTACTAATTAAAAATAACACATAACCTAGGCTTTGATATTTTTCTAATAAGAAATACTCTACTTTGGATAAAAATGTGAAGGATTCTGCATAAACAGATATTTGCCTCTCAAAACTGTTGAAAAGCAGAACATTTGCCACTAGGCGGCATTTTAAAATGGAGCATCTTTTTTTTGGCCTGTTATGCATTTCTTCTTTCAGAAAAAGACAGTTTCTCACATCCATGGTTTTCCAAACATGCTTTCCAGACAGCAAGACCGAGCAACAGCCTACAGAATGCTGAGCATGCAATCCAAGTCAGAATGCAGCAACTTCACTTGCAAGTTAAACACCATACTAACATTGGACAAAACAAATCCCACCCAGTGGCTAGAGCAGAGCCAGTTGCCAATCACTGCCCCCCCAAAATGTACATGCTTCTCACTGAAAGAAGTTTCCTGTCTCAGAGTAGCTGGAGTGAGAGATCTGACAAGCTACTCACCCTGGAATAATTGATAGTCTACTGCAGGCTTCCTCAACCTTGGCCCTCCAGATGTTTTTTGGCCTACAACTCTCATGATCCCTAGCTAGCAGGACCAGTGATCAGGGATGATGGGAATTGTAGTCTCAAAAATATCTGGAGGGCTGAGGTTGAAGAAGCCTGCAGTAGACTATCAGTTATAAAGTCTACTGCTACCACTGAACATTCTCACAATACTATAACATTTCATATGTTAAAAAGCCTCAAGGTGACTTTAAAAGTTTTGTTTTCTAAAAACTGCAAGTCTCCTATGGGAGTGAATTCATGAGTGAGGGCACTCTCCGTATATTTGATTAGGTTTGAGTCTCCAACAAAGGAGACATTCCAACAAAAAGATCTTAAGATGGGAAGTTTCTGTGGGGAAGACACTTTTAAAGTCCCTAGCACTTGAGCTTAGAGTAAGGCCTACACCTTGAAGCTTGCTGAGAACCTAGAAACCAGCAACTCTTAGGTTTTGCACATGCCAAGCTGCTAACCCCATCAGCACCAGGCAGACACAGTTAGAACTGGATGAAGCTGCCAATCCTGAAGAGAGCATCACATAAAGTACTTTTGAACTTGAGAACCTCTCTATATCCAAGGCTCTGAAGGAAAGATATACTATTTTTGTTATCTATGCAGACAGGAATGTTTTCCTCTTACCCACTATCTGGCCTCGTACTGCATCGGTATCTGTGGGGTTTAGTTTGCATAGATCCAAACGCTGGTCTGCAAATGAACAATTGGAAAAAAAACTTGACCCAAGAGTGTACTCAGCTGGCAATCGACATTCAGTACTCAGACACAAGTCACTGTCAATCACAGCAAACACTGAGTAAGTATTACATGCTTACATCCAGTATCTTTTAGCCTACTGATGGCATTGGAAAGGAGTCGAACACACCCCAGGAAGCCAGCTCCCTGCTTTTTGTGTATTTTCTTGTGGTTCCAGACACTGATGGTGATAGAATCCGATTTCCCAACATATCTAGGATAATCAGTTTGAGAAAGATACTTGGTTGAGGTTTATTCTTTGCTATGGCATAGCATTTATGTCCATGAAAAGCGAGCTCATTTTAATAATTCATTGGTCACGTCGCAACTTTATCAAATATAGAAACGTAATTATTCATTAGATGGCTATAATTTTACACAGCGTGCTAAAGTGATAATGCAGCAGCTCTTGTTAATTACAGACAACCTTATTACAAACTGGGGAGCGCCGAGCTCATTAGGGTTTGGAGACAGAATTCAAGGAGGGAGGCAGAGTGACTCCATCAATGCACTGTGGGTTTAATCTTACTAGACAGGACAAGTGAAGCTATCAGTATATAGATAGGCTCCAAAGAGTCACTCACTCTGTGCACCCAAGAGCAATCGGGTTTCTAAAAATAAAAGTAAAAAACCCTTATGGCAAGCCGTTTCTGAACAGAAGGGACTTCCAATAATATATTCCAAAATGACATATGGCTCTTTTCCTTCAAGAAGAGTAAAAACAAAAACAAAACAAAAATCCACCAGGCATGTGCAAGCCCTTAGGCACACTTAAAACAGTCCTTTGGGCCCTGGCTGGAGTATTTAGATTTCAATGCATGCCTGGGAGAGTGAAGACTTGCAAGTTATCAACAGAGCCATGACTCCATAGCACTCATGCCTGGGGAGCAGACATGCACTCTTCCCCTGCAACAGCTGCTAGGAAAAGCCAGGAGTCATATAGACTATATCCTGCCGGTTCCCAAGAGGAAGTGCTCCAGCACCAGGAACAAAATCTTATGTGGGAGGGGATACTTTCTCATGCAGTCACTGCAGAACCTGGTAAGAGCAGCAGTTGGAGCACCATACCTGTTTCAGGCACCACTGCCTTCTTACTTGCTATTTTAGAAACCTCTTGTTTACGGCAAGATGGCTAACGACAAAGAAAATTACCTTGAAGCCCAGCCATAAGGCAGAAAGGTGAGATATAAAATTTCAAAATTAATAAACAGATGAACATAAGGCTGGACATAAGATAGTCTCTTTCTTTTTCAGACTCGACACCCATTCTGTGATTTACCCTTCACAGAACAGATAACTCACAGATCATAGTGTTGGTTCCACTTGGGATCTAGCGTGTTCTTCACAGTGTCAGTTGAGTGGCACTGACCAGAACCGTCCACCACCACCTTTGCAAATGGGTCAGGGAGCCCTGGAAAGAATTGAAAGAAAAAAATCACCATGAAGACCCATTCAGGAGGAACAATGCTACCCAACAGCTAGACTGCTTTCACTGGGCGGTGGGGGAATGAAACTATAGCACCAGTTTCACTAGCTGGCACTGGCAGCAGTGTTTAGAACATAAGCTTTCCCCCGCAAAAGATTTTGTCCACTTGGAAGTAGGGGGAAAGAATCCCCCCAAAGCATGATATGTAAACAGTTCCATAGAATAGCACTTCATTAGTAAACTGAAATTTCGGGACAGGAGCACAGAGTCTGTGGACTACAACTCTCATCATTTCTGATCATTGACTATTCTGGCTGGGACTGATAGAAGATGGAGGGCTGTTAAGCTCCCCATCTCTGTTCCATGAAATGTGAGGGGTTGTTACAGCTAAGGCAACATTCCCAAGTCCTCATTGTATGAGTTTCCATCTGTCACACCAAGCTCCTTCAAGGAAAGAGCCTGTTTGACCATGGGCATTTGAAACAGCAAGCCAATTCTCATGTTAATTCACTGTGACTTGATACTGCCATGTCACAAGAGCAGATATTTACCAGGCCTTACACTGCCATTCCTGAGTTAGAGGAATAAGAAGGGAAGAGTGGACGGGAATAAAATTATTTGTCCATGGTTGTTGGGGTCAAGATCCAATTTTAGGAAACTAGCTCACCGGAGAAGGGGCAGCACATAGCACACTGCTACATAGTCTGTACAAAATAACTTTCAGACAGTTATGGCTCTGGCTCCTGAGAAACTATCATTAAATGACACCCAAAGAGTAAAAAAAAGGGCCTACCATTAATATAATAGCTTAAGGTGCATACAAAAAATTGGAAAATTGTATAAGAACTACTTACTGAAGAAATCTTTTTTTGCAAGGTTCTTGGCACAAAGCACTACAAAAAAAGAAGAGGAAAACTTATCAAATTCTACCCATATCTTACTACAAACCACTTAAGCAGGGGGAAAGTGTATACAATGGTTCCCCTGAGGTTAGAGGTGCTTCAGGTTACAGACTCTGCTAACCCAGAAATAGTACCACAGGTTAAAAACTTTGCTTCAGGATGAGAACAGAAATTGTGTGGCGGCAGTGGGAGGCCCAATTAGCTAAAGTGGTACCTCAGGTTAAGAACAGACCTCCAGAACGAATGAAGTTCTTAACCCAAGGTACCACTGTAGTGTACAACTGAGGAACATATACAATGTGATTAGCAACTAGCAGGATCAAACATGAAGATCATTTTTCATGGACTCTCACAATGCATAGCTTGGGTTCCCCCAAACCTTATCTAATTTATTACTATGAAGATACCAGGATAGCTTGTCTTTTGTGTTAGGGTTATTTTTCTTAGTTGGCCACTTCTGGGACATGAGGAATCTGTGCCCCACCATCCAACTCTAGGAAATTGGGTTGATGTATCTTTTAAAGACAGTTTTATTGTTGTTTTCATGATTTCTCATTATGGTGAGGTGTTTGTCAACAAAGGCAATAAATAAAGTATACAGACACATTACAATGCCACTTAAAAGGAAACTGATGAAAGGACCTTCCTTAAGACTATTTTCTTCCTGAGCACAGGTGCACTTTGGGAGGGATATTTCTTACAAGTAAAAGAAGCACACACTAAAGATTTCGCTTTAAGCTGCACTAAGTCCAGCGTACAGAAAGCTCAACATCTGCTGCTTTCACCAGGAACACAATGTGATTACTGCAAATTCATTAGCAGTAGCATTACCACTACTATTTTACTATCACATTTATATCACACCTTTTCTCCAAAGAAAGCAAAGTGGTGTACCCACTTCTCCGTCTCTCCATTTTATCCTCACAACTCTGTGAAGTAGGTTAGGCTGAGAGAGCGCAACTGACCCAATGTCACCCAGAGGGCTTCATGGCCGAGTGGTGATTTGAACCCGGGTCTCCCAGCTCCTAGTCCAGCACTATCCACTACACAGGGAGGGGAAGCCAATGTGGGATTTGACGTTTTTCCGCAGGGCCTGCAAGGCGGAGCTGTTCTGCCAGGCCTTTGGTCTGGGCCCAGTCTGACCCCCTTCTTTCTACGGGACCCTGTTAGTAAGTGGTCTCCTTGGTTCTTTCTATCGGCCCATATGGAACCAGCACGAGTGGCTGGGCCTGGTGAACTTTTAATTCCTTACCCCTATGGTTATGATTTGTGGGTTCCCACTTAATTTTATTTTGGTTTTAAATGTGATTTGAATTGTATTTTAAACTAATTGTTTGATTTTGTGTTTTTAATGTATTATATATTTGGTGTTAGCCACCCTGAAATAATTAATAATAATAATAATAATAATAATAATAATAATAATAATAATAATGTAAGGTTCTATGCTTAGGCAGGAAGAACCAGCTCCACAAATCTAAGATGAGGGACACTAGTCTTGTCAGTAGTGCATGTGAAAAGTGAATCATTTTTGCAGCAGCAGCAGCAGCAGCAGCAGCAGCAGCAGCAGCAAAAAAAGGGGGGGAGCAGCTAATGCTATTCTAGGCTGCATCAACAGAAGTCTAGTGATCAAGGGAAGTCATAGTACCGCTCTAATCCGCTTTGGTCAGACCACACCTGGAGTACCGTATCAAGTTCTGGGCACCACCATTTAAAAAGGGTATTGACAAGTTGGGAACGTATGCATGGGAGGGTGGCCAAGACAATCAAAGATCTGAAAACCAAGCCTTATGAAGAACTGTTGAGGGAGTTGGGTATGTTTGGCCTGGTAGAGAGACTGAGAGGAGATATGACTGCCATCTTCAAATATCTAAAGGTTGTCATATGGAGAATGGAGCAGGTTTGTTTTCCTCTGCTCCAGAGGCTGGGATCCAAACCAATGTGTCCAAGTTACAAATAATGAGATTCTGAATAAACCTCAGTAAGAACTTTCTGACAGTAAGAGCTGTTCAACAGTGGAACAGACTCTCATGAGAGGTGGTGGATTCTCCTTCCTTGGAGGTTTTTAAGCAGAGGTTGGATGGTCGTCTGTCATGTATGATCTATTTATACCTGCATTGCAGGGAGTTGGGCTTACTTCCAACTCTTTAAATCTATGACCCCAGGTGGAAGACATTCTGCCCATACAAAGCTAGAATGTCAGGAAGGTTTACCTAGTTTCAACAAACAAGGAATTTAACACGGGGGACATGCTTTCAGAACTGTTCCAGAAGAGTCACATGATGTGCTTTCCCCAAAAGTGTAAATTGGTTTTTAGCATGGCACAACACCTCTCCTTTTAGATCAGAACATGTTAATCACATGTAAAGTTGCCCTAGGATTGCATTCATTCAGAGGCTCCTTGTATATATACACTGAAAGAAACTTCTCTTATAATGCTATTATTTTCCCTCTGTATGCTGACATATCTTAATATTCATATTTCCACTGTTTCTGCTTGACAGATTTAATTAGATTTCCACAACCTCAACAGCTGCTGCTGGAAATGTAACCTCTATGTCAGCAAGCTGAAGACTTAAGAGTAGAGTACTTTCTGTGTAATACACAGGCACAGCCATTCTACTAGTACTAAACAAGTAATCCTAGCATAGACTACTGAGTTAAGGTTCCGAGAAGCAATGCAAGATACATAAAAAGAAACAAATTCAGAAAACACTGCACAAGAGTTCTAAAACAAGTATCCTTGAATACTGGTACATGCAATATGGATTCCAGAATTCCGGACTACATTGAGCAAAATGACATTGTAATATTTATTTCTACAATTTTCATATGCTTTTCAAAGGTCCAGTGCTGAGGTGCCTTCTGGCGGTTCCCTCACTGCGAGAAGCCAAGTTACAGGGAACCAGGCAGAGGGCCTTCTTGGTGGTGGCACCCGCCCTGTAGAACACCCTCCCACCAAATGTCAAAGAGAAAACAACTACCAGACTTTTAGGAGACATCTGAAGGCAGCCTTGTTTAGGGAAGCTTTTAATGTTTGACAGACTATTGTATTTTAATATTTTGTTGGAAGCCACCCAGAGTGGCTGGGGAAGCCCAGCCAGATGGACAGGGTATAAATAATATATACTATTACTACTATTAATGAATTCCACAAGTATTTTAAAATTCTAAACAAAAATAATACAAACATGTCAATAACAAATCCCATTATAAAATTCTGAAGCATCAATTCACTCCTAATGCCATTCCCCATTGATAGTAGTTTGATATAGAATTACTGAGAAACGAAAAGGGGATATGAGCATTCAGTAGTCAGCAGCATTGGTTAAAAATGCAGAAAATCTGTTCGTTCATTATATTTCCATCCTGTTGATCATGATCTTAGTGCTCATCCTCATGGCTTCTCCAAACACAGTTTTTCTCTGATGGCTCTGGGTTGTTTTCCCTCATCTCTAAAAAAAAAAAACCGGGCATGCACAATCACCTTCATGAAACAGCCATGAACCAACATACAGACATTTGCACAAAAGTCAGCTAAAAATATTTTTGTATGAAAATACAATAAAAGGGAGTACAGGATTTTTGTTGGAATAGTTTATGGAAGGTCAGGAACACAATTACAAAACACAACTTCTTGCATTAATTAATGTGTATATAAAAAAGAGTGTGCATGTGCAAATGGGAAAGTGTAAGTTTGAGATTAATATGAATATAATGGAAAATTTGAACATATTAGCATGATGAACAGAAAATTGTATACATTGTCCAATGCATTTAACTTCCAGTTATTGGAGGGACACAATTATTTTTGCACAGCAACCAGTAAAAATGTGTGCTAACTGGGCAATATAAAAAACTATATGATGCCACTTGTATGTGCACTCTATGATGCCTCGTGAATTGGTACAATGGTTGGTGCCATGCACAGTCTCCATTCAATGCATTATTTTACTTATATATTGCACACGTGTGTTGTGGTTAAAAGAAAGAGTAAGGATAAAGTAGAAGTGGAGGATAATGCTCAGAGTGAGCAAAGTGGCAAGACTTTAATCCAGAAAAAGATTTGCATCCAATTACAAATGAAGTACCAAGAAACAAAGAGCTTGCATGCAGCACTTGGCTTCTGAGAGTACTTTCAGTTAACAATAGCAATTTAGTAGTAGTCAAGCAGAAGGCAGTGTGAACAGAATTTCTCCTTACAATGGTTGGCCAGATTGTTAAAAATGCAAATGCAAAACATACACCAATCCCTGCAGTGTGTACACACACACACACACACACACACACACACACACAGACACCACACCCTGTCTCCTGACCCAATAACTTGTACACTATTACATTAGTCTTAATAGTGAAACTTGCATAGCTGGACACAACTTGAGAGAATCTAAAATAGCTTCCACTTCACATTTAAAAAGATATGTTAGTAAGACATTGTACAAAACACAGTATTATTAATTCTCTGACCTATGAAGTGTATTATGAACTTTTACATTTTCCTTTCCTTGATAGTTTAGAATTAGACATAATCTTAGTCCTCTGTGAGCCTTCAATTAAATGACTTTGGGGGGGGTGCATGTACACAGAAGCCTGAACATGAAGGTTTCATACACAAGCAATTTTCTCCAGATTAGCCTAGTCAGACAAATATTTTTAAAGTTGCTGGTGTTTTATCAACATTACTGGGTCTCGGGTAATGCACACCATGTCAGCACTCTCATCCACAATCAAGTTGTGGGTCAGTATTGTTTAATTGTGGGTTGATCTGGCATTCAACAACCAAGGCAGACTTGCTTGATGGAGAAAGGGCCTTTAAGTATCTACTGCCTCTTCTCCTTATTAAAAGTGATGACACATTTCTGCTGTCTGGTCCTGCCTCTTTGTGTGCAGAGGAGAGCATTTTAAAGAAATGGGATGCAGGGTTGAGGGGAACTGAAATTCCTCCCTGCTTGTCACTTACTTCCTCATAGATTCCCACAAAATAGTTATCTTCAACTGAGTTCACCAGAGCTTGGCTAAAATGACAAACAGCAAGACTAGCAAACTGCAGAGAGCCAAATTGTGGGCAGGGAAGCATTTAGCTTGCACACAGCATTATACATACTTAGAACAGATCTTTAAACAAATAAGACTGCTGCCATCATCTTACTTTGCTCTCAGCTGGTCACAAACCAAAGCTTTTGCCCTAGTTATCAGAACACATTCAAGTACTACAAAACTGTCTTTTAAAGCAAAATCTGGGGTCTTCTCTTAGTTTTACAGAAAATAGCATTTTTGGAAGAAATGACAATATATTATAATATCTGGATACTTTCAGGTTCTGGTGGTACTGCACAATGATAATTGTACAGTGGAACCTCGTGTTATATACCGTCTCCCTGGCGAACGCTGAGGGTTACGAGCTCCACTAACCTGGAAGTAGATGCTGCCAGTTGCGACCTTTGCCCCAGGATGCGAGCAGAAGTCGCGTGGCGGCAGCAGCAGGAGGTGCCATTAGCAAAACCGTGTCTCGTGTTACGAGCGGTTTCAGGTTGAGAATGGACTTCTGGAACGAATTAAATTCGTAACCAGAGGTACCACTGTACTGTCAATTATTTTGTTCAGATTCTCTCAACAACTGACCAAGAGTTAGCCAATTTTATTTATTGGTTTTATGAATCTAAAGGTAAAGGTACCCCTGCCCGTACGGGCCAGTCTTGACAGACTCTAGGGTTGTGCGCCCATCTCACGCAAGAGGCCGGGGGCCAGCACTGTCCGGAGACACTTCCGGGTCACATGGCCAGCGTGACATCGCTGCTCTGGCGAGCCAGAGCCGCTCACGGAACGCCGTTTACCTTCCCGCTAGTAAGCGGTCCCTATTTATCTACTTGCACCTGGGGGTGCTTTCGAACTGCTAGGTTGGCAGGCGCTGGGACCGAACAACGGGAGCACACCCCGCCGCGGGGATTCGAACCGCCGACCTTTCGATCGGCAAGCCCTAGGCGCTGAGGCTTTTACCCACAGCGCCACCCGCGTCCCTTTATGAATCTACTTTCATATAAATTTCAAGGTGATTTACAAGCACACAACAAAAACAAAACAGTTTTAAATGGGATACAAACCCAAGTCACAAATTTACACTTCCACCTCCTACCCACCCCCATACGGCTAGAAAAGCTTGTTGAAACAGAAATGTTTCCAGTTTTCTCCAGGAACTACAAATAGTGGCTTCCTGTTGCATTTCAACAGGGACGCCATTCCCTAATCACACTGAAAGTCCTGATCCAATTTGCCGTGGAGAGGGTCTCTGATATTCTATTAACCTGAAGGAGAGAGTCGCTTGAAGAACACAAGTGAGAGATTGGGACTGAATCTGTCTTGGTCACTTCTGCTCAATCTCAGGTCTGCAACCCCACTGGAATCAGCCATAATCAGCTTCATGTAAGAATGTCTGCAGCTACACTGCCATGGCCCTCTCAAGTAGCTTTCATGCCTGCTTGCATTTCTTTTGCCAAAATTTGTGCTCCTTTTCACTCTTTGGACAACCTTCCATTTTCTAAAAGAGGCCTTCTTGCCTATAATGGCTCCTTTGACTCTGCTCGTTAACCATGCTGGCATTCTCTTGGCTCTGGTGGTACCTTCCCTGATATAGTGCTTTGCAAAATGTTCTGAGGTTGCTCAACAGCTTAAAGGATTTTTCAAGAAGACTAGCCATGGAAAGCCATCTTCTCTGCAATGCCTTCCCCAACACTAAAGTGCAGCCACAGGAGCATATTCTGGGGCAGCAGTCTGTTCAGAACCAGACTCACCTTTAACACAAACATGCATTGGTGGACCCATTTGTCTGGCGATAGTGATGCTGTTGCGGCACAAATTAGGGTGACCACAACTGACCCACCAGTTGAAGGTAAAGATTCATCCAGGGTGTACTGTCTACTCAGCATAAAGTGCTGATGAAACACCATGACACAAGAAATCTCTGCAATGCACAGTGCATCTCTGACAGACAATTAGAAAGGGAAGTTTGAAAATCACTGATCATTGAATGCAACAGAGGGAAGAAGACCCAAGTCAAAACAGGTGGCCTCTGAAGGTGACTTTAAAATGTTTAAAGGAAGTAATGGACACTACAGCCACTATGCAGAGAAGCTTTTATAAGATGGGAGAACACTTCTTCCTTTTTAACCATCCAAGCACCAAATAAGTAGTGCAGTTGTGTGATCCAACACATGTTGTGGATTTATTTGCTTATTTGCATTGCTGAGGCAATAAAAGATAAAAGGCGCTAGATTTTTTAAAATAAACAAAAGCTGGAAGGTCCTGTGGTCAATGGAAGAATAGGAAGAGAGAATTTTTGCAAAGGACAATTAAGAGTTTTGTTCTGGAACTGGAGTGGCACAGCCATCACCAACAAGGTTATTAAATCAATGAGAAGAAATTATCAGAATTTGTAGCACTTCGTGACACAGGAAATCTAGTAAACAGACTTAAATGTTTTTTTAACAGTGAGCACATAAGGGTAATTTTATTTGTCCCACTGCTTTGGAAGTAAACAGCAATGAGAGGAAAGAAGCAAGAGCTTTTCTAGACGATGTCAATATTCCTGGGTTTACGCTTGCCAGCCGCTCACCACCCCCACCCCAGTTCTTAAAGTTTACAGGAAATATAAAGCCATGGGTGGAATATTTCAATATGCAAATTAAATCCTATTCTCTTCATTAATGTTGTTGATAGATTCATACATTTCTGAATATTTCTCCTGCAGCATCTTCCATCTTGGTGAAACTGCACTGGCTTTCTCAAGTTACTAGTACAATCAAACCTCAGTTGCCGAATGTAATCCGTACCAGAAGACCATTCGACTTCCAAAACTTTTGACAACCGAGGTGTGGCTTCCGACTGGTTGCAAAAGCTTCTTGCACTCAAGTGGAAGCCGCGTCGGATGTTCGGGTTCCGAAAAATGTTCAAAAACTGGAGCATTTACTTCCAGGTTTTCAGAGTTCAGAAGCCAAAACGTTCAAAAATGGAGCCATTCCCCTTTTGCAGCAGCCTTAAGGTCAGCTAAATACCTCTTCAATAGTACGTCCTACATACACACTTAATATCCAAGTTTGATAAATGTTTTTTCAAGAACTACTGTTTAGAGATCGCATGTGAAAATAATACTATTTCCACAAAATAGATCCTTAAAGCATTCTATTTGAGAATTCAGTAGCAGCTTCATATGCTTCTCTAAGGACTCAGCTATACAGCTGCAAATAAAACATTTTAAGAGTATTTTAGGTGCAATATACAATGTGACACTAGATAGCGATGGGTGAGCCTTATAGAAAATTCAATGGATTTTTAAATAACGCTTTAAAAAAAGGATTTTCAGAACAGTTTTTTATATGTATGTAGATTCCACCAGCATCTATTTTGTGTCAAGTCATAAGCTACTTGTTTGCCATGTGGCTTCTTTGGGTGGGGGGGTCATTGTAATGTGGGAAAAATCCTTAGATGCATGGAAATAGCTGTGGTACCATGAATATATCAAGCAGATTATAGACTTTATCTCAAATTACTCTCCCCCACCTTCTTAGCCACTGAAATTTCACTACCTAGTATATGCTTACAACTCCAAATTCAAAGAGATATTTGAAAGTTGCCACAGCATTAAGTGTGCTTACCATGCTTCATTTATATTTACTAGGTGGAAGTTCGATAGTGGAAAATTTGGAAGTTAACATTAAATTACTTCAAGAAAAAAATAATATATGGGAAACTCAAAACAGAAAAATCACCTATTCTTACTTTCAAAAGAGAAAACTAAGGAATATGCTGAAAATACTTCAGCATTATTTTTTATCCTCTTTGCAATCTTTCACCTAAAGGTGTTTTATTTGTTGCACTTCCTCATTATATTCCAAGAAATGTTTATTTTTAGTTTTCCCTAAGTCTCTTGCTCCTTAATCTCAGTTGAAGCTATCTCAGTACATCAAAACTTCCTTTAATGGCTTTCAAATCTGCATAACATACAATTCCCCCAACTCAGGGATCATCAGTGACCTATTTAGGAGGAAAAATCTTTTCTAGCAGTGCTACACACAACAAAAAGCTATATTCACAAAGCTATTTCTGTGTTCCGAGTCAAAAATCTGTACAGTAGACCTGTACAGCTCAAAGTGGTGGTCACAAACACTTGCTTAAATAGCAAGTACAATGATTACAACTGAGCTACTTCTCCAAAACAGTTGAATATTATTTAGAGAAAACCCGGAGACTGAAGCTGCATGCCATATGCTGCATTAAATCCCATGGCACACTGCCCCAAGATCAAGCTTTAGCAGAAATCTGATAAACAGTCACTTCTCAGTCACATGATTTTGTATGATATATATGTACACTGAATGCCCTATGACCACTGCAACAACAGTAACTATTTCAGTCATGAACACATATGACTATCTATACAACATTCCACTACAGGTAAAATACTCACATGTTCGCAGCACAGGATTTATTTTTAACAGCTCCCCTTCTCCAAATAAAACAAGCAGCAGCAGTTGCTGCATAAAATTATTGCATCCTAACTGCATTTCCCATTAGCTCACTTGCAAACCAATGTCAATGTTTTGCCACAAAACCCACCGGGTAAAGTAGGTCAAGATCTTTATCTTTGTCAGGAATTCACCTATTAAATCCTATTTTCTGCAAGAAATTAATACAATTTTTGAAATTTTGCTGCAAGAAATTAATACAAAACCACACGGATATGACTAGGGCTGGGAGATATAACAATATATCACCCAAAACTGGTTTGAAGTCAATATTGTGATACCGGTTTCATAATTTTTGACCTGGCAATATATTGTGAATCATGATGTGTGTGTGCTATGCTAAAATTGCAATGTGGGAAAAACAGTGAAACCAGCCAATGCCTCTACATAGCTCCATCCTTATTTCAGAAATTGTCATATATCAGCATAGGTAAAGGGGACACAGGTGGTGCTGTGGTCTAAACCACTGAGCCCCTTGCACTTGCCGGTTGGAAGATCGGCGGTTCAAATCCACTTGATGGGGTGAGCTCCTGTTGTTCTGTCCCGGCTTCTGAAAACCTAGCAGTTCGAAAGCACACCAGTAGATAAATACCGTATTCTTCGCCCTATAGGATGCACTTTTCCCACTCAAAAAATGAAGGGGAAATGTGTGTGCGTCCTATGGGGTGAATGCAGGCTTTCGCTGAAGCCTGGAGAGCGAGAGGGGTTGGTGCGCACCGACCCCTCTCACTCTCCAGGCTTCAGGAAACTCTGCGCAAGCCGCGGGAGCCCTCCCCCGGCTTGCGCAGAGCCGCCTCTTATCCCGAAGCCCCGGCGCGCTCTGCAGTCACGCCGGGGCTTCGGGTAGCTCCGCGCAAGCCGCGGGAGGGCTCCCACAGCTTCCGCAGAGCCACCTCTTATCCCGAAACCCCAGCACGCTCTGCAGTCACGCCGGGGCTTCGGGTAGCTCCGCGCAAGCCACGGGAGGGCTCCCGCAGCTTGCGCAGAGCCGCCTCTTATCCCGAAGCCCCGGCGCGCTGGGCAGTCTCGCCAGGGCTTCGGGTAGCTCTGCGCAAGCCACGGGAGCCCTCCCCCGGCTTGCGCAGAGCTGCCTCTTATCCCGAAGCCCCGGCATGCTCAGCAGTCGCGCCGGGGCTTCGGGTAGCTCCGCGCAAGCCGCGAGAGCCCTCCCCTGGCTTGCGCAGAGCTGCCTCTTATCCCGAAGCCCCGGCACGCTGGGCAGAGCAGCCTGTTCTGGGGGCTGGGGTCGGCTTGCGCAGAGCAGCCTCTTCTGGGGGCTGGGGTCGGGGGAAGTTCGGGCTTCCCCCGCCCCAGCCCCGCGCCTGGGGGGGAAATAATTTTTTTTTTCTTTATTTCCCCCCAAAAAAACTAGGTGCGCCTTATGGGCCGGTGCGTCCTATGGGGCGCAAAATACGGTAGGTACTGCTGCAGCGGGAAAGTAAACAGAGTTTCAGTGCGCTCTGGCACTCATCACAGTCCTCTGTGTGCCAGTACGATTCAGTCATGCTGGCCACATGATCTGGAAAGCCGTCTGTGAACAAACACCAGCTCCCTTGGCCTGAAAAGCGAGGTGAGGCCTGCACTTAACCGTCCAGGGGTCCTTTACCTTTACCTGTAGGTATATTACAATGTTTATAGGGTGATATATCACGATGTTGAAAACCAAATGTCGCCCAGCCCTAGATATGACCTTACTGTCTATGTAATGTCAGACAGTTGCTAGGCTGTAGCCCAAAGGCAGTTTGTCACATTATACCTAGATTTGGTTTCTTCAAGGCCAGCAGTCTTTCTGCTACATCTTTACCTCTCCAACTATCAATCTAAGTCCTAAGCCATTGAAATTATCCTGCTAACTTAAAAGATGCTGCTTTTCTTTCTCACTACCCCCATGCCTCTCATCGGTGGGACTAGAATAAATGCTTCACTTTCAAATTTCAAACAGCCAGGAAAAGAAATCAGTCAACAGATTACACATGAGTCCCTGAGTACAGCCTGAAGTTACATAAGGCTGAAGCTAAAAAGATGTCTAGTAAGTTGTTTGTGCCTAAATGGATGGTGCCTGGGAGCCACATGTATGTTATATGGGGATCTGCAACAGACTAAAAGCCAGGATACAAAGGTAAATAAAGAGGAAAACCTACAACAGGTTCAGGTTGTTGTTGTTTTTTTAATTTAACAAAATTTATATACTACTTGATGATGGTGACATCAGATGTCAAAAGATAAACTATCTGACGTTTAGAAGACATCTGAAGACAGCTCTGCTTAGGGAAGTTTGACATTTTAGTGTATTTTTAATCTTTTGTTGGAAGCCGCCCAGAGTGGCTGGGGAAACCCAGCCAGATGGGCTAGATAAAATAATAATAATAATAATAATAATAATAATAATAATAATAATAATAATTACTACTACTACTACTATGCCCTATACCCATATATCTCAGGATGATTCACAACATAAGATCACAATATAAAAAACAGAAAATACATAATAAAAACAAAAATGACGACAACCCAATAAAGTAGCAAAACCTCTGTGGTTTCATGAGATGCTTGGATGACCAGGTCTACAGTGTCCCATCCCCCGTTCCCACTGGTCATTTGCACCATTCCTATTTGATCTTGTCCCTTAACAGTGCCTGATTGAACTGCCTATATCATTAAAAAAAAACCTAGACCATGAAATAAGGGCAGAAGTTATTGTGGTCCCATTTGACTATGTATTAGACATTTTTATAACCTAATCTATTGTCCCTTTTAATGAAACGAAGCTATCTGCAGAGTGCAATGAAGTTAGGCAGCAAAGAAATGCATCAGAAATACAAACTGAACCCAGACTTCTAAGGGGCACTCCTCCTGGGCTTCCTCAGAGCACTACTGAGAGGATTTTCCCTGTGGAACAGTTTATTTCACATGCAGCTAGGGATATACTTGTTAATTATTCACTTTCTTCAACTGCCTGAGAGCAACCCCTTTGTTATTCAATAAACCATGTTAGAGTTTAGGGAAAGATCCATGGAATCATTTTTTAAGAGTAAGCTGCTTTAAATGCTTGCATAACAAAGAAGCAAACTCCAAGTATGGAGAATTGTGTCCTTCCTCCCACGAGCACGCATAACTGAGATTCCATGCTGAATTTCACCTGCCAAAAATGTTTTTGCATGTCTAACGCTTCCAGCTTACTGAAAGCTGTAATTCAATGCAATGCTGCACAACCACCCATACAGGCCAATGAAATTAAGGATCGGCATGCACTGCCCAAGGTCACAGACAAAATCTGGGACAGAGTTGAAATCTGATTGCTTCCCAAGTCCTAGTTCTACACTATTACCACATCATTAACTTTTTCAGCATTTTAATCCTGACACCAACATCTTTAGTAACAAGCACTTTCTACTATATGAAAACGACTGGAGTGAAAATGCATTCTGAGGTCTACACATTGAGTAATTAACAGCTATGCAGTTCAAGAAACTCTTTAACCTTCCAATTTCCCCCTTATATCAATTTCAGATATACTTCATATCAGATTCCACAAACTGCAGCAGCTGGGCTAATAGCTTCATTTAGCTGTCCAATATGACCCTATGGTCAGAATGAGGGTAGCTGCAACATCCAACAGCTTGACCTCACACACACACACACACACACACACACACACACACACACACACACACTGGTGCATTCCTCCATTGTCTCCCAAGACAGACCAATGCCAGCAGCAGCAGCAGCAGCAGCGTGAAATTACACTTCCTTGCATTTTACTTGGCACCCCTAATTCTGGACAAGTTTAAAAAAAACCAATCCCAATATGGATCCTTGGGGGACTCCACTTTCTACCTCTGTCCACTGGAAGAAACATTGTGAAAGAAAAGCCTTCCAAACTGTTATGCTATTAAACTGATTGATCAAAAACAATTCCCAACAGTTGCTCCACAAAGATATAGCACAACTGAAGTGTATTGTTCTTCATCTTGAACAGTGGTTCCCAACTGGTGGTCTGTGGACACAGGGGGTCTGTGGCACCATTAACATAACAAAAACTACCACAGAGAAAATTTCAAAATAGGGGGTCTATGGCTTGGCTTTTGAAAAAAACGGGGGTATGGAGTACTTAGCTAATTGGAAAGAGTGAATGTCCAAGTCAGTGGGTGGCAAATGGTTCTATCAATACAACCTGTAACAGGGTTATCCTGCCCATTCAAAAGATATTCTACAAGTTGTATGCTAGAACAAACAGAATATTTCTGTCCTTAAGCAATTGTTCTTTACAGTCTGCATTTCAACTATATTTTACAACTTTACACCTAAAGAAACACTATACCAAGGAGTTTTGAATCTCAGGCAAAATCAAATACACAGATTATAAGGTAGCAGAGTTAACAGCACACACTATTATGAAAGAGGGCTTTTATTCAAACTGAAGCTGTGTCAGTCTATGTGTTGTACTTTTGTTCCTCAAATATGACAGCATTATTTCAACAGCCAAGTTAATGACTTCAAATTTGAATTAATACTCTGTTTACACAGGCCTACACTGACAGACACCAGAGCTGACTGACAAAACACACAGACATATATATGCAGTCATATTATCCAAGCTCTAGTATAAGAAAGCATACAAAAGTGTTGGACTGTGTTTGGAACATTCCCAGTGGAAAAGATTTTTGGCTACTACCATAGTTAGTTATCCACTAGGATTATAGTCTGCCAATATTCACTTGCTAGTTTTGAACTATTTGATCTATAATATTTGTGCCCATTTTTCTTGTTCACAACCAAACTGAAGATTTAGGACACTCAGGCATAACACAATAGCACTGATAAAATCCCAAGCTTTATCTTGTATCACCATGAAATGTTAAAATATTTAATGCCTTCTCAGCTCATTTATTATGAGACTTGACAATTCCCTGGCTTGGAGTGCAACCTTAAGCTGCAGGTTGTCATTTTACTCACAGAGACAACTGAAAGAGGCCATTTAAGGCTATTAGGCTACATTCTATAATGAAACCTGGAAAGGCTATAGAGTAACCATTTTAGGAGGGAAGAGCAATGGGTAACTGTGCTAAATTCTATATAAAAAGGACTTTCTCTGGACCTTAGACTAAGACTCTTACAACAGAAAAATAACAGTCCTACCTTGGTTGATAAACGCCTTGCGACTCAAACATTTTGGTTCCCAAACACCCCAAACTCAGAAGTGAGTGTTCCGGTTTACGAATGTTCTTTGGAACCCGAACGTCTGACACAGCTTCTGATTGGCTGCAGGAGCTTCCTGCAGCCATTTGGAAGCCGCACGTTGATTCCTGAACATTTTTTAAGTCAAACAGACTTCCGGAACAGATTCCGTTTGACTTCCAAGGTACGACTGTACTTAGAATTTTCTGGACTCTACTATGTTTAGGAACGGGCTATTTAAGACATCTAGCTGATGGAGATGTAATAGGGATGAACAATGCTTCTTTAAAACACATGTTCATACAATGTCCGACATTGGTAATTTTTGGGGAGAGGGTAATTGAAACAATTACTGTGACTGTATAGAAAAATCTCAAATTTGGAGAGGAAATTCCTTTGGAATTTTATTCCCAACCTAACTAAGTATTGTTGGGTTGCATGAATGGGTTTTCCAAGCCCTTACTATGACAAAAAAGACTGGTATTGATGAACTTGCAATTATCATCTGAGAACTTCTAAATTCATTCTCATTTAGATAAAAATCAAAATGTTGCTTTCTCTGCAATTTTTTTAAAATTCATTCTCTCTCCTCTCTTCTTTCTCAATCATCTTGGAATAGTTTTCAGATCTGCTCTGGTTTAGTTTGGAAGTGAAGTGCTCCAATTTGATCAGACTTCTACTCAGGAAATGCTTCGGATTCCAGGCTGTTTGGTGCATATCATGGTTTCTCCAGTGGCTGGCGTGCGCGCGCGCGCACACACACACACACACACACACACCTGAAGGAGAAGGGCATGTAGAAGTGCTTCTACCCAAGGAAGCTGCAGGACCAGCACCCCCTGCCTCTAGACAGAGGATGTGGCATTGGCATCCTCTGGCTCCAAGGACTTCACAATAGAAGACCCATGACAACTTGTGCCTCCACTTCTGTATCACAGTGAGAAACTACTGGAGGAGGCTGGACCCCTTTACATCAAGCAGCAACTTGCAACATAGGGGTTGCTAACAATCACGCCGCACCTGCTGCTATTACTATACAAGGGCTCAGTTTCAGCCTGTTCATTGCTGCAGCAACCTCAGAGTTCTGTGTTTCCCAGAGTACAGCCTGAACCTCACCTTTTCTTACATTTCAGTCAAGCATTGCTGCACCACAGAGCAGGACAAGCAGAGGAGTAATTCTCCATGGTTAATCTCCAATAAATATATAAACATGATGGCTTGACAAGTGAAACAAACAAACAAAAATCTTCTGTTGACAGCAAAAGCTCAACAACCCAAGAGACTGAGAAGAGACACATTTGATACTATCTTAAGCATGCCTCTGCTAAAGTGGGTAATAATAATTTTGTTTAGTTATTAGCCATAACAAAACAAAAAGCAGAAAAAACATTCTGAGTTGAGCAACAAATTTAGGTCTTAAATTCCTGGCCATTTATGCTAACTAGAGTATGTCTCACTGAGCTCAGTAAATGCACTTAGGACTGCAATAATTTTTTTTTAATTAAGTAGTTCAGGTTTCCATCAACAATCTTTTGCATCAGTTTTCATCTAAATTGATAGTCATTGTTACCAGCTTCAAAACAATCCAAAATCTCCTTCAAACAGTGAATTAGGATTCTGGCTTCTTCTGAAGCTGATTAACTATAGTTTACAGGCTCTGATGACATGGGAAATTGGTTAAATGCCTTCCTGGTTTGACTGCTCACACTGTATCAGACATTGTATCAGACTAGACAAGTAGCCACCTTGCACAACTACAATACTGAGAAGACCAGGTAGAATTCATTTAAGTTTTACTGTCACAGATGTCTATGCAAGATTGGTCTCCACACCTGCCATAAATCAGAGTTGTACATATATGCATCTTCCTAACTATAATAAAGCATATACATTTATGCTGTAACATGTGGGTTGAAGACTAAATTATAATTAAAGCCTAGGTGCGACATAAATTTCCTTAAATATTTCAGTCACAAATTGTTATGAATCGGGGATATTATTATAGCGCACTGAACAGATGGCTATTTGTGGTCATCACCAAGCACTACCTAGGCACATACAGTTTATGCTTTTTCACAGATCTTCCTGGACTCCATCCTTCCATGAACACATATGAAAGACCAGAGCCGCATTCTCATTTTGACAGCTATAAAGCCACTGGCATCACTTGAACCTATCTAGAACTGGAGAAAGGGACAAATAGCTCGTGGCCTCAGATGAGGGCGCATATTCCCATGTACCATCAAAAGACTCACGTAGACCCTTTGGTAGAGCCCATACATATCTGTCTCATAGACTTCCCAATTTCTGGACTGAGAAACTGTCACTCTTAAAACTTTGCAAATCACTCTTGGGTAGCTACTTTCATTGGCCACTAAGAAAAGAAGTATGCATACTAATCAGTCATCTAAAGTTAATCTCTATCTTGGCTAATGTAAGAACTATCATATTTTTCTTTACTTCTGCTCTTTATCTTTCAAAGGATGAATCCCTGAGTTAGTGCTATAGGTACATTCAGAAAACTGCTGAGATTTGCATTTTCAGAGCGAGAATGGGCACAGTTTATTTGTCATGGGGCTTTGAGGCAATTTGGGATAAGTTAAATTGCAAACGTACACATACTCATTTGGGAATAAGTCCCACTGAATGCACTGGGACTTAGCTGCATTGTCAGTCAGTCTGCAAAGGGCTTCCTGAATGACCATATTAAGGACTATCAGACAGGTTTCCCACTTGTTGTCAAAGCTTTTTCAGCCCGAAGTCCATATTCCTCCAAGGGCAACTTTCTGGGAGACAAATGCCAGTGGTAGGCAAGGCCAGAGAAGAAAGTGGGCAGAGCAACAGATAAAACTCTTACCTAACCTGCAGTCATTCAAAAGCCAGAGTTTGTACACACACCCTTCTTCACCCAGGCAAGCAATATCCTACATTCCAGTCAGGGGAAAACACTCAGAGAAGGCATGGAGCAGGGCTGGTGAAGGGTGGGGCCTTGGGACAGAGACCCAGGGAGCTACATTTGGCCCCCAGATCTGAGGTTCCCTACCAGTGTTTTATAATACTTTTCACCAGTCATTTCTCCCCCATCCTAACATTTTGCTATGAGTTCTTTGAAACTTAAGAGGTAGTCCATTTAATAAAACAAATTACACTGTTCCTGTATGCAGTTGTTCTAGTGTACATGGGTGCCGGCATCTCTCTGCTATAGTCTATACACTAAACAATTTCCCCTTAAATAATTCCACTTATTGCAGGAGTGTTACCATTTCTCTTTGTCACTTAATATAGGTTTTACTTCTATTTGATATTATCTAATTTGAATGACATCATTACCAGAGAATATAAAAACATAAGCAACAACACACTAGTCCTGAGAATTCACAGATCAGGTTCTACAATAATATAGTCTTGGAAGATCATTCATCATGGCATTTTGCAGCAAATTTGACACCAAGAATAGTGAAAGATTATCACATCAAAGTTACAGGAACCTTCATAGCTTTAGCACAACAAGATCTCCATCTGAACCGCAAGACAACAGCCAGCAAAAGGTATTTCTAGTTCATGGCACAAGATGCTACAGGCACGCCTGATCCAGAGAGAATTCCTTTCAGCTGCAACCGAGGTGAACACAGCTGTTACCACCACACCCTTTGTGTATTATTTCAGTATCTGTAACAATAATGGATTTGTTTATGCACATTACAAAGAAGTGCACAAATCAATCTGCATTAGTTAATCTAGCAGTTGAGATCCAACATGGTTATTTTTATGTGCAGTGGGTTCTGAACAATAGATTCCTGTGCCTTATCACAAACTACACTTTCAAAAGTGGTTTCCTATGTGACCTGGGGAAAGAGGCTGCTGTTTGAGAAACATAAACCCTTAGTTAATGCCCCATCCGAACACATGAATTTGTGCCGTAGCATTTTGGATCCCAACCAGTATCTTACAAAACGGAAAGCTTTCTCTTAATGCCACTCGGTCAGCTATGAATCAAACAGCCTGAAGGATTTGTGTCTGCTGCACTTGCTTTGCCCTTGACATAAGCCAACATACCGTAAGTTCTGGCCTCTAACGCGATTAAACATTAGTGGGCAAAGGTAACACAGAACTATTCTGCTCTAGAGTTTAACAGATTCTCAAACAAAGTCACTAACCATCTGATCCAGGTATTACTCTTGTACTACTCCTATCGGTATTCTCTTATACAGAGAACACAAATGCAGCATGTGGTATTTAAAACATTTCCTTATTAGTTCCGCATGTGGGAAATTACCATACTTTCTTCCTTGTTTCCATATAATGCTATCAAGTGTTTTGTTATTCAAAGCTAAGATACAGCATTTCTTTGAAAACAAAGTTAATGAATATAGTAGATAGCATTTATCAATTAGCATATATAATAATTTGTTTTTAGAGATTTCAACACATAAAAGTAGTACACTTCCACATTTCCTATCAAAGGAATAAAGTAACATTTTAGGCAATTACCATCCAAATACTAGTAAGATACACAGCAAGGCTGTGCCCTCTTACCCAGACCAGTCAGTAAGCCACCTGAGGGAAGGGAAGGGAATTCTGCAAGTTTAAGCAAAGCTATTTCCATTGTATGTAATTAAGCAATAAAATGATTTGCTGAAGTCAAAACTTATCTGTTCAGAAAGTTTTTCAGTTTTAGAAAAATACACTGACTACAGTGTGCCTACACATAACGAAAAGGCAAAAAACAAATATATCTCCCAGACCTATTTCCTTGTACCACCTTATTGTAATGACCGTGTCCATACATCAATGATACTGATTTCTTGCTACTTTCTATCAGAATGATCCGTTATGTTTACTGTTTGTATGTTTATAAAAGAACAAGTATATTTTTTAAAGAAACAAATTTATTATACATGTAACATTTTAGATAAGATGAATAGCCTGTTGTCACTGTGTTGTTACTGAAAAAGACACACAAAGTTGTCTGGGCCAATCAATGTTAGTGTCATTGATCAGTGAATTAACTTTTCAGCATTGGCTTTACTCATCAAAAGTAAACAGGGGATATCACACAGGCCACAGCCCTTTTTTTTAATAAAAAAAGCTGCCCTTGATTACCTTTTTAAAAAACATTAAGAGCTATTTTTCTGCACAAGAAAAGCAGACAATTCCTACAAGTTCAAACATACTAGGAAGGAATTGTGTTTTTGTTTGTTTGGATAATTAATGAATACTTCAGATGCTTCTAATTATCCAAACCCCTCACCCTCTCTCTCTCAATACAGGTTATAATGTTTGAGAAACACAGCCTTAATCTCCAATCTAGTTATTTTTATTCCTCCTTTCCATTTGATTACTTAGGGCAGATCTACATAGTTTACCCTTCATGACTCTATCTTCTCATGTCAACACAGTATACATTACTGAGAGGAACACGAACACACATACATACACCCTAATAATGCTTAAATCTTATCTACTGAAAGAGAAAATATGTAAGCGGGGGGAAAGATATATAAGCCAATGATTTCTTGGCATGCATAATAGGAACAAAAAATACGGGGTGGCAAGGAGAGAATCACCTTTAATTTGCAATGTGATATTTCAATCTCTGTATCTTCATCATAAAAAAAATCTGAACATTGGTTTAGTTTAATGCATATCCAGATGGTTCATCTCCAGTTAAGCTATGAAATTAGTCATAGGGGCAATACTATATTTAACACTTTGCTTTAACAGTCAGATCACAGAATTCCACAGAAGACATCAACCATGAGTATCTGAATAAATGTTGGAAATTTGCTTCTACTGTAATCAAAAGGGAGCAACAGCTATTTTAAACCATTCTGCAGCATGCTAAACACTTAAGTTGTAGCATATTATACTATGACAATGTTTTGTTTTGTTTTATAAAAGTTTAAAGTGTTGGATTTGCTTTACCAAGACTGAGAAGCCTGAAGGTCTCAATAAATTATTGCTGCTGCGTTTACACAAGCCATAGAATTCTATTAACCACAGTCTCTCCAATCACGTCTGCATAATTATGGTGACAGAGAAGACTACCACTGAAAGCAAAGACACAAGTATCAGCACACAACTGGTTTCATAAACAACTTAAGCACCTTTCAAAAGAAAAGCGTCCTTGATCTCAATGAGCAAAACCCAACGTGAAAGCAGTGCTTGTAAAGATTCATTCATTCACATACTTCAATAAGGAAATGCTTTGAAAATATTTAAAAATCCAGGCGTCAACCCCACTGTAGTCATATTAATTTATAAGCAACTAGTTGGGCCCTTAAGTGGAATTAGGAGCAGCAATAGCTCAGGTGGAGTATATGCTTTGCATGAAGATCCCAAGTTCAGTCTCTGGCACCTCCAGTTGATGAGGGGTGGGGAACTATTTTCAGCCCAAGGGTCTCATTCTCTCATGGGGAACCTTCACGGGACCACATATCAGTGGTGTCCAAGGCTGAAGACAAAAGTGGGTGAAAGCAATGGATGCGCCTCTTTCCTCTGTACAACAAGCAACATCACAGTTCTAGGGTACACTCTAGCCTGGCAAAAGCACCTGAGGAGTGCTTATGAGGGATGAGGCCTGGAGAGGGGACCTGACTCAGAAAGAATGCTGAGGGCCAGAAAGCCAAAGGGTCTGAGATTCTTCACCCCTTGGCTAAAGGGGTTTCTTGTGGTGGAAAGCCGCCTCCTAACCTACCCTGCCAGGCTATGAGACACACTTCCTTGCATTCTGGCTGAGATCCTAGAAAGCCGTGGCTTGTTAAGTATGTAGTACTCAGTAAGTAGTCCAATGGTCCAAATGTTTTGGCAACGTCAAATTTTCATGTGAGTGATATCACCAATTTCAAGCATAAGCACATACTCATATTGTGACCCTTGACTCCTGCTTTCCCTTGCTAGATTCACTTCGACTGTAAGCTCCTTATGGCACAACCCTCTCTGTCTACGTGAGTCTGCATACTGTACCCAATATTTATAATACCCACAATTCTATTTTTTTAAAAAAAAACTTCAGCTTTACTGTTTGTGTACATTATGGGCAAGATCCAATTGTTGCAGCCCAGAAGCAAAAATAGCCATTCTGCTACTTAGAACCCCATTCTTAACACAGTGCAACAGTCAAATTCAATGGGTAGCCTGGGCCAGTAGAAGTGATGCAGAAGTGATGAATCATACACTTTTTTGCCCTGTTCTGCTACTTCTGCAACAATGCTACTTCTCTCACTTCATATACTAACATTACATTGGCTCTCACCCAAAGTGTTTTGCATAATCACAACTCTTATTTGACTTCAGAATGCAATCCTAAATACGATATCTAAGAGACTGTACAACAGAAAAAAGCCATATAACAGCAGGACAGGAAGTAGAGAAAAGCAAAGGATACATGAGAACATAATGACTTCTACGTATTTTGAAAGTTTTTATCATTTTTTCTCCCTTTGGAGAAGCAATTTGCATTTGCAATATGGTTTACTTTTGAAAAAGAATGTGTTAAAAGATTATTAGATAACTGAGACAAAGAAAAGTCACAAAGCAAATAGTATGTCACATATTTGCGCAATCATTATCTGAGCTATAAAAATGAATAAAAATGTTAACATGTAGTTCACTAAAAGAAAGCAAAACAGGCAAAAAATACAATAAATCACTGCCAGATACTGAACAATTTTCTTCAAAATGTACACTGGTATTACCGTTGCCGCTGTCACTGCTGCGGCCACCAAGGGAGAGAGGTAGGAGGGTACTGGGAGGACCAGGGAGGCCACAAGGAATCACACCCCGAGCCTACAGGGCCCCGGCTAGCATGAAAAGAGCAGGCCCCCGTGGCCTGGGGGGAACCATGCACCAGAGACCACTCCAGAAAAAACAAACGCAGCACAGGACCTCCCCTACTGGATGATTACTACTACTACTACTATTATTATTATTAAAATGTACATTGGGAAATGGGAAGATTAATTTTCTGACAGAAGTGGATTCACTACTAGGCAGAACACACAAATAAGGAGAAGCTGATTTCTGAACTACATTTGGCAAGACTCTCTAGGATACAGGGCTTGGAGGCAGGCAATTCCCCACAGGAACAATCTATCAAGGCCGTTGCCAGTCATCTTTTGATAGGATCAGTAGACTCTCTCTTGGGGAATTTTAAGTTTTGTTGGAAAGGGGAGGGAGGTGACAGACAGGAAGTTGAACACTGTCTGGATTCCAATGGCTAGTTCACGCATTTCACATATGTGTATTACATCTGTGCAGAAAACTGCATAAACTCTGAAAACTGCAGAGGACACACACACACCCTGCCATGGTTACATGCAGCATTTATTTATTAATAAGTAATTACATAAAAGCATTTCACATACGTTGTCAGTAATCCTTGCACTAATTCTTTAAGGTACAGTGGTGCCTCGCAAGACGAAAATAATCCGTTCCGCGAGTCTCTTCGTCTAGCGGTTTTTTCGTCTTGCGAAGCAACCCTATTAGCGGCTTAGCGGATTAGCGCTATTAGCGGTTTAGCGGCTATTAAAGGCTTAGCAGCTAAAAGGCTATTAGCGGCTTAGCGGCTTAGAAAAAGGGGGGGAAAGCGAAAAAAATCGCAAGACTCGCAAGACGTTTTCATCTTGCGAAGCAAGCCCATAGGGAAATTCGTCTTGCAAAGCAACTCAAAAACGGAAAACCCTTTCGTTTAGCGGGTTTTTTGTCTTGCGAGGCATTCGTCTTGCGGGGCACCACTGTATGTCAGTGTTATCATTTCTATATTGCAGTAACAAACAGAACAACTGAAAGAGAGTAGTTTGCCTACAGTGAGCAAAGATGAAGAATTTGAGGTCCTCCAGTAGGGATGTCAAAAAAAAAGGAAACAGGAGCGGAAATTGCCAATGGCCACTTATTCATCCCATGTCTGGAACAGAAATCAAACCAGCGAATACAATCATCATTCACTGCTGTTGCTGGGTTGAGTCTGCAAATGCTACATAATTGATTACTTCCTCTCCCCCTCCCCAATTTGCATTGTTTCTTTTGCATTGAAATAACCAAATAACAATGAGATTAACTACATAAATTAAATAAGCTACATAATTTCATCACAACAAACACTGGGTTTTGGGAGAATCAGATGAACTGCAGCGAAACAAAAGCGGTGGTACAAGCACCAACTGCAGCGAAGAATGGAAAACAATGCCTTCTTACATCCCATCTATCCTCCAGAGGATATTCCACCCCATCAGCCCCAGCAAGAATGAGCAATGGTCAGGAATTGTAGGAGTTATAGTACACTCTGCGAGATCAACAGGTTCCCATGCCTGACCTAACGCCAAATAGGAAATTCATAGATGAATAAATATATTAACCAGAGACCTGGTTCACAGTTCTTAGTCACTGTACACCAGCTCTCAAAATAGCCACAGCAGACAAAATTCCAACTGGAGATTACTACATGTTGAAGAAAATACACAAGTTCAACACAGATACAGTAGCCTTATAGAAAAGGTGTGGGCATAGTGGCTCTAATGGTTAGAACTCAGAGCTCGACAGAAAGGCTGTCTTTGAGGAACACAATAGTAAAAAAATCAAATTATGCAATGCAACAAGTGCGAAACAAAAAACGGAACAAGAGTTGCTGTTAAGACAAGATAGTTTTTTAAAAAAAAATGTATACCGCCATATACCCGCAGGTCTCAGGACAGTTCACAGGATTAACAACAAGAAAACAAATGAAAGGGAAGGAATTTCTAACTTTCACCTGTATCTTATTCAAACCACGGAATTTTGTGCTTCAGTAAATAACTTCTTAATATTTAGAGTTTTTTCTCCACCACATATTTCTATTTTGAAATACATACTTGCCTCCCAGTGTTAGAAACTGGGATAGAAAAGCTAGGAGCCAAATGGCTCCTGGGACCTGGGTTGTGGGTGCCAAAACAGAATGTCTAGTCGCCATTTGGAGGGTCAGTAACACTTTTTATTTATAAGCATGACTAATACGCAATTCACATAAGTGACATTGTGAATATCACATTTTAACAGAAATTGTTAATACATGTTTAATTTGGCGTTTGCAATAAAAATATTGGTACCATACTTGGATTTTCAAAATACTCTACTCTTTATTGTTACACTCCTTAACATATTGTCTGACCATAACATATACTTCAAGACTTCAAAGCACATACATTTCCTGAATCCTTGAGAGTCAACCAGGCACAAAAAATGGCACCCAGACTTTTTGAGGTGCTCACAAATGGAGAAACTTTAGGTGCGAAATGCACCTGGCAACCTGCTAATTTTGAATCCTGTTGCCTCCTCATGATATGAGAAGCAGCTCTCAGTAGGAAAACCCAAAGCTGCAATCCCTTGCAAATACACCTTGCAAATCCACATTAAGAAGCACTTTAACTATTTTGACCAACACAATTCTTGTGGTGCCCATCCCAACAAGTCTTTAATGAAACCCAACCTTCCCTTCAGGCCCCCCAAAAGTCTGGCTGGCCAGATCCAATTTTCAAAAGGAGACTTTCTTTGGTGTCTGCACATAATAGCTGGGTATAAATTGATTCTGTCAGACATTAAGAAAACAGAAGCATTCTGAAATAAGGAACTGCAGCTACATCCAACACTGCTATGCAATGCCCTTTTGAAAGAGGAATGGCTTCCAAAGCGTTCCAGTTCTACAGAATCCCAAGAAAAAAGCACCTAATCCTTAATACGCCTTATTGACTCAACAGAAACCAAAACAAGTTTACCTGCTTCCTATAAAATGCAAGAGGTTTAGGCTAGAATTCTGCCTTTCCCCCCTAAGAGTCATCCTGCAAAGCTCCAATGGGGAGAACCGTGAAGGAATGAAGTGGAGAAGAGGGAAGGAAGTACAGCAACCCCAGCTTAGCTGAGCTTTCTTGCAGGGCTGGAATGCCCATCTGTAGTGTACTGTCCCATATCCTGTACTCGCAGTGGGCAAGCAGACACCGGTGGGCAGCTCAGAAGCAGCACCTGTGCAGAACATCACTCTTCCCCCACTTGTCATTCCCAGCAAGGGGCATTCGGCATCCATACGCAAAATGGAGGGGCGGCGGGGGGAGAGAGGAATGGAGAAGAATCAAGAGTCCCCCTGTGTGAACACACCTTTTCTTCTTCCCAAAAGAAAATTAGGGGAGATGGGAGAGAAACAAGAGAAGGATGGAGCAATCCCTAACCTACTTACTATTATAAGGTGTGTGTGTTCTTTGTCACTTCTGTTTTGTTGCTGTAAGCCGCCTTGTGTACAGTAGGGGGGAGGTATAGGAATTAAAAGGGAATTGAAGTGAAAAATGAAAAAGTGAAAGATTGGGGGGGCGGGAGATAATGGCCATCACTGCCATGTGAACATTCAATCCAAAACTATTTTCCAATGACATGTTGGATACCATTAGTGTATTTAAGCATATATATATGTTTTGTCAATGGGCTATGGCTCTTCTCAATCCCAGGACAAAACAAGTTCGAGAGAGGATTTTCAGGTGGTGGCAGAGCAGCCCTGACCTGCCACAAAAAAGGCTGCTGCTCTTAAGACTTCGCGGGGAGAGAGAAAAGACCCCGAGGCTCCCCGCTCTCTGGAGTCTGGCCGCCTTCCTCCGGCCTCGCATTGCAGGGCCCTGCCGGGCACCGCGCAGCTTCTCCCCTTGCCCGCCCGAGAGAAGCGGCGGCGGGCCGGGGCCGGGGGCTGACCCGCAGCGGGGCGGGATGGCGGCGGCGGCGGCGCCCGCCCTCGGCGTCTCCCAGGCCGGAGGAGGAGGAGGAGGACGAGGAGCGCCTCCGCCCGCCCGCCGCCTTCCCTCCTTACCTGTGAGGCGAACTTTGATGCTGGATCCGGCCCTCCGGGTCCCCGCGTTCGACATGGCTCCCCTCAGGCGGGCGCCGGGCCCACCGGCCCAAAGGCGAGAGGCCGGGTCAGCCGACGGACGCCGCCGCCATCGCTGCCCTCCTCTCGCCCTCGCGGGTCTCGCCGGCGGCCTCCCTTCCGTGGTTCTCCTCAGGCGGCGGCAGCTGCAGCAGCGGCGGCGCCGCCTCACCGAGCTCGACGCCCGCCACCCCCCCTCCCGCCGCCGGACGCGAACGGCGACTGCGCGAGCTCGCGCCGCCTCAGAGCGGCGGCTGAGGCTCAGGCTGAGGCGGCGGCTGCTGCTGCGCAGGCGCGCTCCCAAGCCCCGCCCCCCCCTCCTTAGCCGCTTCTTTTAGCGCGCCTGCGCACACGCGCCCGCACTGGGCCGGCCTGCCTGCCTGGTCCCAGGGCCAACGAGCTCGCAGCTCCTTTTCCCGTCGTGCGTCGGGAGGGAAACAGACGCCGCGCCGTCTGGCGTGACGTGCGCGACGGTTCGCCTCCCGCGGCCATCTTGGGGAGGTCTGAGGCGTCCAGGTTCGGGCAGCGGAATGCCACGCTTCGAACAGATATACTGTACCGTATATATATACAGTATTCTTTCTATGTCGTCGTGGTTGATGTTAGTCTATTCCACCTTTGCTCCAAGCAGCTCAGGGTGCCGCACACGGTTCCCCTGCAGCTCTGCATTTCACAACAACCCTGCGAGGTAGGCTAGGCTGAGAGACAGTGAGTGGCCCAAGGTCTCCCAGGAAGGTTGATAGTTTATCAGGATTTGAACCCTGAACTCTTCGTCGGCCGAGTCCAGCACTCTATCCACTGCGCCACCACAGGCTCTCAGTACAGACCCCGAGGAAGCAGCAGGGCCACCCCTTTCCGATGGAAGGGGCATTGCAGCAACTCCCATATCTTCACTGGAAGCTTCTGTGTGTGACTTGGTGGACCCCCAAGGCGCTCTTTTTAAATTGCACGTTTGCAATTATTTGTGCTCATTATGTTATTGGGGCAGTCATACCTGATCCCACTTGCAACACTTGTTTGCAGCTGCATTTATTTATTTAATAATAATAATAATAATAATAATAATATTTTGAGAGGTCACAGTGCTTCATTTCCACCATGCAACTTTCTGCTGGAATCCCACAAGTTTTTATACCACAAACATTCCGCTTCATTTTTCTCCCGTTCTGCTACAGTCCCTTTGGACAGCAATCAGTTGGATAGCAGAACAAACGAACTGGCTAAACCCGTCGCTACATGTTGCAGAATACACCCACACCAGTCTGGAGGGGCCCTGTGTAGTTGTGTCATTGCTAAAGACTTACAAAGCACCTAAAACGTAAGTTCTGTCTGACAGCCGCTGCCCATAGACTTCCAATCTAAAAGACACGATATAAAAGGAAAAGGGGTTGGGGAGGGAAGAGGGGGGAACAAACATTGTCTTTCACTGTTCAGCAGAAGGGACCAGGCAGACCTTCCCCATATCACAATGTTCTGCCCGTGAGGCAAAGGATGGGCAGCTCGATGGCCCAGGGTCACTTGGCAGAGGGCAACATGTGCATCTCTTCAGCTCCTGGGCTTTAAAGTCTTGCAAATGGCCCTCTGGGGGCAGCATGGCCTGAAAAGTGGGGCAAATGAATATTAAAATATATGCAGGGCAGGGCAAGGCAAGACACAAGTCAGCACCCTGAGGGAAGGCAGAGCTCTGAAGTTGCTCCAGCAATGAACAAGCTCAAACTGAGCCCGCAAGTCAGGGTTGAAGAACTTTTGTGGCTCCATTGGCCAGATCTTTGTGGAGATAAGAACATAAGCAGAGCCTGCTGGATCAGCTAGGCCGGCATCCTGTTTTTTACATTAGCCTGTGAAAAAGCCCCCAAGCAGGATTTGAACACAAGCCCGCTCCCTTCCTACAGTTTCGAGCAACTGGGATTCAGAAGCATTGCTGTCTCCGACTGTGGAGCCATGGATAGCTCACTCTGAATGACAACCACTGCCTTATGCGGTGGGAGGGAGTTCCACCGTTTGCGCTGCGTGAAGAAGGCCTTCGTTTTGCCAGTCCTGAAGCTTCCAACATTCAGCTTCATCGGATGTTAAGGAGTCTGGAGAGAGGGAGGAAAACTTGTCACCATCCACTTTCTTCATAGCATGTATAACTTTCAAAACTTCTATCTGACTCACCATTTCTCTAAACTAAAAAGGCCCAAACGCTGCAACCTTTCCTCCTACGGGAGTCCCTGCATCCCCTCGATCACTCAGCCTGCTTCTCGGGATATATTTGACAGGTCATCATTTGACATGACATCATTATGACATCCCGTGATTTCTAAGTGGGCAGCCACCTGTCAAAATCCTTTGCAAAATAAAGGAGAGAAATCATTCTTGGCTCATTCCTCTACCATTTGCCACTGGGATAAGTTTACCCCACAAGCAATGGAGGGGGGGACAGGGGACAAAAGGGAGAAATAATTCTTTTCTTTGCCCTCCCCCTGCTACTGCCACTGCTAGAGGACTGTCTTCATTCTCCGCTGAAACTGCTCGGCTTCCTTTATCACAAACCTGCACTTCGGATATTTCCGCCCTCTTCCCTGCCGCCTTTTCCAAACCGTGAAAAGAATTGAAGCAGAACCATATGCCAGCTCTGGCACACTGAGCAACTTGACTTCAAAGGCTTTGAAACGAAATTGCAAAATGTGTACACCATTAGGAAAACAAAATGCAGAAAATGAAAACATAAACAAACAAAATATGCCGAAAAAAGGAAGAAAACAAAACCCTGGGGAAACTGTGTTCACTCGTTTCAAGGTGGCTTTCCAGGAAATGCCACCAGTTCCATGCACAGGGCCGGCCGGCCAGGTGAGACTGATGGTATCAGGAGGAGGATTTGGGCCAAGCTCTTCCAGCATCCTGTTCTCAGAAGAGCCAACCAGATGCCTTTGGGTTTCCCACAAGCAGGATCGGAGCACAAGAGCCCTCTCTCCTCTGGTGGTCTCCAGCAACTGCCACTCAGAAGCATGGTTGCCTCTGACTGTGGAGGCAGAGAAGAGCCATCCTGGCTGGTGGCCCTCAATAGCTCTCTCCTCCTCCTCCATGAATTTAGCCAGTCCTCTTTGAAAGCCACCCACATTGTATGGCCGTCACTGCCTCTTGTGGGAGCAAGTTCTGTAGTTTAATCACCTCCAACAATTCTGTGGAAGAGTCTGCTCCTTTGGGAATTTCTAACTCTGGGGATTTCTCACAGCTGTCCATGGACTGGTACAGGTCAGTTCTGTATCCAGGGCAGCTGTTTACCAGCTCCATCTGGTATGCAGGCTGAGACCCTCCCTGTCCGCAGACTGTCTCGCCAGAGTGGTGCATGCTCTGGTTATCTCCCACTTAGACTACTGCCATGCGCTCTACGTGGGGCTACCTTTGAAGGTGACCTGGAAACTGCAATTAATCCAGAATGCGGCAGCTAGACTGGTGACTGGGAGCGGCCCCGAGACCACATAACACCAGTCCTGAAAGACCTACATTGGCTCCCAGTACGTTTCCAAGCACAATTAGAAGTGTTGGTGCTGACCTTGAAAGCCCGAAACAGCCTCAGCCCAGTAGACCTGAAGGAGCGTCTCCACCCATATCATTCAGCCCGGACACTGAGGTCCAGCTTCAAGGGCCTTCTGGCAGTTCCCTCCTTGCAAGAAGTGAGGTTACAGGGAACCAGGCAGAGGGCCTTTTCGGTAGTGTGCCCGCCCTGTAGAACGCCCTCCCATCAAGGAAATAAACAACTATCTGACTTTTAGACGACACCTGAAGGCAGACCTGTTAGGGAAGTTTTTAATGTTTGAATCATAGAATCATAGAGTTGGAATAGACCACAAGGGCCATCGAGTCCAACCCCCTGCCAAGCAGGAAATACCATCAGAGCACTCCTGACATATGGTTGTCAAGCCTCTGCTTAAAGACCTCCAAAGAAGGAGACTCCACCACACTCCTTGGCAGCAAATTCCACTGTCGAACAGCTCTTACTGTCAGGAAGTTCTTCCTAATGTTTAGGTGGAATCTTCTTTCTTGTAGTTTGGATCCATTGCTCTGTGTCCGCTTCTCTGGAGCAGCAGAAAACAACCTTTCTCCCTCCTCTATGTGACATCCTTTTATATATTTGAACATGGCTATCATATCACCCCTTAACCTCCTCTTCTCCAGGCTAAACATGCCCAGCTCCCTTAGCCGTTCCTCAGAAGGCATCGTTTCCAGGCCTTTGACCATTTTGGTTGCCCTCCTCTGGACACGTTCCAGTTTGTTCCAGTTTGATGTTCTATTGTGCTTTTAATTCTGTTGGGAGCCACCCAGAGTGGCTGGGGAAACCCAGCCAGATGGACAGGGTATAAATAATAAATTGTTGTTGTTGTTGTTGTTAACTTGCCCTCTGACATACAGTGGTACCTCAGGTTACAGACGCTTCTGGTTACAGACGCTTCAGGTTACAGACTCTGCTAACCCAGAAATAGTACCTCGGGTTAAGAACTTTGCCTCAGGATGAGAACAGAAATCGTGCTCCGGTGGCACGGCAGCAGTAGGAGGCCCCATTCGCTAAAGTGGTACCTCAGGTTAAGAACAGTTTCAGGTTATGAATGGACCTCCAGAACAAATTAAGTTCTTAACCCGAGGTACCACTGTGCAGAGTGACACTACCAGTACTCTCTGTTCCACCAGGTTTCTGTTGTGTTTACAATAGCAATGCCATCCTCTAAGACCAAGTACTCCAGGTCTGCCATCTTGTCTTGGAGGCTTCTGGCATCAGCAGATAAACACCTGCGAACAGAGCTTCTCTCTTATTCCAGTCTCTGCTTCTTTGGGCTCTTCAAATGGCTATTCTGCGCCCACGCACTCTCGATGCCTAGTTCTACAGGCAAGAAGGCTTCCTTCGGAAAAGGGGTGGCGAACCTTATCAAGCTGTGGAGCCAGACTCCCCGGTGGGCCAAATTGGACAGGTGCGTACCACTGCCCACCTGGCGCCAAGTGCACTTTGAAGTCAGGGCTTCCCAGTGTTTTGGTGGGAGTGGTCAGAGAGGGAGGAGGATCAGGGAGGTTAGACCCAGAGGCAGCCCCCAGGTTTCTGTTACACCCACTGCAGGTAGGTGACACAGGGGTTGCGTTCTTGTGCATAAGCAAAATCGTGTAAAGCCAGGATGACCCCTGGAACGCCCCACCTGACCATCCGTACCTGTCTGAAGCTGGCACTGAGTGGGCCTTGCCCCTGCACAGAAGGCAGAGGGCCACCTGAGATCTTGCAGGAGCCCTTGCCCCTTGCAAGACCTTCCCAGACCCTGCCAAGTGTGCAAGGAAGCCTAGGTATCCCTCTGGTAGCATCTGATTATAAACAGTGTTTTGGCCTGTGTTGCTGTGGCCTCCCTGAACCGCCACCCTGTGCCCTTGCACTCACAGTCCTTAGTTCTATACTATCTCCCCCATTTAAAATGCTCACCATTTTTTTCATCTTCATCCCAGCTGGGAGATTTGGGCCAAACCAAACCACAGAGCCTAGGACTTGCCAATCAGAAGGTCGGCGGTTCGAATCCCCGTGACGGGGTGAGCTCTTGTTGCTCAGTCCCTGCTCCTGCCAACCTAGCAGTTCGAAAGCACGTCAAAGTGCAAGTAGATAAATAGGTACCGCTCCGGCGGGAAGGTAAACGGCATTTCCGTGCGCTGCTCTGGTTCGCCAGAAGTGGCTTAGTCCTGCTGGCCACATGACCCGGAGGCTGTACGCCGGCTCCCTCGGCCAGTAAAGTGAGATGAGCGCCGCAACCCCAGAGTTGGCCACGACTGGACCTAATGGTCAGGGGTCCCTTTACCTTTACTAGACCCTCCTCAGCTCCTGACAGCTTCCTTGCGCCCACTGCAATCCATCTAAGAGGTCTTCTGCCGCTTTTCTGATTTTAAGCGCCAACATTCTGGTTCAATCCCAGTCCAAGGGGATTGGACCATCCCTTTTGCACAAACCCAGCTTGCCCCAGAATGGTCCCCAGCACCTAACAGATCTCTCCTCCAGACACCATCACCACATCTGGGCACTGAAACTGCAGAGCTGTGTCTGTCTGACTAGCCCTCTGCATGGAACTGGTAGCAGTTTCACCAACAGATAGATACATAGATACCTTTGAGAGTCCCTAGCTTTCAGCATCCTAACCAGCTCCCTAAATTTGGCTTCCAGGACCTCATTATGAAATTTCCCCATGTCATTGGTGCCACTGACTTACGAACTGCCATGCTATGTAGACAATGAACAGCATCTGCAACCTTCGTACCTGGCCAGCAATTCGCCCTGCGGTGAATTTACCACTGCATTGTTTAAAAAGTAAAAAAGCTAAAGCCCAAATGAGCTATTTTTAACAATTAAACAACTAACAATATGCTGCCTTTTCATGACACCAAACTTGCGCTGCCTGAGGCATTGACCTCACTCTGACTAACAGTTGGGCTGGCCCAGCTGCAGAGTGCAGTATTGAAAAGATGAAATAAATAATAAGCATTAATTGAACCAATAGTCATATGTTGCTGACCACTGAGGGCAAGGGATTTCTCAGTGGTGCATTATGAAGCTTTCTGGCGGAACGAGGGAGACTTTTTGCAGACAAAGGCATATCCCGCCCCCGCTACTCCACAGAGCAACCATGTTGGGGGCTTTTTGTCCGTGAAACGTGCTTTTGTACATGTTCCAGGCTCATCTCTCCTATCAACGCTTACTGTCACCACCCTCGACATTCTTGTCGCACTGAATGTCCGTCCGCGCTTTGAATCCTGAGATGGCTTTGATCGCGAGGACGTCCCAAGACAAGTCGCTCAGTGTGACAGCGCGGTGGAAGGAACTCAGACGAGATCCCGTAAGACACTTGCCAAAAATAGCATCCTTTTAAAGCCGGTTGGGGGATGTGTGTTGTTTTTTAAGCCCAAATGCTATAAATCACACAGAGAGATAATGCCCCCCGCAAGATCCGTGCCAGGAGAAAAAGATGGTGAATTGTAAGAGTTTGGCCACAGGCAAGTGAGCACGGCTTACAGTGCCAAAGCCATCACAGGTCTACACAGACGTAATACCCATTGAGTGAAACAGTAAGCCTGGGGAGCCTCACTTTACCATCCGTCAAAGCGAAATCTTAGTGACCCACTAGTGTTACTGCACAGTGTGGTGTAGTGGTTAGAGCGTCAGAAGAGGCCTGTAGAGACCTGGTTTCCCATCCTCACGTGGCCGTTAAGTTTCAGCCAGTCACCAACCCTCAACACAGCCTCCTACCTCGCAGGACTCTTGGGAGAAAAGAGAGAAAGACTGTAATTGTCACCTAGAGCCGCCTGGTGGAAAGGTAAGGTATAAATGAAAACAAATAAAATGTAATATTATTATTACATCCACAGCATCCATTTCATAGAATCATAAACTTGGAGGCATCTTGAGGACCATTTAATCCAGGGGTCAGCAACCTAAGGCCCGTGGGCCGGAAGTGGCCCGTGGAGGTCGTTTGACCAGCCCCCGTCCCGCCCCCGAACCGAGCTGCCCACTCGCTGTGCTAAACAGGCGCAGCACAGGGATTTGCTTCTGTGGTGCCAGAAATTGCGTCTGCACACGCACAGACACCGGAAATTGCAGGTGCATGTGCTCACACACGCGCGATCCAGCCCACAGAGGGATCTCGGCAGGACCGATCCAGCCCAGGCAAGATAAACCTTGCTGCCCCCTGATCTAATTGAACCCCCTACAATGCAGGAATATGCAGCCGTCCCTTACAGGGATCGAACCTGCAACCTTGGCGTTATCAGCACCACCCTGACCACTCCCCCACGGATCCTGGAAACTGTAGTTTACTCCTCACGGAGCTACAATTCCCAGCCCACTTGGGAAATTACAGTTCCGGGATCCTCTGGGGAAATCCATGCGCTTTAAATGTGTGGTGTGGATGAATAAGATTGGGTCCTCCACAGGTATGAAGTTTACGGCATGTAATGCCTTAAGAGAGAATATTATGAAAATGATATATAGGTGGTACATGACCCCAGTCAAGCTTGCAAAAATCTATCATTTGCCCGATAATAAATGTTGGAAATGTAAGGAGACTGAAGGTACATTCTTTCACCTTTGGTGGACGTGCCCAAGGATTAAGGCTTTCTGGGAGATGATATATAATGAAATGAAAAAGGTATTTAAATATACCTTCTTGAAGAAACCAGAGGCCTTTCTCCTGGGCATCGTCAGCCAATTGGTGCCAAAGAAGGATAGAACTTTCTTTATGTACGCTACAACAGCAGCAAGAATACTTATTGCGAAGTATTGGAAGACACAAGATCTACCCACTCTGGAAGAATGGCAGATGAAGGTGATGGACTACATGGAATTGGCGGAAATGACCGGCAGAATCCGAGACCAGGGAGAAGAGTTGGTGGAAGAAGACTGGAAGAAATTTAAAGTCTACTTACAGAAATACTGTAAAATTAATGAATGTTAGAATGATGTTGGATAAGAAGTTAAGTGGTTTTTAGCTGCAATGCTATAAAGGAATATGAAAAAATTGATTATTAACAGGTAAAAATTTAATGTTATAATACTTTAAAATTAAAGACTAGGATAAACAAAGAGGGAAAGGATTTGCTGAACTAACAAATTGAACTGGAATACAAAAAAGGGAGGTGTGAGGAGGTCCGGGAAACAAGCAAATGAAAGATAAGTAATGGAAAGATGGAATTGTTTTTTAACTATTTTTATTTTGTATTTTTCTTTTTTCTTTTTTCATTTTGTAATATTTTGAAAATCTTAATATCTTTTTTAAAAAAAATATTGGGTCCTGCAAGGGCTTGACAGAGGACCGCGATGGAGTGTACGCTCAGCTTGGAGAGAGGAGAGGGAGTCAAGAAACATGGCTTTAAATCCTTGCGGACTTCCTCACAGGGTTGTTGTGAGGCCCCAACAACCTCTTCCAGGGACACCACCCTCAGCTCTTTGGAGGAAAGGAGACAGAAGTTATAAATAAAGTGTGAAGGAAACAGCAGAGCTGTTTGACAGTGGAACAGACTCCATCGGAAGGCAGTGGAGTCTCCTTCCTTCGGGGTTTTTAAGCAGCGGTCAGGCGGTCATCTGTCAGGGATGGCTAGATGACTCTTGGGGCCCCTTGCAACCCTCTTGTTCTGCGGTTCTATGAATTGCACACAATTGACCTGCAGGGTCAGTGTCGTGTGGTCTTGCCATTCACAGGGTGGCAGAGAGAGAGAGAGAGAGAGAGAGAGAGAGAGAGGAGGCCAGCTGAGGCTATGAGCACCCAGAGAGAGGGAGAACATGGCAGCATGTAGCAAATAGCATTGCAATTTTTCTACAGGCGAGGAATTGACCTAGTTCCCCGATCCCGTTGATTTATCGAACTGGAAGCCGGAATCAAGATGAAGTGCAGTTGGATGATGCGCTGCTCTGGAGAGCACTTCAGTTCGTGCCATCAGCTACAGATTTCAGATTAAACCGGTGGGGTCGCCTCCTCCTAAAGGCTTCAGAAGACAATAGCGTTTTTTTGTTTTTGTTTTTACAAAACTTGCATTTCAGGCAAAGTCGTGTGTGTGTGTGTAAGAGAGAGAGAGAGAGGAAAGAGAAATTGACACATCTGATGTGTCTTTGGCTCAGTGGCAGATCACACAGTGTGCAACATTTTCACCATTGTGACCTCATATCTGGGTCATAGCAATTTCTCCTGTGGACAGCCTGCTCATTATAAAGCTGGCTTTGAAAACAGGGTCAGAAGAGTCTGGTTGTATTATTTGAATAGTATTTTGTTATTTGAGAGCACAGAAGGCTTGGGCAGCGGTCATGTGCAGAATCGTTCGGAGCCGTCCCCTGCAACCGAACTCAGGGCTCATTCACACTGGCTGCCCCATGCCTAGAAATCAGGCGTCCAAGCAGTTTCCTCCTTGTCTCTTGCTTTCTAGGCACAGGTCTGAGTAGTTTTGCCTTTGCCCTACCACCTTCCCACTCTTTAGTGCTGAATCGGAACAAACAGCAGTCCACAGAAAACCTTCTTGCTGTTTGTTCCAATTCTCTGGGCAGGAAAATGCTGTTGTTCAATGCCTTCATATGAAGGAACTGAGGGGACATTCATTCAATTTGCAGATGACACCGAGAGGGGTAGCAAATGCCGCAGAAAGCAAATTCGCGATTAAAGATGATCTTAATAGGTTGGGGAATTGGGCACTAACTAGCAGAATGAACTTCAGCAGGGACAAACGTCAGGTTCTGCACTTAAGCAGGAAGAACCAGCTGCACGAAGAGGAGATGGGGGACCTGGCTTGCAAGTAGTAGATGAGAAAAGGATCTCAGGTCTAAGTAGACCACAAGCTTAACATGAGTCCACAGTGTGATGCGGCAGCAAAAAAAGCTAATGCTATTCTAGGCTGCATCAACAGAAGTCTAGTCTCTAGATCAAGTACAACTCTGCCTTGGTCAGACCCCACCTGGAGTACTGTGTCCAGTTCTGGGTGCCACAATTTAAGAAGGACGTTGGCAATCTAGAACGTGTGCAAAGGAGGGGCAACCAAGATGATCAAGAGTCTGGAAACCAAGGCTTATGACGAGAGCTTGAAGGAGCTGGGAGGTTAGCTTGGAAAAGGGGAGTCTGAGAGGAGATATGATAGCCCTCTTCAAATATCTCAAGGGTTGTCACATGGTAGAGGGCACATGCTTCTTTTCCCCTCTGGAGGGTAGGACTCAAACCAATGTCTTCAAGTTATAAGAGAGGAGATTCCGACTGAATATCAGGAAGATCTTTCTGATGGTAAGAGCTGTTCACAAGTGAATTGGACTCCCTTGGGAGGTGGTGGACTCTCCTTCCCTGGAGGTTTCTAAGCAGAGGTTGGATGACCATCTGTCAGAGATGCTTTAGCTGAGAGTCCTGCATTGCAGGGGGTGGACTAGATGAACCTTGGGGTTTCTTCCAACCCAATAACTCTATGATCTGGAGAGGGAGTGTTCCACTGGTTTGGGGTGGGGTTGCCCTCACCATGAAAGAGTTGACCTTGAGCTTGGAGGAGCTCCTACATCTACCTTTGTCAAGAGTCAGGGAGCTACATGGGCAACACTTTTTCCTGGTGTTGGCTGCTTCATTGGCTGTGGCCATTCCTGGACAGTGTGCTGGGCCCAGGGGTAACCCATGTAACACGGTCCAGGTCTGGTCCAGAATCCAAAGGTTCCGCTGGGAGTCAGTCCGACAGGGCCGAGGCAGGACACGAGGCAGGAAACCAGGCAAGGACAGACACAGGATCTCAGGCAGGATCTGGCATACAGCAATGTTGCTCCTGCAACCTGGGGCAGGGTCCGACAGCCTTTTATCTTTGTCGGGGTAGTGGCCGGTCCTGATCCCCCAGCAACTCACCTCCCTCTTTCGCCCAGAGGCAAGCACTCCTCCTGCGAGTACTCAGGTCTCTCCTTTTCTCAGGCTTGGGAGATGTCAGTGGGTTACTAGACCCAGGGGCTGCCTTAGCCTCCCCTGACCCAACCGGTAGTGGAGCAGCTGTAAGTGATGGCCCAGCTGGAGGCAACGAGGTCATCCCCGCATCTGGAGCCAGGGCAGGCTCAGGCCCCTGACTCGGCCCAGCTGGTGTTTGCTGCAGGGGAACCTGTGCAGACTGAGACTCTTCAGGATCAGGCCCCAGACTTGGTTCAGGTGATGCTTGGGGCAAAGGATCTGGTGCAGAATGAGTCTCCTCTGGTTCTGAGTCCGAGCCTGAGTCCCAGACCATCACAGACAGGAAGACTCTGGCTACAGTGGTATCCCAGTTGAATTACTGCCATGCTTTGTTTCTCAGACTTTGACTTGACTGTGGCTGATCTTCGACCTGAGGTCATTGCAAGGACAAATGGCTCAAACTACCCCAAGTGACCTGGATGTGCTGGGACTGGACAGAGCCTCTCCGACTCCTGGGCCTGGAGAAGGGTCTAAGAGAAGCTCCCAGGCCCCAAGGGTTTGGTCTGCCAGAGCTACAGGACAGCCTAGCGCACTGATTGTGCCATGCCTTGTTTCCCAACACGCCACATTTTCTCATTCTAGTTTGTTTTCATCTCCCATATTGCCAACTCGAGCTGCAAAAGCTTCAGACATCTGCTTGCCAAGAGACGTCTTCATGAAATGTAGCATAAGATCAGCTGGTTCTGGTGAGGACAGTTCTAGCAGGGAGAGGAGGGGAAATGGCTTTAATAAAAACCGGGGAAACTACAGATGGCATTGGGGGGGGGGGTGAGAGAGAGATTCATGCACGCTTAGTTAGCTCTAGCAGACGGTAAAGGTAGAATCATAGAATAGAATCATAGAGTTGGAATAGACCACAAGGGCCATCGAGTCCAACCCCCTGCCAAGCAGGAAACACCATCAGAGCACTCCTGACATATGGTTGTCAAGCCTCTGCTTAAAGACCTCCAAAGAAGGAGACTCCACCACACTCCTTGGCAGCAAATTCCACTGTCGAACAGCTCTTACTGTCAGGAAGTTCTTCCTAATGTTTAGGTGGAATCTTCTTTCTTGTAGTTTGGATCCATTGCTCCGTGTCCGCTTCTCTGGAGCAGCAGAAAAGAACCTTTCTCCCTCCTCTATGTGACATCCTTTTATATATTTGAACATGGCTATCATATCACCCCTCAACCTCCTCTTCTCCAGGTGGATCTGGGGAGGAGGGTAGGTCTGATCTACAATGCTAGAAAACATCAATTTCAATACCGATGGTTTCAAACATTTTAAGGGGACTTCAGACATCCTTTTCATGATTTTTGTGTGTGCTCATGATGCTATCAGGGCAGTCATGAGTCCCCATATGCACCATCCACACCTGGTCTGGAAGTCACCAGGTTAGGGAAGACCCACATTCTAATTCCTCTGTTGGGTTGAATCAATATATATGTGTGAGTGTGTGTGATGTCTGTCTGTCTGTCTGTCTGTCTGTCTGTCTGTCTGTCTGTCTATGCAGACACACACAGAGAGATTCATTTCAGTTCCCTTGTTTCTACATTAAAAAAATATGTCTGCAATGATTTCTTTCCTTTTGGCCCCTCTCCTTATTGCCTCCCGCCCCCAGCCACTGGATTTCCTGAGCCCCAAGAGGACAGAAATATTAAAAGCTGCTCTGAGCCCAGGCTGCAGAGCCGGATTTAAAATCAAATAAGCAAGCAGGCAGCCTCCTTCTGCCTTCTAGTGCTCACACTGAAGAATGCAGGGAGACACGACAAGGACGCAAGTCGGTGCCCGGCTGCTGCTTCTCGCTAGAAATAGTTCTTGGAATGTTTGTGTTTTACGATGGAGCAGCGTTGAAACATTTGATTGCTGGTCATTTGGAATTCTGTCTCAATTTAGAGGATTCACAGGGAAACTTCGGCACAGAAGTGCTCAGTTAGATCTAGAACAGGCATAGGCAAACTCCGGCCCTCCAGATGTTTGGGACTACGATTCCCATCATCCCTAGCTAACAGGACCAGCGGTAAGGGATGATGAGAATTGTAGTCCCAAACATCTGGAGGGCAGGAGTTTGCCGATGCCTGATCTAGAAGTTCATTTATATCTCCTGCGTCCTGAATCGAGACGACTTGGGAATCAAGGGGAGGAGAGGAGTAAAGGGCTGTTTCCCCTGGGTCATGCCTGAGAGCTTCCTGGGGTGCCTGGTTGGTAACAGGGCACTGGATTTGAAGGACCTTTGGGTGCTCGTAGGATTTCATCTGGCTGTGCAAGTTTGGGCAGCCCTGTCCTCCACTCAGTGAAACTTTTGAGTAGCCTTCAAGGGCAGTTTCTGATTTGATCCCAGAATGTACTGCTTTTCCTTACGATGTCCCTATTTTCATTGGAGAAATGTTGGAGACCATGGAGTTGTCCATCCCTGAGCCATCTGAAGGCAACCCTGTATAAGGAAGGCTTTTTAAAAATATGTTTTATGTTTTATTATGTTTTTATATATGTTGGAAGCTACCCAGAATGGCTGGGGCAACCCACGAAGGTGGGTTGTTTACTACAGTATTAGGAAATAAACAACTATCTGACTTTTAGATGACAGCTGAAGGCAGCCCTGTATTGGGAAGTTTTTAATGTTAGTATGCTCTGATATATGCTGTGAGCTGCCCAGAGTGGCTGGGAAAACCCTACCAGATGGGTGGGGTATAAATAATAAAATTGTTGTTGTTAAAATTATCCTTATGGAATGGGATGTCCCTGTTTTCATTGGAGAAATGTTGGCGGGTTTGTAGTGTCCTTGTAAACCACGTGGGGCAGATGGCCTTTGACACACCCTGGTTAAGTACCCCCCCCCCCAAATCTGTTTTGTGAAGGCAAAGAACAGAATCCTAAAAGCAGCTACTCCTGGCCTGCTACTCCCATCTTGCAAAAACCTAGCAGAGCTAAGGAGCAACGCATGAGACAGCGATGGCGCTTCACACCTTCTAATTACTTCTACACCACAAACTGTTGCAGAAGCAGCACTAAGCAGGCAAGACACCTTTCTGCCCGTCTGAAGCTTTAAAACGGTGCATTATTTGTGGAACTGGGACTTTTACCTGTAGCAGCGCATTCAGAAAGTGTAGAAGCAGGGGGCGTCCTACGGAAGCAGGCTGAAATGATGTGACTAAATCAGATCCTGCCATGTGTTGCAACAGATTTATAAAACACAGGGGGTTGAACTACACCAGGGGTCAGCAACCTTTTCCAGCCGTGGGCCGGTCCACTCTCCCTCAGAGCTTGGGGGGCGGCCAACTATATTCTGAAGAGAGAAAAAAAGGGTGAATTCCTATGCCTCACAAATAACCCAGAGATGCATTTTAAATAAAAGGACACATTCTACTGATGTAAAAACACGCTGATTCCCGGACCATCCGTGGGCCGGATTTAGAAGGTGATTGGGCTGGATCTGGCCCCCAGGCCTTGGGTTGCCTACCCCTGGACTACATGACCCTTTGGATCCCTTCTGTTAAGTTGTGGGCAAACATATCAGACGACACAGCGATTCTTCAAACAGCTCTTGTTTATTCAGAGGCGAGAACAGAACTGAACTGAAGAGCTCAGTCAGCCTGCTTATATAGAGCTCCAGTACAACGTTACTGTAGCAATTTTCTAAAACTATCCAATCACCGAACGTCACTTTCGATCCTTCATTTGCATAAAAACTATCCAATCACTGAACGTCACTTTCGATCCTTCATTTGCATAACTATCTACAGTATCCCCCTGCTGCCCAGGGTGAGAACTTCAGTACATAACACCTTCCAACTGTTGCAGGAATTTATGTATTGGGGGGGGGGGGTTGCCTCTCCAGCAGATATCATGCACATACAGGCCACTACCAAAATCAGCACAATCTCTTTTGTGACTTTTGTGATTTCTCCCCGCAAAACACTTCATCACAGTTTCTTCCTATCTGTTCAAAGGGCCTCTGCTGCACAATACCAAATGCAACAACTCACTGATACAGTGGTGCCTCGCAAGACGAAATTAATCCGTTCCGCGAGTCTCTTTGTCTTTCGGTTTTTTCGTCTTGCGAAGCACGGCTATTAGCGGCTTAGCGGCTATTAACGGCTTAGCGGCTATTAACGGCTTAGCAGCTTAGCGGCTTTAAGAAAAAGGAAACAAACTCGCAAGAACTCGCAAGACGTTTCGTCTTGCGAAGCAAGCCCATAGGGAAATTCGTCTTGCGGAACGACTCAAAAAACGGAAAACCCTTTCGTCTAGTGAGATTTTCGTCTTGCGAGGCATTCGTCTTGCGGGGCACCACTGTAAATGTATCTAGGTACTGGCTCACTGGGAAAATTTCAGAAATTCATATAGACATGTGAGCTCAGCTACTCAGCAGCTCCTCTGCCTGAGTGATAATTCCTGGCATCCTGATACCTGAGTGCCAGACAGGTAGCCATTCCAGAAATAACAAACCCAGATGAAGACAAAAGGGTGTGATTAACTTGGCTGGGAAACAGGGCAATGTAAATATCTCTTTTGTTACACTTGATGGGTGTTTGGTGAAGGGCAAGGGGAACCATGGGGCAGGGTCCAGGATGCTCAGATTCCTGCCACCAGACCTCCCCTTTCATGTTATAACCATGATGTATAAGTGATGTAGTTTGGGGGGCTGTAACATGGGGATTAGCAGCTAATAAAAGTTTGGGGGCTCTTTTGTTGGGGGCTTCCATCTTGTTCCACCTGGTGGCAGGTGGGAGTCCTGTCGCCACAGTCTTCAATAAAGACCAAGCCGACTGGCTGCTCTTTTGCTCTGGTATTCCTGGCTGGCGTCCTTGTTTTTTTGTCCAAGGGAGCCCTCAGATTTCTCCGTTAACAGATCTCTACGATTCTATGATTTTATTATTGATGCATTCTCCAGAGTTATAGTTTTTTCACACACAGAGAGAAATACGTTGTACATTGTGTAATTTATTGTTTTAATGTTCGGATAACTGAGAGAAGAGGCAGGATGAAACATGACCAATGCAGTTTTCTTTTACGGTTCAGTACTGTTTTTATTTTGAATTACATATGGGAGTGGGGAGCACCCTCGTCGTCTCAGTGCTTGGAGTCTCTCAGATGCCCATCCAGCCCTGGCACTGAAGGAACGCTCAGCTGGCAGCCATCCAGTGCAGTTGCTACAACTGCGCAGCCCAACTTCTTGTGGTCTTCCTCAGCCTTTGCAAATGGCGGCAGTCCTCCAGGCGCGTGGGACTACAACTCCCAACAGCCCCTCCTAATATGGCTGTGCTGGCAGGGGGCTGATGGGAGTTGTAGTCCAAAGAAAAACTGGAGGGCAGCAGGTTGCAAAAGGCTGAGCGAGGGCTTGGCAGGACCAGCGTGGACAAAATGGACTCAGCTTGCAAAGATCTGACATCTTTGTGAGAAAAGAACTCACAAGATGAGAACTGTCATTGGACACTTCCAATTTATTTATTTTTGCTAATTTTCTTAATTACAATTCTTAGAGACCCCGAAAATGGTTAATATTATAAATTATCTCCCATTATTTTTCATTCCTTTTTTTTAAAAAAAGAAGCTCATTCTTGTTCGAATCCTTTAAAATGTTCTTCTTCTTGCTTTACCCATAAAATCAAAGATATCTTGTGCAGTGTTGCAAAATCCTCCATTTTGATTTGCCATATTTAATATTCTATATTATTTTAATGAATGTTGAATGTTATTTTATTTGCATAGTGTATATTGTATTATGCATATTGTCTGATTTATATGATGTTAGCGGCTTTGGCCGGGGAGGGCGGGTTACAAATAAAAATTTATTATTATTATTATTTATTATTATCTCGCTGAGTTTCCATTTGTCAGATCCATCAGCCCTTGCATAATCCATGATTTTTGGCAATTTGGCAGTTCGTCTTTAGCATCATCATTCACAGCAGCTGGGAAAACATTTGGGTGGAATTAATCCTCTTTTGTTTTGAAGAGTGCTTGGATTTCACGTGGCACAGAAAGGACCGCTTGGAGCCTGGCGTCCTGGTCGTCCAAAGGCCAGAGGGACCTGGGGGCTTCTCCCAAAACTAAAGCGTGGTCTTTGAATCTGCCCATTTTCTACCCCTGCAGCCGGAGGGCAGAGCTCTGCAGCCCCCCTGGGGGTCTGCGTTGGGGGTGACGCTACATGGGGGTGGAGGAAATGCCGAGAGATTTCAGTGTCACTTCCACAGGGAAATGGTCACTAACAGCCAAGGCCTGGAAAAGAAAGGAAGAAACAGCGAAATTAGGGGGAAGAGGAGGCTGTCTTGGGGGGGGGGGCCATGCAGAATCAGAGAGTTGGAAGGAACCCCAGTGGTCATCTAGTCCAACCCGCTGCGACACAGGAGTCACGGTCAAAGCATTCCTGAGAGAGGGCAATCTAACCTCTGCTTAAAAACCTCCAAGGAAGGAGAGTTCACCACCGTCCAAGGGAGTCCGTTCCACTGCTGAATGGCTCTTCCTATCAGAAAGTTTATTCTGATGTTGAGTCGGAATCTCCTTTCTGGTAACTTGAAGCCATGGGTTCGAGTCCTGCCCTCCAGAGCAGGAGAAAACAAGCATGCTCCATCCTCCACGTGGCAGCCTGTTATGTACTGAGTTGAATAGGATCCAAACTGCAGCAGTCTGATTGGTCCTAGAACAATAGGATCCAAAAGGCAGCAGTCTGATTGGTCCTAGAACAATAGGATTCAGAATGCAGCAGTCTGATTGGTCCTAGAACAATGCAGCAGTATGATTGGTTGGCAGGAACTACCCAATCATGCTCCAGATAGAAGTGAATCCACAACCTGATTGGCTTACAGTAGAATTCCGGAATTAGCCAATCATGTACAGCCCATTGTGTAAATAATGTATATAAAGCAGATACTTTGAGGGGACAGCCATTCATTCCTCCTCACCACTATGAGCTGAATAAAGAGCATGAAATCACTTTGCGACTCTGAGTATATTTCACTGGCGACGAAGGTGGGATCCCGCTGAGCTGACTGCCACACACAGCACCGCAGCACCGCCACCTGCCGCACCGCTGCCTCGCACCGTGTATCCAGGCTTCAGCTCCGGGACACAAGGAACTCAGAATGGCAACCGACAACAGCTTCTCGCCATTCAACCCAGCATCTGGAGACTGGGAAGCGTACGCCTCCCGTTTCACCTTCCTCCTAGAAGCCAAAGGGGTCACCGACGAAGAAGACGCCAAGAAGAGGGCGATATTCTTCAGCGTATGCGGAGAGGAAACGTTTGAAATCGCCCGGGCTCTCCTTGCGCCTGAAGACGTCGCTACTGTTCCATACAAAACAATAATGGAACAGCTGAAGGGGCACTTTTCGCCACAGCCCTCAGTGGTGGCTCGTCGAAATGCCTTCTACGCAAAGCGGCAAGCCCCTGGGGAAACCATAACTGGGTTTGTGACCTCCCTCCGCCAAGCCGCCCGGTTCTGCAACTTCTCAGAGCTGGAGAACATGCTTCGTGACCGCCTCGTCGGTGGCCTGAAGGATGAGAGGCTTCAACGATGCCTCTACGCTAAGAAGGACCTAACGTTCCAGGTCGCTCTGGAGGAGGCCCTGGCAACGGAAGCTGCCGAGAGGTCAACGCAAGAGGCACGGCCGAGCCAGCCGTCCCAACCGAGGGTCCACCATGAAGACCTCACCGACGACTCAGGATCCAACAGGGAGGAGGTGCACCGAGTACAGCAGCGCACTCAAGCAGCCCACACACCACAGCTGCCTCGACGAGAAGGAGGGAACTGCGCAAGCTGTGGAGAAAGTCACGAGAGGAGGACCTGCCGTTTCCGCAACGCAGAGTGCAGGCAATGCAGAAAATTGGGACACATCGCCCGGGTGTGTCGGGCTCGGCCCACCCGACGCCAGGCATCAGATGACCAATCCAAGAGCCCCAGGTCCCGGGGCCCAACGCACCAAGGCAACTCGACAGAGCTCACGGACTTCCAGGTATACCAGTTGCCCCACCCCAACGTAGAGAAAATTTATGTAGAGGTACAGATAGAGGGGACCCCATGCCGCATGGAGCTTGACACGGGTTCAACTCTATCCATAATCTCGGCAAGGACCTTAAGGAAACTGTGTCCTACTGGGGGTCCCAAACTCAGGCCGGCCCCATTCACCCTCCGGGACTTCCAGAAACGTAAGGTCCCCACAATGGGGGTGGGGACCTTCAGGGTGCAATACCGGGGGCGGATGCGGCAACTGGACTTGCTGGTGGTCAAGGGCCCCTACATTAGCTTACTGGGATTGTCATGGTTTGGACCACTGGGACTAGCCGTCACTGGGGTGAACCACACTAACTTACAAGTGGACGTGGACGCCATATGCAAGGAATTTCCGGGGGTTTTCGATGGGAAATTGGGACAGTATACCGGCCCCCCCATTGCTCTACAGCTTGACCCCGCAGTACGACCGGTCAGGCTCAAGGCCCGCCGGGTCCCGTTCGCCCTGAAACCCCGTATTGACGAGGAATTGGACCGGCTCGTGGAGCAAGGAGTGCTGGAGCCGGTGCCTAATGCCCCCTGGGAAACCCCAATCGTCACACCCGTCAAGCCTAATGGTTCGGTCCGCATCTGCGCAGACTACAAATGTACCATAAACAAGGCCCTCGCGGCCCATGCATACCCAGTGCCAGTGGTCAGCCATGTTCTTGCCACCCTGGCTGGGTCGAAAATTTTTGGCAAGCTGGACTTGGCCCAAGCATATCAACAGCTGCCAGTAGATGAGGCCACAGCAGAGGCACAGACGATTGTGACGCACAGAGGAGCATTCAGGGTAAAGCGGCTGCAATTCGGTGTCAGCGTGGCACCAGGCATATTCCAGAATCTAATGGACTCTCTACTTAAAGGGATCCCTGGCGTCACCCCCTTCTTTGATGATGTGTTGATTGCCGGGCCCACACCAGAGGAGTTTGAGGACCACCTCCGCACCGTTCTGCACCGTTTCCAGACGGCGGGTCTCAAGGTGAAGCGGGAAAAATGTCTACTAGGAGTGCCTCAGGTGGACTTTCTGGGATTTATGGTGGACGCAGAAGGGGTCCACCCGACTGGGGACAAGGTACGGGCCATTTGTGATGCCCCAGCGCCCAAGAACAAGACTGAACTTCAGGCCTTCTTGGGACTATTGAACTTTTACCATTCCTTCCTTCCCCACAAGGCGGCGGTAGCGGAGCCCCTACACAGACTCCTGGACAAGCGGGCCCCTTGGGTGTGGGGCCAGCGCCAGGAGGCCGCATTCCAGGCAGTCAAGGACTTGCTTGTCTCAAACTCGGTCTTGGCACACTTCGACGAGAGGCTGCCGGTGGTGCTAGCATGCGACGCCTCGCCCTATGGAATTGGCGCTGTCCTGGGACACCAACTCCCGGATGGAAGAGAGGTACCAGTGGCATACTTTTCCCAGACACTCAACGCAACTGAGCGGAACTACTCGCAAATCGACAAGGAGGGTCTGGCAATCGTGAAGGGAGTAAAAAAATTCCATGATTTCTTGTACGGGCGGCCCTTCACCGTGGTGACTGACCACAAGCCGTTGCTTGGCTTGTTTGCCCCTGAAAAGCAGACCCCCCAAGTGCTGTCTCCTCGCGTCCTCAGGTGGTCAATTTTCCTTGCCAGCTACCAGTATGCACTGATTCACCGTCCGGGGAAGGCGATGGGCCATGCGGACGCCCTCAGCAGGCTACCACTACCGGAAACAGGCCCCGACCCAGCACCTGCACAAGAGGTTATGAGCCTGGAGCTGCTTCCCGACCGCCCCATTCAGGCACAAGAAGTTGCACACCATTCCAAGAAAGATAGGGTCATCTCCCGGGTCCTGGACTGGGTGTGGAGGGGATGGCCCAGCAGCAGCCCCGGGCCAGAATTCGCCGGCTACACAACCCGCAAACATGAACTGTCGGCCCACAAGGGGTGCCTGTTATGGGGAAGCAGGGTCATTGTTCCCCAGCCCCTCCGCAAAAGGGTCCTCACAGCCCTACATGAGACACACCCAGGGGTAGTAAGAATGAAAGCCCTTGCCAGGAGTTATGTGTGGTGGCCGGGGATCGACGGAGAGATAGAGGCCTGGGTCAAACACTGCCAGGCCTGCCAAGAATCCCGCCCAGATCCCCCAAGGGCCCCAGTCCAGTCCTGGGAGTCCGCCCGAGCACCATGGTCACGCCTGCATGTGGACTTCGCTGGCCCCTTTCAGGGGAAAACATTCTTCATAGTGGTGGACTCCTACACCAAATGGCTGGAAGTTGCACTGGTACCGTCCACTTCTACGTCCGCAGCCATCCGGGTACTATGCAGGCTGTTTGCAACCCACGGGCTCCCTGACACTCTCGTCTCAGACAACGGGACTGCATTCACGTCAGGAGAATTCCAAACCTTCACAGCACAGAACGCCATCCGCCACATCCGTTCGGCGCCATTCCACCCTGCCACCAATGGCCAAGCAGAACGCATGGTTCGGACCACCAAGGACACCCTTCGCCGCATGACGCAAGGGGATTGGGAGTACCGCCTTGCCACATTCCTTCTAGCACAGCACAGCACCCCCAGCTCAACGACTGGCCGGAGCCCCGCTGAACTACTAATGGGTCGGCGCCTTGCAATCAGATTGGACCGCCTTCACCCTGATAGAGCTCAGGATGAGGTAGTGGTGGGGGAAGGCAAGAACCCCCGGACCTTCGAGGCTCAGGACCCAGTGTATGCAAAGAATTTTGGGGCAGGCCCAGCATGGGTACCCGCCACAGTCACCAGGGTCACTGGCCCCGTGTCGTATGAGGTGCTAACGGATGGGGGGCAATGCTGGCGCCGCCACTGCGACCAGATACGGCGACGATTCCCGGGAGAAAACCAGGAGGAGGAAAGGGCAGAGGAGTCCCAAGGGAACAGAGGGGCAGTGAGGCCCATAGAGCACGAGGGGCCAGCAGGAGAGGCAGAATCAGTAAATACAGAGAGGACCTGCGAGGCCGAAAGGACACCGGAACCAGAACCACGACTGAGCGAGCCGGTTGCGCCAGACCAAACAGCCCCATCACAGCCAGCATCCTTGGAAGACGAGCCAGAACCTGAACCTCGGACCAGGGAACACCCCAGGCCGCAACGCACACGTAGGCCGCCGGCGTACCTCAAGGACTATGAATGCGACCTCCCGGGCAGGACTGGAACTTAGAGGGGAGGGGTGTTATGTACTGAGTTGAATAGGATCCAAACTGCAGCAGTCTGATTGGTCCTAGAACAATAGGATCCAAAAGGCAGCAGTCTGATTGGTCCTAGAACAATAGGATTCAGAATGCAGCAGTCTGATTGGTCCTAGAACAATGCAGCAGTATGATTGGTTGGCAGGAACTACCCAATCATGCTCCAGATAGAAGTGAATCCACAACCTGATTGGCTTACAGTAGAATTCCGGAATTAGCCAATCATGTACAGCCCATTGTGTAAATAATGTAGATAAAGCAGATACTTTGAGGGGACAGCCATTCATTCCTCCTCACCACTATGAGCTGAATAAAGAGCATGAAATCACTTTGCGACTCTGAGTATATTTCACAGCCCTTGAGTTATTTGAAGATGGCACATCTCCTCTCAGCCTCCTCTTTTCCAGGCTAAACGTGGCTGCCAGGTCAGTTCTCTGTGTCTTCTGCTCCAGGCTAAACATCCCCAACTCCCTGAACATTCCCTGTTGTTTGGGGTGAATTCGTTTCTTCTAATGTACACACA